>NC_138993.1:4409200-4748894 GCF_964341445.2 Mesoplodon mirus | reverse complement strand
TTTGATTATAAGAACATAAGACGAGGAGAGCTGTGCTGGGAAAGCAGGATAGAAAGACAGAAGCCTGACCCTTGGTGACATTCTGAGTCACCGGACCCACCGTGGAACAGCCTGGTCCAGGCAACTCCTTGAAGTTTAACCCTTGCTACCAAAAATGTGGTCCACAGCTCACATTGATGGTATTATCCGTTATATTGGCCAATTATATTGTCAGTTATGTTCCACATTTCTAACGAGCTTGTGCAGAGAAGCTCAGGCCCCATCCCAGGTCTTCTCATTTGAATCATTTAATCATTTAAAAATCAGCATCTTCATTTTAACAAGATCCCTGTGTGATTTGTATGCACTCTGAAGTTTGGAAAGCCCTGGCTTGAGTGACTTTTAGCTGGGTGTTATATTTCTTGCACCTGAGCACATCCTAATATAATGGATGTGACCTCATTCAGATCTGTAGACTGAAGTTGGTGAATATTTGGCTGATGTGGTTCTCTGACCACAAGGTGCCCCTTCTCTCTTGCTTGTTCCTCCAGACAGGCTGGTCTCTGACCCTTGCTCCCACTTTTTCACGCGGCTAACGTATCTCCTTCAAGACACAGCTAAGGCATCTCCTCCTCCAGAAAGCCCGCCTGACTGCCCCCAGGTAGAATCCGGAGCACTTCCTACAGTGGTTACTGTGTCCTCTTTTATTTGCATCTTACTTGGCTAGAACCCGTGTGCCGTAAGGAAAACCTATTTTTACTCTTTGTACCCTGCACGCCTATCCACTGTCTGGCACTTGCTAACAGCTGAAGAAGTGTTTCCGAAAGGCTGAGTGAGTAGTGCTTTGCCGGCCCGCTCCTTGCTGCTGTGTCCTACTCCGCCAGACGTCTGGGCGTCCGAGGCACACGGATGGGGCAGGAAGCCGGGGTGGGATTAGGGAACGAGGAGACCGGCTGGCCCAGCAGCTGTCTCTCCTGCCACCCCACCCCCTGGTCCCCCAGAGGGGACACAAGTCAGAAGCAGCTGCTGGGCCCCCCCTCCCTCCTCCTCCCTCCTCCTCCCTCCTCCTCCCTCCTCCTCCCTCCTCCTCCCTCCCCTCTCTCTCTCTCCCAGGGACAAATGTCACAAAGCCGCCGACAGCTGAGGAAGAAACGTTTGGGCAGAGAGGAGACCCCACAAGTATGAGCTGGAGCTGGAAGCACTCCGGTCCTCCCCCTGGACTGGGGCCAGTCTGTGGATGCCACCAAGCCCCTCAGGCTCCGGCTGTCCTTTTAAAAGCAGAGTGGAGTGGTGATAAAACCTCACGGGGACAGGGGCCGTGACAGCCCTCTGCTAGTTACGCTGAGGGTCTGGTGCGTTTAATGGCGCGTTCTTATTAAGAGATGATTAGAGGTGTGATGTTTCTCCCTTGCTAGATGCAGCGTCGTTTGTTTCGATAGACGGAGGCTTTCGGCAGAAGCAGCCTGGCTTTAATGTTGGGTAGGCGGCGGGCCGTTGCTGGGAGTGGGCCCCCCGGCGTGAACATGGGGCTCCGCTGGGGAGGTGGTTAAGCTGCTGTCCCCCAGCGGCCCTAGGCAGGGCCTCGGCCTCGTTGGGGGGCGCTCCTGGCGTGCGCACATGTCGGGGTTGTTTGGTGAATCAGCTCCTGGGCTGAGCGGCCCCTCTGCCCGCCTGGCCCTTTGCGCAGATGTGCTAATTGGTCTGACTGCAGGCAGAGGAAAGTACCGAGGGCTCAGGGTGGGGATGCGGACTGTCTGTCCCCAGAGGGGCCCGCGGGGAACAGTCCTTTGGGCGGCAGTGGAGATGGCAAAGCCAGGATTAACTCGTTCATTTTGCAGATGTTTGCGGGCGAGCCCTTGTCACCAGGAGCCAGGTGGGCCCTCAGGATTCAGATCTGGAGGACCTATTCCTGCCCTCAGAGCGCCCCATCCAGCAGAGAAGACAGACAGACAGACAGACAGTCAGATGTAGAAAGTGCTGAGATAGAGGCAACCACAGGGAACGTAAGGGAACAGAACTGAGACCGAGGGGTCAGAGGGTGTCCGAGAGAAGGGACGCCTGAGCCGCTTCTTGGAAGGACAAGGCTGGAGAGGAGGAGACTGACTCAGTACTGACCATGTGCCCAGCACAGTGCAGGCCACAAAACCCACCTCTCATCCCGTGACCCTCCACAGCTGAGGACTAAGGCTCGCAGAGGCTCCCCGGCTGGCCTGAGGTCACAGGGGAGCCTCCAGAGCCTTACGCCATGAGGTGCTGCCCAGCAGTCATGCAGGGATGAAGGGAGGCCCTCCAGGCTGCATGAAGCAGGTTCTCCAGTTTCTGTACTTGATGTTTGACATCTTCCTTGCTGACCAGAGAGGGACCACACTCCCCAGGGTCAGCTGATTCCCGGAGAAAGCAAAACACTGGCCCAGAGCTCCCCTTGCATCGTCTCGTATAGATGCAACAGTAAAGAAATGGAAACAAAGTTTTCCTTGAAATGAGAACTCATAGGTTTTACTTAACAACTTTCATATATCTAGCATACAGCAGCCATCATTGTACTTATCATGCTGTACATTACATCACTAGTATTTGTTTATCTTATGACTGGAAGTTTGTACCTTTTGACCACCTTCATCCAATTATTTGCCCCCTCTCCCCCCAGTAACCACAAATCTGATCTCTTTTTCTGAGTTTGTTTTATTTTAAAGTATAATTGACCTACAACACTGTGTTAGTTCCTGGTGTACAACATAGTGATTCGGTATTTCTATGCATTTCAAAATGCTCACCACGATAAGTCTAGTTACCATCTGGCACCATACAAAGATAATACATAATTACTAACTCTATTCCCCACACTATACATTTCATCTTGTGACTCATTTATTTTGTAACTGGAAGTTTATACCTCTTAATCTCCCTCACCTATTTCTTTCCTCTCCCTGGAAGTGGCTCCTTCTGGCAACCACGTGTTTATCATCTGTATCTATGACTCTGTTTCTGTTTTGTTATGTTTGTTTGTTTTTAGGTTCCACATATAAGTGATATCATACAGTATTTGTCTTTCTCTGTGTGTTGTAATTCACTTAGCGTAATATCCACTAGGTCCATCCATGTTGTCACAAATGGCAAGGCTTCATTCTTTTTTATGGGTGAGTAATATTCCATTGCATTTATATACCATATCTTCTTTATCAATTCATCTATTTATGGGCACTTAGATTGCTTCCATATTTTGGCCCTTGTAAATAATGCTGCAATGAATGTAGGGGTGTGTGTATCTTTTTGAATTAGTGTTTTTGTTTTCTTTAGATAAATACCCAGGAGTAGAATTGTTGGATCATAGGAGTATAATTGCTGGATCGGATGATAGCTCCATTTTTAATTTTTTGAGGAGTTTGAGGTAACTTTAAATTGGGTGGTCAGAGGAGGCCTCTCTGAGGATCTAATATTTAATCTGGGGTTTGATAAGGAGGAATCAGTTACGCAAAATCTCAAGGCAGTGCAGCCCAGGTGGGGGAAACAGCTTGTGCAGATGCCCTAAGTTAGGAACAAGCTTGTATTGTTCAAGTAACTGGAAGACGGTGGGTGTGACTGGAGCAGAGAGATCAAGGGCAAGAGTGAAATGAGGCCAGGGAAGAAGTAGGAGCTGGGTCTCACAGGCCTGGTAGACCAGAGCGAGGACTTTGCATGTCACCTTCATAATGCAAGCTTAAACCTCTTGCCTCCGTCTCACTTCTGCCCTTTTACCCTGACCAACCCTCATCTCTCACCTGGACCATCGCACTAATCTTCTGCCTGGTCTCCCTCTTCCCCCTTTGCCTCCCCTGATCCATTTTCCACGTAAGGACCAAAGTGATCTTTTGAAGAGGATGCAGGACTGTGGCACGTTCAGCGTCTGTTCCAGGCTCCTCCGGTGTGTCTTTCTCTCCTGCAGGGGCTGGAAAGCTGAAGACCCTAGTTCACAGACTCCACGCAGCTAGGGTTCCAGAAGCAGTTTAGGTTCTGCTTCCATCAGAGGTATTTGTGGATGATGTGAAACAGTGCGAGTGAGGTGGGGAGAGACGCGGCACGGCACAGGGCATTCACTTTGGAAGGCGTGGTCTTGCGAGTGTGGCCCTAGCGGGTGCAGTGCGGCTCTGCAGCGACTGTTGAAGCTGTGGCCTGTGGATGCAGGACGGCTGGCTCTGTGGTGCGTTCTGGGGCAGCAGGTGCTGCCTGCCCTTCCTGATTCCTCAGCTTCCCTGGTGGTGAGCTCTGTGGTGATGCTCTGGGCCCCTCCTCAAGGTCCAGTCCGCAGCCCGTTCAAAGTCTGTGAGCAGGTAATTCCCTGTGTTAGATCCCTTTCTGCTTATGAAACAACCGAGTGTGGTTTCTGTCATCTTCTACTGAACTCTGAGCACAAAAGCCGCCCTGATCCCATCGTGTCCGTCCTCCCTAACCAGAGAATAGACTCCAACACCCTTCGTGCCTGGGAGGCCCTGCCTTCCTCAGCCCCTCGTCTGACTCCCGCACACCTTCCTCTCCTCTTCTCTTCTCCTACTGAGGCCTCCTCGTGGGTCGGGTTGCAGCTTTACGTCACTCCCTCAGAGGAGCCTCCCTCTAGGGCTGCTGTGACAAGGTACACAGCCAGGGTGGCTTAAACAGCAGAAATGTGTTGTCTCAAGTTCCGGAGGCCAGAAGTCTGAAATCAGGGTGCCTGCAGGGCTGGTTCCTTCCAAGACTGTGAGGGAGAGTCTTGTGAGTCTCCCTTCTTGGCTTGTAGATGGCCTTCTTCATGTTCACCTGGCTTTCTTCCTAGGTGTGTGTCCACATTTCCCTTTTTGATAAGCAGAGCAGTCATATTGGATTAGAGCCCCACGCTAATGACCTCATCCTAACTAATTACATCTGCAGTGACCCTGTCTCCAAAGTCCAGTTCCATTCTGCAGTCCTGGGGGCTAGGACTTCATCACAGACACTTGTGGAGGACACAGTTCAGCCTATAGCAGTCAGGTTCGCAGTTATTACCTGTCATCAAACTGTGTCAAAAGCTGTCAGCACAGTGTGTGACCATATGGGCATCTGCCTGGTTGGTGTTTGTCCTGCGACCAGACCGTAATTCCGTTAGTTGGGAAGACGTGTCTGCTTTGTCGGTTGCTGTGTCCCTGTGCTTAGCACGGTGCCTGGTGCAGTGCAAAAAGTATTCGCTGAATTGGTAGAAGAATAGACTGATGAATAAATAATGATTGTTTCCAGTAGCTAATAAAAGACCTAAAAGGCCAATGGCACCCTAGTGGCCAAATCGACCACGTCCCGGTCGTCTGTTACACAGCTATTATAGTTGTCTGTTGCACAGCTATTAAAGTCTATTTCTGAAGAATTTTTAACAGTGTGGGGAAATGCTTATGATTTGTCATTATGACATAGTGGAATAGAACTGTTTATGCAATTTCAATGACTTGAAAACAAGAAGAGGAAAACGAGATAAGGTCCAGCATTGAACCTCACAATTACTGACAATTCTGACATAAACTGATCCAGTTTGTCCTTTTCCACACTGAATTTAACTCCTCTGTTCATTCGCTCAGTGCCTTCATGTCAGGGCTAAAGAATGATTAGCACCTTTGAAAGTTAGGATCCTATTAACTATCCTATATGCTTTGGAGCATATAAAATGAGGATATGAAAAAATAAATGGGGCCTCTGGGCTAAGATAATCTTATTTTTAGTCCCTCATTTTGCCATTAATAAAACCATATCTGAATGTAAAAATGATGCATTTAAACTTTTTATTTTGCATATTTCTTCTTTAAAATAAAAAGGACTTTTTTTCTGATTTCAGAACTAATACATGCTCATTATCAAGAAGTTAAATATCAAAGTAGGGCTTCCCTGGTGGCGCAGTGGTTGAGAGTCTGCCTGCCGATGCAGGGGACACGGGTTCGTGCCCCGGTCCGGGAAGATCCCACATGCCGCGGAGCCGCTTGGCCTGTGAGCCATGGCCACTGAGCCTGCGCCTCCGGAGCCTGTGCTCCGCAACGAGAGAGACCACAGCAGTGGGAGGCCCGCGTACTGCAAAAAAAAAAAAAAAAAAAAATCAAAGTAAAATAGAAACTTAAAGTATCCTAAAATTCTGCTTCAATCAAAGCAATAACCATTAATTACATTTTGGTAATATTCTTCCCTAAACACACACACATACATTAACAAGTATAAATGTTGTGTGGAAATGAACCCACAGTATCTGACAGTCTACAAATGGCTGTTTCAGTTCAAACATTTCTTGGCCATTGCTTCATGTCAGCTTCCATCACCTCCCTGGTTCTTTTTATCCCAGGAGGGTCTCAGACTCAGCAACTTAGGGTCTGAGAATAAGTGAGATACAGGAAGGTGACTGGTCATCTTCCCAAGGGCAGAGTGGTCAGGGTCCCGATGCCTGGATTGGTTCATCCTCTGGTGCTCATTGGTCTTTCTGGCCGTGGAGACCAGGCTCATGAACCACACGTGTTGGGTGGTTGGATGAACCGTGTGTGGAGTCCTTTTCGGTGGAAGCTTCTGTGTAAGTAGCAGAAGAACAGAACCAGGGCTGTCCTCTGCTATTGGAGTTAAAAGTCCCACCGCTCTGCGGAGTTCTCTAAAGCCTCCCAAGGTTAGTGGAGTTATTTCACCACCATTCGGAGCTGTGACAGAGCGTGTGAAACTGGGTTAGATGGCTAAGAATACGGATTAAATCTCTCTGAAGTGGTGTGGTGATGGTATGGGGTGTGGGCTGTGTGTACGTGTGTGTGTATCTGTATGTCTGGGTGTTTTGCTAACAATTTAGTAAATTTCAGTCTCCACGTTTTCTTGTTAAGCTGTAGTCTTCATGTGTCCTCAAAATTTCTCAATGATTTATAGGTATAGCATTTTATGTTTCGGGAGTAAAAAAATTGTATCTTTAAGCATATTGATACATTAATACATCTGAAACATCAGAATTATATTTTGAGGCGTTTGATGAGAAGCAGAGGTTACTGTAGGGTCTGTGAGTAGCCTTTCCCCCTCAAATTTGGAGTAACACGAAGCGCCGATTTTAATAAATGTTTCAAGACTGATTTTTTCGAATGAACTCTTCCCTGCTCTGTTTTCCAGCCTCTTCTCTGGGTAAGGGCTTGTGCAGGGAGGACTTCATGTCACATTCCCCGGGAATGATGACATCGTACCGCACTGACGGTAAATAAGGACCTCCGCTTGCAGGAGTGGGAAAACATCTCTGTGGAGAGGAAACCTGCAATTTGAAGCTGTTTTGAAAAATGATTTCATTGTCTTGTATTATAGAATATTATGTGAGATGATCTATTAATTATCTCATACTTAGGACTGTTTTTTCATTGATTTAACAGAGCAACTCTGTGCACCTTCTTTCAAGGTACAAGTACAAAATGGAACAGCCAACAATTAGGAGGAAGGGTCTCTGGGGAGCATTATTCCTGCCCACGGTGCATACATCACCCATGTTTATTGGTTTCACCTTTGAAACTAAGCAAAGCACCAAACATATCCTTTTGTGTCAGAATCAGGAGATGTACTTCCGAGCAATTGCACATTATTTCAGAGATGAAGACTTAGGTGGAGCAGGTGACAAGAAGACACAAAGAAGGTCTTTGAACTTGAACCTTGATTTTGAAGTGTCATCAATGACATTTTCCTTGTCTGGCGTCTGGGTGGCAGGGAGGAGGGAACTGTCTCTTGGCCCATCATGCCCAGCCCTGGGGGGAGAGAGATTAGTGCTTTACCAGTCAGTCTGAAGCCCAAGCTGGGGTCCTGAACACAGCAGAAGTGTGCCTGACCAACGCTGCTCTAATGTGGACTTAATTCACTTAGAATTTTTTTTTTCTTTTCCGTTTCTGGTGTTCTTTCTGAAATAAGCTCAGGAAAGAGAAGCAGATCGAGGCTGGTGTTAAATAAACCCAGCTCCATCTCCACGGCATGCATTGCTCTGCATGCATTTTTGTATATTTTTGTCTTACCCGGGGTTCTGGTGGGCACAAGCCTGGGTGTTAGACCTCCAGTAAGTGTTTCTTGATGAATACATAAATGCAAAAATACATAAATGATCTCCTGGGTTGAGCTGTACCTGCCTGTAGACCACCGCGGTCTTCCATGACTGGCAGACTGCTGGGTGTGGTGACCTTTAGGCATAATGGTCAGTATCTCAAGCTCTCATAGACTCAGGGCTTTCTCAAGGGTGGGATCTGGCATCATGTGCCCCTGTTTTGGGCAAACAGATGTTTCTTGTTTCATTAAAGAGATAGTTAATTCTTTTGTGTCAGAGACCATGGCACGTACCTTTTTTCATAGGAAAAGCAGAAAAGCAAGGAAGCAAGCTGTCCAGAGCAGGAATGAAATGGGAGGAAGGAGAGATGGGGAGGGAGGAAGAAGGAATGTCCTCAGTGCTTGCTGTGTGCCATGTATGGAGCTGGGGGTTTCACACACAGTATTTAAATGTATCCATTCCCCCTCACCGAGGGACTCTGAGGTAGGTGTTATGATGCCCATTTCAAGTATAAAAAACCAAAAGCACAGCGTGATTGAGTGTCTCACCCTGGGCCACACGGCTGTCACATGGCAGAGCTGTGGTTTGTACACTGGCCTGACCGCTCGAGCCTAGAGCTGTTAATGCTGAGACAGGACCAGTAAACACTGGGACCCTGACTTGTCTTCCTGAAGATGAGGGCTGCACATCGAAGACACATCCAGTGATTAATTTGGAAGAGGCAATAACTCATTAAAGGAATTTTTATATCATTTTATATTAATGGAAAAATTTAATATACAACTTACTGTATTCCATGCAAAGTGCTAAATGCTTTACACACCTTACCTCATCTGACACACACATACACAGGATCCATTGAGGCAGATGTGAGTATCCTTCCCATTTTACACGTGGCAAAATTAAGGCTTAAGACACTACACGACCAAAACAATCTTGAAAAAGAACAAGGTTGGAGGATTCACACCTCCTGGTTTCAAAACTTACTACAAAGTGGCAGTAATCAAAACAGTGTGGTCCTGGGACTTCCCTGGTGGTCCAGTGCTTAAGACTTCGCCTTCCAGTGCAGGGGGTATGGGTTCGATCCCTGGTTGGGGAGCTAAGATCCCACATGCCTTGCAGCCAAAAATAAACCAAAACATAAAACAGAAGCAATATTGTAACAAATTCAATAAAGACTTTGAAAAAAAGTGTGGTCTTGGCATAAAGACAGACATATAGACTAATGGAATAGAGTAGAGAGCCCAGAAATAAACTCTTGCATATGTGGTCAAAGGATTTTTGACAAGGGTGCCAAGAGACATTCAATGGGGGAAAAGACAGTCTTTTCAACAAATGGTGCTGGGAAAACTGGACATCCACATGCAGAAGAATGAAGCTGGACCCTTACCTAACACCTTATGCAAAAATTAACTCAAAATGGATCAAGGACCTAAACGTAAGAGCTAAAATGATAAAACTTTAAGAAGAAAACATAGGACAAAAGCTTCATGACGTTAGATTTGGCAGTGATTTCTTGGATATGACACCAAAGGTACAGGCAATAATAGAAAAAATATTCAAATTGGACTTCAGGAAAATTAATACTTTGTGCATCAAAAGACTATCAACAAAAGAATAAGGCAACCCACAGAATGGGAGGAAATATTTGCAAATCGTATAGCTGATAAGGGATTAATATCTAGCGTATAGAGAACTCCTACAACTCACCACCAACAAAAAACAAACACCCCGACTCATAAGTGGGCAAAGGACTTAAAGAGACAGTTTTCCAAAGAAGATACAGATGGCTGTAATGCACGTGAAAAGATGCTCAACATCACTATTAGGAAAATGAACATCAAAACTGTGAGAAATCACCTCATACCTGTTAGGATGGCTATTATCGAAAACAGAAAATAGCCAAGTGTTGGCAAGGATGTGGAGACATTGCCCCCTCTGCACTGTTGGTGGGAAGGTGTTACAGCCACTGTGGGAAACGATTTGGCGGTTCCTCAAAAAATTAAATATAGAGTTACTGTAAGATCAGAAATTCCACTTCTGGATATATATCAGAAAGAATTGAGCAGGGTCTTAAAAGATATTTGTACACCTGTGTTCACAGCAGCATTATTCATAATAGTTAAAGGATGGGAGCAACCCAAGTGTCCATGAATGGATAAGCAGAGTGTGGCCTGTACATGCAAGGGAATAGTTATTATTCAGCCTCAAAGGAGAAGGAAATTCCAGGTCACGCACCGACATGGATGAATCTTGGAGATGTTACGCTCAGTGAAACAAGCCAGTGAGAGAAGGACAAATGCTGTACGATTCCACTTCCTTGAGGTACCAGAGCAGTCAGATTCATAGGGACAGAAAGTAGCATGGTGGTTGCCAAGGGCTAGGTGGAGGGGAGGGTGGGGAGTGAGTATTTAACGGTGTGATGGTTAATTCTGTGTGTCAACTTGTCTGGGCCAGCGGTGCCCAGATAGCTGGTTAAACATTATTTCTGGGTGTGTCTGTGGGGACGTGGTTCTCTTTCTCTGGAGAACCCCGACTGACACAAATGGATTTAGGGTGTCCGTTTTGCAAGATGAGAAGAGTTCTAGAGATGGAAGGTGGTGTCTGCAGGGTGACGTGAATGTGTGTGATGCCACTAAACGGTGCACTCAAAAATAATTCACGTGGTCAGTTTTGTTATGTGTATTTTACCATAATAAAAAAATGGGAAAAAAGAGACTACATGATTTTTGCTCTCGTTCACACAAGTAGTTAATGCTGGAGTTCAGATTTAAAGCTGGATCTTGCAGATTCCAGAGTCCTGACTAAACACCGCACAGTGGGTCTGTGTGTGTGTGACTGAGGCCGAGCATGCGTTGCTTTACTGAGTATTTTGCCGTCGAGCTGGCTGTGTTTGTGGTCCGCAGCCCTGAGAACCCCAGGAAGCCACCCACCATGCAGAGCGGGAGCAGGGGGCCCCAGGGGAGCCCCAGGGATGGCAGACACGGGTGGGCGTGGGCCCATCCTGTTGTCACCGCTGCCTCTCATCTCAGGACCACAGTGGCCAGCGGGGAGGAAGTGGGTGGAGCTAGGGGACCCCCCTGCCCCCCAGGGTCCTCTCTGCAGCTCAGCTGTGCTGCCTCCTGCCCCTGTCACAGAGCAGATGAGAAAGAAATTAGGCTCTGGTTGGAAGAAGTTAAACAAATGAGATAGAACAAATCCCTGACTGTGCCTGGAAAATTCCACTGTCTAATTAGAAATACCGAGGATGCCAATAGAACAGACACAGGGTTCATACAAGTGGGGAAATCTCTTTCTGTATTTCGCATCCTTGCTTTTCAGGTACAGTCACTGGGATAGGGTGCAAGTAGCTTGTTAATAACAACAGCTAACACGTAATGAAGCTTTGCTGTGCGCCACGCACTGCAGTAGCCCCACTGTTTGCACTCTCCCCAGACCTCCCTCGTCTTCATCCCCTCTGCACGCTGCCTCCCCGGGGTGCTGTCCCAGGAGGTTGGAGGTGCAGGATGCGGGCAGGTGGGCACACATCACCCCCTGGGAGAGGAATGGGCTGGGCAGGGGCCTGAGGATGGCAGCTGGACAGGCCTGCAGGGAGTGCACAGTCAGGAGGTGGAGGTGTGCGAGGGGCGCCTAGGGAGATGCCCTCCTTGATGAGGCTTCTCGGACAGAGGCCCCAGCGTGTTCAGAGCATTCGGGTCGGCCCTGCCCCGTTAGCTCCTGGAGGAGGCTCCCGGGTCTGCGCTGTTAATCCCCCAGGCGCTGGCACGGTCCTGGTTGGGTGTAGCGTTTTGAAAGAAGGAAGACTACCGATCAGTAGTTTATTTTGAAAAACCATTAGCTTGAAGGCAGTTTGGGCCGGAAAGCTGTTGGGTGGATTTTGCTCTCCCACTTTCCTGTTCCCTGCCCTGCCCGCTGCCCCCATGCATGTGCACACAACTAGGACTACAACACACACACACACACACACACACGCACCTGGTTGGCAGAGCCCTGTCTGCTGAGAAAGAGTGTCCCTGCTGAGGGACAAACAACCTAAAAGTTTTGTCCAAGCACGTGGGTTCTTCTTTGGAACACATAAGTCTCTGTTTGGGTTGTCTGCCCTCTCAATCCCTAGTCTTGGGACCACCAACGACGCCTGCAGTGGCTGTGGGAGCCCCTCGTGAGGGCCACTCTGGGCCGCTCTGGCCTTGCGGAGTCCATGTGTTTGGAGGACGCGCATGCCATGCTGGGGGAAGGCTGCCTTGTCCATTTTCTTCCAAGACACCCAGATGTGTCTCTAGATGCAGGCAGAGGGCTTTGCTTACTGGTTGTGGCTTTCAGAGTTTGTTGAGGTTGCCTGAGCAGCGTGAAGCTGGCATCTCCCCCTGCCTACGTACCTGGGCTGCTGGTCTGAGGGCGGAGGCCATTGGAAGAAAGCAATCTTGTGTTGCCGTGAAGCAGGTGGCATCCCTGCCCTTCCCCTTCTCCTCCTCAGTGACGAGTGATCGAGCCAGCACCGCCTGGCGACTCCCCACTCCCCTGGGCTGGTACCGACTGCCACCCACACTCCAGCTGGCGTTCTGAGATAAACCCATCCTGGCTGTTCTGAAAACACGAGGGCTTAAAGATATTGTTGAATGCTGAAAAATAAATCAATACCCGAGGCTGCTTATGTAAGTATATTCATATGAACATAAAAACTGAAGTAGTGACGCGTCAGTTTAACAAGCCGGCCTCTGTGGAAGGTGGCCCAGCTTCTCCCTAACTCACGCGTCCTTATTGTCACCGAGGTTCCCTACAGGCCCTGCGCTGGGTTGACAGCTGAGATACTTGGGGGCGAAGTGAGCCGTCAGTTCCCTTCTCCTCTCCACTCGGGGTAAACCGCTTGAATTTGAAGCCTCACAAATTGCCTAGTCTGAATTGAACACATACAATAAGTGGTCTTAGCAGAGAAACCCTTGTCAGTTAGTTGCCTAAACAGATATTTCAGTGATTTTGAACTGTGATCCTCGTCATGGTTTAGGGCAGTCCAGCTTCCGATGGCTTTAAAAAGGTGCCCTTCCACAAATGTTTGCTGGGCACCTGCTGTGCCGTGCGGGGCAGGGGTGGTCCCGCCCCTGGGGGGCTCTGACTGCTGGGAAGGGTGGGCTGTGGCTGTGGCTTAGAGCTCCGAGGGACGTTCGGGTGGGATGGGAGGCACCTGGACAGGACTTAGGGCTCCTGGGAGGGCCCCTGAACGAAGGGTGTCCAGGGTCAGACCGGGCGAGTGGCTGGGAATCAGCAGCGGCCGGAGAAGGTGCTGCAGGCAGAGGGTGTCCTGTGCAGAAGCCCACAGGTTAGGGAGAACACAGCTCCCACCTCAGGAGTCAGCGCAGGGCCGGCAGGATGCCCCGGGGGGACAGGCACCTGTGGATAACTGTGCTGGCAGGCCCTGCTGTCCCCATCACCCAGCCAAGCACACAGGGGTCCGGGGAAAGTGCTGCCAGCCCAGGGTCCTACGGGCCTCCATCCCACTCAGGGAGAGCCTCAGGGTAGAGGGGCCTGGGGTCCGCATCAGTCATCAGGCTACTCGAGGCGAATCCCCACTTCATAGGGTCACTGGTGCTCCATGGTCCGCCCAGTCTACCCCGCAGGTCACAAGTGAAGACGCTGTGGCCAGAGGTAAGGGACTCGCCCAGTGACCTCAGCTTGTCTGGTGCCTGCCCAAGTCTCCTGACTCAACAGCATGGCTGCATGCAGGCTTCTTGCCCGGAGCCTCTGAACTGTGGCCAGACGGACTTTTCCCAGAGCACTAGTGGATGTGACAGTACGCTGCTTCACCCCGCCTAAGGTTTCGCTTTACATCAAGAATAAAGCGCAAGCCCATCGTCAGGGCCGCTGGGCCCTGGACCCTGCTAATTTCGGGGCCCGCTGGCTTGCTCTCTGCCTCGCAGCTGCCCTGGCCACCTACTGCTCCCTCCCTCCGCCCCTGGGCCTTCGCGTTTGCTGATCCATAGCCTGAGACTCTGACCACCCCCCCCGGCCCCCCCACCTTCCTGGGACCAGTCATCCCTCGTCCTTTGGACCTGGGCTCCGTGGCCTCTACTCAGTCTACCGAGTGTCACACCATCCGGAGCCCAGCTCCACACCAGGCAGTCCTGATGACGTCTCCCTGCTATTTTCTTTGTATCATCTGTCATGGTCGAAAGTGCCTTGTTTGGTGTTTGTATACTTACGTGTCATCTGTCTCTCCAATTGAACCTAACATCCCCGAGAGCAAGAACTTCGTCTGGCTCGATGCTCCGTCCGTGGGGGAACCCGCCTAGAGTCGCCTGGACGGCTAACGATGCTCCGTGCAGTGTCTGGCACACAGCAGGGACTCGTTCGGTGTGCGGTGCTGCGTGAACGAACCAGATTTCCTGAGGTCCGGCCGGCTCTTTTGGATCAGCCGTCACACTTGGTGTGTCTACCCCGAGCTGTTTGAGGACCGGCACAGGCATCTCGTTTTATCCCGGGAGCCTTCCCTGCAGAGTTGGGTGAGGCAGGCTCACTCAGGTGCGAGGTCAGCCAGGTTCCCAGAGACCCAGTCCCAGCAGGCACGTGAGTCCTGAGCTCCCTGCGTGGTCTGTGCCCTAGCGGTGGTGTCGTTGCCCTGGGAACACACTGGAGACGGGGCAAGGTTGTCAGGGGCCTTGGCGCGGGCCCTTGCTGTCTAATTTAATACATGCGGAGATCATTGGAAATATCACCAAGTCGGGCGCTGTCCCCACACACAGACCACACGGCTAGCGAAGGTGAGGCTTCCCGAGCGGAGTTGACACGCGGTCTTGACATAGCACAGAATGCAGGGGCACGTGGCTGGCAGTAATTTCTGCGTGAACAGAACTGGAAAGATCCACCGGAGGCTGCTCTGTGCTTCTCCCCCGCCTGGGACTTCTGGCTCACGGTCGAGTGTTCTGGAATCCCCATGCAGCCTGAATGCAGTCTGTGCATTCCTCAGGGAAATGTGCTTGGGGGATGTTGTTGGAGGTTTGCCAAAGAAGGGATGAGGACCCAACCTCCCTGCTCCCTGACGATGTATTAAAACTAACACAATACCCAAGGGCATTGAGCATCCTCTTGGTTGCCTAGCTCACTTTTGTGGGTCTGTTGGGAAGGCACAGCTGGGCGGAGACGGTCCCTGGGACCCTCCGGCAGTAGCACCTTGGGATGGATGCTGGGTGAGTCTCCACCGGACATCTGGGGCCGCCAAGAGCGGGATGCTCTCCACGCGCACCTGCGGCTGTGTGATTTCCTGCCCTGTGTCCAGTGCCCCTTTCTGGGGTCCCGGGCTGGCCGTGGCTCTGTGTTTCTGACATGCCTACAAGATGAGGCTCTGAACGCAAGGTCCTTGCCTGCTGGCTGGGGGTCTCAGATGGTTGGGAGTGCACTTGTGGGGGAGAGGGGAACACACGTCTGCTGGAAATGCACCTTTTATCCTAATCCTCAGTCCTGCACCCTGGAGGGAGGAAGGCCCTCCTTCCACCTGAGGGAAAGCAGACAGGCCTAAGGATGGGCACGGACGGCCAGCCGAAGTTTCCTGATTCTGGAGACTTTCCAGTAGTCCCGTGTGACCCCCCATCTCCCCGAGGGGCCCTGAGGTTCCAGTGGGTGGCCCAGTCTCCCCGGGACTCAGCTTCAGTGCACTGAGCGCTGTCACCTCCAGAAACAGCTCTCAGAGTTGAAAAGGAGGCCCTCCTGCAGGGATCGCTGGCCGTGTTGTGCGGCCAGGAGGAGCCGCCTGCTTCTGAAAGGTTGATTATTCCCCTCATGACGCAGTTCAAGAGCAAACAGATGGGGGCGTGAAGACGGCACGGCCCTGGCAGCTCCAAGCAGGGGCTCAGCTTCTGGTGGCACCTGTGGGCCCTTCTGGAATAATGTGTTTATGTACATGAGACAGAATGCGTAGGACTACAGAGGGAACTAATTATATTAAAATGCAGTTATAAAAGTATTTTTAAAACGAATTTATGAAATAGCAGTACATGTCCTTCTCTATTAATGTCTTAAATACCGCGCTCTAGCAGCGGATCAGACTGTCATTACAGGGATAGTTCTGGGGAAACTTGGAGTGTGGATGACCTTTGGAGCTCTGCGCACATCATGGGATGTGAAGTGACTGATTCCTGTTGGTGATGGCATCACAGCCACTGCTGTCACTGCTGTGGTCCCTGTCTGTCATTGGTTCCACTCATAGACTAAGGAAATGTTAAGCTGCAGTTAGAAGTGAGTGAAAATACAGATGTCATCTCCTCCTCCATCCAAGTTCACGCACGACATCCCGAGCCTGCCCACAGACCCCGGGGGCTCCACGGCACCGGGTGAGGGGTTCCTGCTGTTGGGAGGGGTCCTTGTCAGCTGGACCGAGTCGGGGCAGGAGAGGGACTGGGGGACCCGCTGCAGGAGGGCACAGAGGAGGTGGCCCTGGCCAGGCTGCTTCGGGTCTGGGTGTCTGTGACTCGGGGCTGCTGCCCGGGCTGGGCCTTGTTTAACCAGGGGCCCTGGTTTCTTTCCTGTCACTTGAACTTTCTCATCTCACGAAGGGGAATGAGTTCAGAAGAATGTGGAAACTAGACTAGAATCAAGGTTCAAGGTCGGGGAGGGTAGCTGTTCACATAAACCCCCCAAGGTAGAAGAACTGGGGTGGGATGGAGGCTGCGTGGCCTGGGGTGTTTCCAGGTGAGGGGCCTTTTTATTTTATTTTATTTTAGAATAATTCTTTATTTATTTTATTTATTCTTGGCTGTGTTTGGTCTTTGTTTCTGTGCAAGGGCTTTCTCCAGTTGCGGCAAGCGGGGGCCACTCTTCATTGCGGTGCGCGGGCCTCTCACTATCGTGGCCTCTCTTGTTGCGGAGCACAGGCTCCAAACGTGCAGGCTCAGTAGTTGTGGCTCACGGGCCTAGTTGCTCCGCGGCATGTGGGATCCTCTCAGACCAGGGCTCGAACCCGTGTCCTCTGCACTGGCAGGCAGACTCTCAACCACTGCGCCACCAGGGAAGCCCGAGGGGCCTTTTAAATTTCATTCTGTTTACGTTGTTGCATTTCCAACCCCAACCCCTCCTATATCACGAGAAGAGGGAGTGACGTTGTCTTGGTTTTGACCCCATAGATTATAAACCTGAGGGCCGGAAGGGCGGGTGCACAGGGGTGGGACGGGCTCTGGGAGACCCTGGGATGACAAGCCAGGAGCCTGGAGCCCTGCGCTGCCCTGAACTGCAGCTGGGCCAGTCGCTGCCTTGCCTGCCGCTGTGTCCTGTCTGTGAAGTGTTGCTGGTCCCCTGCCCCGCCGTCTCTCAGGACGGCCGTGGACATCGAGGGCTGTGACGTATGCACGAGCGCTCTGCGGTGTTTATTCGGCCAGTCCCCAAAGTCACTGACACAAATATGTACAACAGGACAGAAAAGTAAATAAGTAAAACAATTGGAGCGAAGGGAAAAGAGGGCCAGGAGAACGTGGTAAAAGGTGTGGTTGCCCACGATGCCGTGGAGAAGGCGGGGCAGGCGGATGCCGGTGTTCGGGGTGGAGGGGAAGGAGCTCCGGGTGGTGGGCACGCAGGGCCGGGAGGACGTGCTGCTCCCGGCCGCTGGGGAAGGCAGCGCGGGCGAGGCCACGGGCACGCTCCGGTGTCCAGCCCAGGCTCCTGGGAACAGCAGAGCAGAGCCTGGGCTCAGGGGCGGACCCTGAGTTCACGTGGGTCCGTGGGGTTTGACCCTGGACCCTCGTATTCTTATGGTTTGTGTGGCTTTGGAGCTTCATAGATGGGTCTGGACTGGAGGTGCACATTCAGAGTTACTGGTCATTGAAGTGATGCGGGAATGTACGCGGTCAGCTGGAGGTGAGTGCAAGGTGAGAGAAGAGGGCCATGGGTGGAGGGCAGCACTGACCTCCTGCATACCCTAACCACATCTGCCCGCCCCCGCCCGGACTTCACGCCCAGAATTAACTGAGATTCGTCGTTGACTACAATATCCTCTCCTCCGTCTTCGCCTTTCCGTATCATAGTCGCCTTTCGGATCCGCCTCTCATGCCCCGTGTCCTCTGCCCTTGGTTGTTTCTTTTTACGAATGCCGTGGCCTCTGCGCTTGGACCTGGGGTCCATGGTGTTTGGAGAATGAATGAGCACATGAAATGAACGACTTGAATCTCTCAAGATGCTGGGAGTTCAACAGGCGGGCCACCCGGCCGCCTCTGAAAGGCTCAGTGGATGTCAGTGGTGTGATTTATGAGAAAGGCACGAGCCCAGGGAGACATTTTCATTGGCAAGAAACTGGGGGGGAGGGTCACAAAAGATCGCTGGACGTGTCTCCCAGGAGAGCCCACAGCTGTGTAGGTGCTGCTGCTTTTGTGAGCTTCTCGATGGCAGGTAGTGTGGTTAATTCAGGCAGCTGTGTGTCCGACTTACAACCAGAGCAATAACATTAGTAGCCTTTACTGAGCACTTGTAGCCGGCACTGGAGTCTCTGAGAGAGATTTTACATGTTCCCCTTTATTTGTATACGTGTGTGGAGACGGGCACAGAGAGGTTAAGGAAACCATCCCAGACCACTTAGCAGGTAGGTGGCTGAGCGGCGTTCAAACCCAGGCCCTGGCACGTGGAGTCACACAATCATCGAGTGTTTGTTGAATGAATGAATGAACACCTTGCACCTCCCGAGCTTGGTGCCTTGTGCCTCGCCTGATTGAAATCTCGCCATTTAAGGCTTAGCGCAAAGGTCACCTCCTCCAGGTGGCCACCTCCTGCATATCGGGCCTCAACCAGAGCACTCGTCCCATTTCGTGTGGCGACTCACTGAGCCGTGCACAGCTCACCTGGGAGGAAGGACGGGAATGTTTTTGCTTCCTTCTTAGTGCTTTGTGCTGGTAGCTGCTTAATACATGTTGACTGACTTGAACTAAACTGACGTTGTAATAGGAGCCAAGGTGTTTAAGAGCAGCCAGAACACAAAGATCATCAGAAATGGGGCCAAAGAGGGGAATGACCCTGATATCGCACGATCAGCGGTGGTCAGAGAAAAGCGCAATCAGAGAAGTGACAGGGTCCCAAGGACAAAAGGCCTGATCTTTCCTCGGAGGTAAAGGAAGAACGCCTTGTCTGAGTTAGTGAAGTATGTTGGGCTCAATAGTCCGTCTGCTGTCAAATTTGTATTTTTCCATTAACAGTTACTCTGCAGGGAACCACGCTTCCTGAGCTCAAAGCAGAAGTCCGGAGGTTTCTTTGTGTTATTTTAATAGGGTTCGATGTTAGTGGGAAATTCACCAAGGGATTGTTTCTTATACGCGTCACAGATATCAGCTCATTCTTTAGAGCAAATAAACTTAAAACAACTCTAAAAGGAGGGTGCTCTCTTCCTCCTCCTCCTCATTATCCGCATTTTACAGCTGAGAAAGCTGAGGCAAACAGAGAGGTTGAGTGACTTGTCCAAGGCCACACAGCTTTAAGTGGCAGAACCAGGAAGGAACCCAGGCATTCTGGCTCCAGAGTTCCTGCTCCTAATAACACGTTGCAATTTCTTTCAATCCACCACACAGAAAGACAGCCCATCTCTTGAGTCTGAGTTTTCCTGGTTACAGTGACTGATAATGAAATGTAAACTGGAAGTCTTAGAGGTCTTGACAGCCCCATAGAGAGCTGGTCTGTTCACTGCAAGTTTATTTCAAGGACCAGGTGGGACACACAGCGAGGGGGAAAGACAGTGTGCCCAACAGGGCCTCCTGGACTTATAGACCCTACGGCAGCCTGGGCACTGGATGAGCAGCTGTGTGAACCGCCGGCCCGTGGGTCTGATTTCACTGCCTGGGCATCGGGCATCACGGGTTCTTAGAAAGCAGAGGACGGGCTCTGTGTTGCTGTTGCTTCCAGGGACATGCAAGGGTTTTCATTAGGACATTTTCTCTGAAGAGGTGAAAAAGCTTGGGAGCGGGAAGGGGGCTGAGCACAGGTATGTGTGACCTGAGGAGGAAAATGTGAGAAAACGCCTGTATTTCAAAGTGTCTTTACATTTCAGCCTTGAGCTGAGATCTTAGGTGACATCACTAAGAACTGAATATTTAATTTTACCAGGGTTCTGGTTGATGGGTATTCATTTTCTGCGATTCATCTCTGGGGATCCCTGAGGTTGAACCAGTGCACAGTTGATTCAGGAGTGAGTGCGTCTGCCACCCACAGCCGGCCATGGTGGGCATGAGAGAGGGTCTTCCCTCCAGGGGTTCACATGTCTGGCTCCTGGCAGGAGGTAAGCATCTAAGGCATGAACTGCGTGACACAGTCTGTTCCGTGCTCGCAAACCAAGCAGTGATCTTCACCTCAGACACGGAGATCCTCACTGGGAGCACAGAAGGCTGGGTGTCGGGGTGAGGGCCCAAGCCATTGGCCACACTATCCCCCATGCCACATGAGGGGTTAGACACTCCTGCTGCCATCACCTCATTTAAAAGACAAACTCAGGACTTCCCTGGCGGTCCAGCGGTTAAGACTCTGCGCTTCCACTGCAGGGGGCACGGGTTTGATCCCTGGTCAGGGAATTAAGATCCTGCATGCCTTGCAGTGTGGCTCCCCCCAAAAATACCACATAAAAGACAAACTCGACAGTTCTGTAATTGGGCAAATTGAACCTCTTTAAACCTCAGTGTTTTTTCAGTTTTTTTGGGAGCCGCACTGCGCAGCATGTGGGATCTTAGTTCCCCGACCAGCGATCAAACCCGCGCCCCGTGCAGTGAAAGGGTGGAGTCTTAACCACTGGACCGTCAGGGAAGTCCCAAGCTGCAGTTTTAACCTGTATGATGGGAAGATTATAATCACAGCCTCACTGAGCTGTGAATATTGAGAGGATGTGTACTGTGGTTCTCACAACATGTCCAGGCATGAGCACATGCTCAGGAAATGGCACAGAAACCACGGGATCCTGGTTCGAGTTGCACAAAGGGGCCTGGGAAAACGGAGAAGAAAATTTCACGTGCTTTGGTGCCTGAACTGCATGGCTTAGTAGTTAACGACGACGTAATCTTGGCTTCGGGGTGGTGCCCTGCTGGAGAGCTTGCTCTCGCCTGTGCAGGACAGAAGCGATGCGTATTTGTTGGAATCCCTTACGTGCCCCGCACAGTCCTTGTGCAGGAGACGTAGCTGTGAAGCTCCTGGGTGTAGGCGCTCAAGGACCTAAAGGAGGAGGAATCATAGCCAGAGGGCGGAGACCCTGCCTGGGGGCCTGCGTGCTCTCCAGCCCCCAACTCAGTCCCCTGGACACAGAGGAACCTCCGTGGTTGTTTCCTGATGATACAGTGTGGGCGAGTTGGGGGACCTCACGCTGCCAAGACCGTCTCCTGCAATTTAACTTTCTTATTAGCTTAAAAAAATTTTTTTTTCAACTTTCAAAAGCACCACATCTCAAACTATACTGTTTTCTAAGTTAGGATCTTTTCTGATTTCCAATAACTATTTAAACGTAGCTGGGGTCAAGAGAGGAAAAGAAACGCATGGAGAAAAGGAGCTATAATTCTTCATGTTCCTTTTGCTTGTTAGGCTCTTGGCATAATGACAGAGATTTGACTTATTTGACAAGCAGGTCACACCTCGGAGTCGCTGTACAGCTTTGGGCTCAGAGTTCAGCCAAAATTCATATTGGGTTGGCCAAAATGTTCGTTTGGGTTTTTCCTTAACATCTTTGGACCAACCCAATAATTAATCAGCCCAGAGGTTTCTCTTCACAGAGAATAGGTTGTCTTAGCCTGACATCTGCTGGTCACGCTTGTGGTTACATGTTTGTTACATGTTTGCATCCTAACTTGCACAGATACAGGCCCCACCGTTGTTGTTAATTTAAAAATCCACTGTCTCCCCATCCCCACCGCCCTCTCAAGCCTGGTTGTCCCCTTCCCCTAGATTCTGGAAGCTAGAGAGCCTCACCCTGAATAATCATTGACTTTTCTTTGCAGTCGGCCACAAGGGGCATCTTTTCCCTTCTCTCTCTTTTTTGCTCTTCATTACCTCTTGCTTACCTTCCAACCCATTTCACAGCCAGCATCAGCACTTCTCTCTGCTGGTCGCCGCCCTCCAGAGCAGAGACCAGTACTCTGGTGATCTGAGGACTGAGTACCGTACCTCCTCCAGACCCCGGGAGCGGCTGGGCTCCCCTCCCACCGTGAAACCCCTTCAGGGAAGGCATTTCCAGAGTCTTCCAGGAACCTCTGCCCTACCTCACGTTCCTGGAACTGCGGCCAAGCCCTGACTTAAGAATGATCCCCCGGAGCCTTGGCGGCCGACAGGGTGTTGCGAGGGGCCTCCTTCACAGTTACTCTCCCCAGAGCAGCGTGGATGCCCGTGACCAATATTCCCATCTTTAACAGATCACTTGGTGAGGACAGGTAGACACGCTGATTTGAAGAGAGAAGAAAGGAGGGGGGCAGGAAAAGCAGAGGAGTGAGGGCAATACAAGGACCAACCCTCATTATTTAGAAAAGGAAAAACATCAGGGACTTCCCTGGCTGTCCAGTGGTTAAGACTTCGCCTTAACCGAGGGGGTGTGGGTTCGATCCCTGGTCGTGGAGCCAAAAAACAAAAACATAAAAAAAACAGAAGGAACATTGTAGCAAATTCAATAAAGACTTTAAAAATGGTCCACGTCAAAAAAAAATCAGTCAGTGATGAATAGAACCAGTCACAGCTACACACACCAATAAGGGTGAATGTCACAGACGGAAGGGGGAGTGAAAAAAGCCAGACGCTTAAGAGTCCCTGCCGTGTGATTCCATTACCCGAAGTCCAAAACCAGGGGGCACGGGGGCCTCCAGGGGACTGGAAATCATGTATATATTCATCTGGCTAGTGGTTGTACAGATGTCAAAGTTCTCTTAAAATTCATGTATTTTTCTATCTGTAAATGATACCAAAAAAAAAGGAGAACGTTAGTCACAATTCTCACCAAGAAGCATCCTTACCGGCCACCTGCTGGCATCTCAGGAGGAAGAGCAGCAGTGAGGCCACCACCACTCTCCAGTAGCCTGACTGGGGAAGGTCGGGGGGCAGAAGGGCTGGGGCCTGTGTGAGCAGCAGCGGTTCTCGGGGGTATCGAGAGATCTCATTCTAGTCCTTTAATGTAAAGCATTGCCCCAGACACCACTCCCCCCCGCCCCCCCCCCGGTACGCGGGCCTCTCACCGCTGTGGCCCCTCCCGTTACGGAGCACAGGCCCCTGACGCACAGGCCCAGCGGCCATGGCTCACGGGCCCATCCGCTCCGCGGCATGCGGGATCCTCCCGGACCGGGGCACAAACCCGCGCCCCCCGCATTGGCAGGCGGACTCCCAACCACTGCACCACCAGGGAAGCCCCAGACACCACTTTTTAAATTGGCAGCAGTGTCTGCCCTAGTGAGGATGACCTGGCTGTGGGCGTCTTCCCAGGTCCGGGGCGGGGTGGCGGGTAGGGGGTTTCTGACCTGATTGTGGCCAGGCCCTCTGGAGGGCTCCCCCGACTCAGGGAGCCGCTGAGCCTGAGACCCTCTGAGACGCCGGCACCTCGGCTTCTGATTTCACATTTGTGGAGCTCAGCTTTGAAGAAATGGGCTCGGGGAATTTCTAGTCCACCGAGCTCCATCTTCCAGGGATGGAAAGGCCTTGCAGCTGGTGTGGAATGCTCTTGAGCTGGACCAGCCCGAGGGCCAAGAGCCCAGGTGAGGTAGCAGGATGCTGATTAAATGATCATTTGTAACCTGTAGACGTGTAGTGTAAACTTCCCTTTCTGAGCACGCTGGCTGCATAGCGATGCCGGTGCAGAAGTTATGGGCATTTTATTGGTGCTTCAGGGTGACATTCTGAGAAGCCGTCGTGCTTACTCATTGTTGGTTATCAGCGAGCTGTAATACTTCAAACTGCCAGTGGACGTCAGAGATAAACGCGGGCCAGCCTCAGACTGAGCGGCGCCGGGACTTGCTTCATGTGCTGGGTTTCCTTTGTATTGTATTGTGGGGGATCATTATTTTTTGACCTGGAAATATTTACGCAAAATATATAGAGAAAAAAATTCCCCTAATCTAAGGGCATGAGAATCTTATTGATGTACTGCTCTTGTCTTTGCTTTTCTCTTTTCTATATTTGACAACAGAAGTAGAAGAAAACACAAGACAGATGGTCCGGGTTTTGGGGGGACGTGTGTCCCGGGAGAACTGAGCAAGCAGGGCATTCACACTCATCGATTTCCTGGACACGTGTGGGGCATCTACACACCGGTTAGGCTCTGACATCAGAATGAAAGGCAAAAATCATGTCCAACCAAAATTAACTTTGAAATTCCCCTAAATCCCCCATAAAGCACCCTAAAACAGTTTTAGTTAATTCTGCAGAATAATTCTTATAAACACATAAGTTTGAAAATCACTGAACTTGACTGGAAGGGAATTCTGCATGTAGATTTAGGGCTTAATATAAGAAAACTGCCAATACAGTTGTGTCCGGAGTAGAGGTCAAGAATCCCAATTTCCCTGCTGAGTCCCTGCATTTTATTTCAGTACTCAGCCTCTCTAACTTTAAGCCCGGGCAGGAGGTCTGCTGTCTGAGGAGTGACTGAGATGGGGGGCCTCCTCTTACCTGTGGTCCGTGAAGGGCAGAGCCTCACTTCAAGAAGGACTTCGAATATAGGCGACAGACAAGATCTCTGGGAACTTTGCATTTAAAAAAAAATTAATTAATTAATTAATTTTTGGCTGCATTGGGTCTTCGTTGATGCGCGCGGGCTTTCTCTAGTTGCGGTGAGCGGGGGCTGCTCTTCATTGTGGTGCCGTCTTCTCATTGCGGTGGCTTCTCTTGTTGCAGAGCACAGACTCTAGGCGCGTGGGCTTCAGTAGTTGTGGCACGCGGGCTCAGTAGTTGTGGCTCGCGGGCTCTAGAGCGCAGGCTCAGTAGTTGTGGCGCATGGGCTTAGTTGCTCCACGGCATGTGGGCTCGACCCTGTGTCCCCTGCACTGGCAGGCGGATTCTTAACCACTGCGCCACCAGGGAAGCCCGAACCTTGCATTTTTGATGTCATTAACGAGACTGATTAGAACTCTGCAGGCAGGATCCCGTTCTCTTCAGCATCCCCGAAAGGATTTATCTAAACCGCCCTGGTGCCCTTCCCCACCCAACGCCAGGCACGGAGTCTGGGCACACTCATCCCAGGCCACCTGCAGCCAGCAAGCCTGGGCTGGGGGGCTAAAATCCACCTCCTCCTGTCCTTTATACCACCAGCCGCAGACCATTTCCTGATGGTATTTCTGCTGCTTTGGGGGCCTACTAAACCCAATTCCACAGCAATCCTTCAAGCACTGTAGAAGACCTGAGTAGACACTTTCGAGTTCCACTGTTTTATTCAAGATAAAGGTGGAGGGAACCGCCTTAGAGTCCAAGGCGTAGCTCGACATTGCTCGGGATGCCTCAGAATGGATCAGAATCACTTAATTCCTTCAGAATGCCTGGAGCCCAAAGAGACTACCGTGAATTGCCCGTGTTAGACTGAAGGGTGGGATGACATAGGTTTCACGAAAACCAGCAGGTATCAAATGGAAGCAGTGCACTCTAGGCTGCTGGAACAGGGCCGAGAGGCATCCCACCAGCCCCGGGATGGGGGCTGCCTGCGATGTGGCCGCCTGCTGGCTCCGAGTCCCCTTTGCCAGCCCTGAAGGGCTGTAACACAGGTAACACAGCCACGAGACTCGCAGGTTGACGTGGGGACAGATGGCCCAGCTGTTTTTTACCTCTGCAGCTTTAGCTAAATTATGGAGGCTGAGATATGCAGAGAAACATCCTCAGGAAATACACACTGGAGGTGCAATAAGGCACTTCTGGGGCTACGTGTGCTCTGTTTGTTCAGCAGTCTGTAAGGTAAAAAACACATCAGAGTGAACCACTTTTCCTCCAGATTTTTATCTTGCTTGGTTTTATTGCTGTCTTTGGGCGTTTGAACACTCAGCTCTTTTTCCTCGAATACAATTTAAATTATGAGCTGGGTGGGGAGGAGGGGATCTCTGTGGAGAGTGGTTAGCGTTATAAATTGTTAGCGCACCGCGTGCTGCAGGGCCGTGGGTCCTTATGACGCAGGAGACCTGTGTGGAGTCCTTCCCGGAAAAGCCTCTGCCGTCCTAACTCAGCATCTGCCCGGGACGCTGGGAACGGCCGGAGCAGGCGATGGGGCCGGGCTGGAGGAGGGGCGCTGACCGCTTAGGGGGTGGCCTCCTCATGGCCCACCTGGTCGCTCCCGATCGCTCAGCAAGAAAATATAGCTGATGATGGCGTCTGGAGAGAGAATAAGAGGGCTGAGTAGGGGGCTGGAGAGGGAGAGGCATGGGGCAGGGGATAGGAGTGCAGGAGGAAGAGAAGGGAGCTGAGCAGGAAAGTTCTAGAAAGCTGCCTTCCTAACTGGGACATGGCTGCCGTGAGGGAAAACTGACAAACCAGGGAAGTTTGGCAACGGACCATGGCTCATATAATCACGGATTATACACTCGGGAACTTTTCCCTGCGGCGGGCAGAGTCCACAGGGGACGGGCTGGCCAGGGAGAGGCCGCACCCCATCCAGGGCCTGGGCATCCGGCTCCGGCCAGGCCGGGCTTGGCCCCGAGCTCGGCAGAGCCCTCTCAGACTTCTGGCTCCTGAAAGGGACCCTCTGGCTGGTCAGTTCAGCAAGCAGGTGTGTCCCCCTTGGGCCAGGTCAGCGGTCAGGGTGGTGGCCGAGGCCCACCTGCTGTAGGAGAGCCGCTGTCCTGCGGGTTCTCGGCCACGGTCAGTCACACCTCCGGCCAGCCCAGCTGCCGCCCTGACGTGGACCTGCGCGTGGAGCCACTCCCGACGTGCGGGTGCCAGCCCATCCTGCCCGGCAGGCCAGTGCTGGACCTCAGCCCAGCGCTTCCCACCCAGCTGGGCAGCTTGCAGGCGTGAGGCTGGAGAGGCCTGGACGTGTCTTCTCAGGGCTTTCCCTGCTGAACCCCCCGACCAGGCAGGTCAAGGCCTGGGAGCAAAACTCCCTGGAGGAGGAACGTCTGCACCCTCTCAGGAAGCCAAGTCCCATGCTGTCCCCCCAGCTGTCAGGGCCCACACCCAGCCCTTTGGTGGCAGCGGGGCAGCCCCCCACAGGCATCTTTTTAAATTATTTTTTCATCTTTATTGTTAGAAAATTCAAAATTGCACAAGTGAGTTCACACCATGTTCTGCGCCTGCAGAATGGTTTCTCATCTTCGCACACAAATGAGGCTGGAGCTCCTTCCCCGGCCCAGAACCTGGCCGGTTACAACGGGTGACTGTCCCCGGGCTGTCACAGCCTGTTCAGTGAGCATCCTTCCAGGGACCTTGCGGCTGTGCCCTCACCCGCTGCCGGCTGGAGGCTGTGAAGATCCAGGCCCCCCGCTGAGTTATGAAGAGCTAAACAGTGTTGCAGAGGAAGCTGCTCGGCTGCCCTCCAGATCCCCCGTCCCCCATCCTCTGCCCGTGCACGTGTACGGTTCTGTTTGGTGGGCAGCAAGCATCTGGGGAGCCGGTGTCGCAGGCCATCAGAAAGGTGATTTCACAGCCAGGGCCTGGCTCGCAGACTTCGGTGCTTGGAAGTATCACCTGGAGAGCTTGTAACACACAGATCTCCACGCCCGGCCCAGGAATTCTGCATTCCCTGGGCAGGCGGGCGCTGAGAGAGGCGGCCTGGCACCGAGCCACACACGCCCTCTGCCTGGCCCCACTCCCCGTCCTACCTCAGCGGCCTTGGCTTCCCACGGAGGCCGCGACCTGCCGGGCCCTCTGGCCGGGCCTTCATCGGGAGAGGGGAAGGGTCTCCGGGCTGTCGCGGAAGCAGCAGGAGAAGGGGAGGGTGTGGGTCCTGCACTACCTCTTTCAGGCCCTGCCGCCGTGGGCCGCTGTCCCCCTGAGCCCTGGCCTCGTCCTGTTGTGACCTGCGGATGGTCCCCGTGCCTTCCCCACAGGTGGTGGTGGGATGAGGATGCAGAGGTGCCGGGGACCCTGTCTCGGCCCATAGTGAGCCCTCGAGAGTGACCGTGAAAACCACCGCTCAGCAGTCTGCTGTGACCTCGTCACTTACGAGTCCCCACCTGCGGAGTGTGGGACGGCAGCTGCTGGCCTCTGGGGTTTGAGGTGCTGTTCACATGACATAAGGCCCGTGGAGTGCCCATTGTCCGCCCAGCCCAGGTTATGTGGCCAAAACCACGAAACACCATTTCAACTGTTTTACAGCTTTGTGCTGTGCTCCATGATCCCAGAGACCCACCAACAGTCTTTCCGTTTGAAGGTCTTTGTTGTGACACAATTCAAGCACGTACAGGTGTAGAGAGACAGCCCAGGGGACCTTCTGATATACCCACCACCCAGACTCAACAGTCAGCAAGCCTTGGCCGCCCACCATCTTCTCCTGGCTGGCGCCAGGCTCAAAAGCCGGGGGCAGAGGTGGGAGCCTTGGGGCAGGCATCTGGGTGGGTAGATGCTACATGCGGTGGGCGCGTTCCTGGGTTCCCCGTGTCCTGACAAATTGGAGAGAGAGGTGGCAGGTGTGGAGGGGGCATTGGTACCTGGAGCCCCCGCTTTGGGGTCTTAGCCAGGTTGTCAGGGTGTGATCGTGGGCAGATGACTTAACCTCTCCATCTGTAAAAGGGACACACTCGTCCTGCCCAGCAAATTAGCTGAATCCATGCTTTTATCAAAACACCTGAGAAACAGAGGCCTACCCATTTTAGGAGCTGTTTCTCATGCCTCCCCCAACCCCACCAATAAGAAGGAAACATCCCGATAATCAGTGAACTTTTACATTCCCTACTGAGTATGTTATACCAAGACACTTAGTAAAAATGATATGAACATTAAAGAGCTTGTAGGAGTTTATTGATGGCTAGGGAAACAATGACTAATCTAAACCAATTTCTTGGAAAACAGAGAGGGAATGGCAGGGGAGTGTGGTCTGTGGCAGGGACATTCCTCCCGGGGAAGCAGCAGGGCTGTGAGCAGGACTTGCTGAGCTGAGCCCACGCGGTCAGGACACCTCACCCATGGCAGCTGGATCCTCACTGGACTCATCTTCAGGCTGCCCTGCTTGCAGCGCCTCAGGGCCAAAGAAGAGTTTGCATTTTTGTGTTCCATGTCACACATATCAGTAATTAACTCTGACTCTCCCAGATGCCTTTGCAGGAGGAAGAGCTTGGGAAAGATCTTTGTTTGTTTATTTTTAAACAGATCTTTATTGGAGTATAATTGCTTCACAATACTGTGTTAGTTTCTGCTTTATAACAAAGTGAATCAGCTGTACATATACATACATCCCCATATCTCTTCCCTCTTGCGTCTCCCTCCCTCCCTCCCTATCCCACCCCTCTAGGTGGTCACAAAGCACCGAGCTGATCTCCCTGTGCTATTCGGCTGCTTCCCACTAGCTATCTATTTTACATTTGGTAGTGTATATATGTCCATGCCACTCTCCAAGCTTACCCTTCCCCCTCCCTGTGTCCTCAAGTCCATTTTCTACGTCTGCGTCTTTATTCCTGTGCTGCCCCGGGTTCTTCAGTACCATTTTTTTTTTTTTAGATTCCATATATATGTGTTAGCATATGGTATTTGTTTTTCTCTTTCTGACTTACTTCACTCTGTATGACAGACTCCAGGTCCATCCCCCTCACTACAAAAAACTCAATTTCGTTTCTTTTTATGGTTGAGTAATATTCCATTGTATATATGTGCCACATCTTCTTTACCCATTCATCCGATGATGGACACTTAAGTTGTTTCCATCTCCGGGCTATTGTAAATAGGGCTGCTATGAACATTTTGGTACATGTCTCTTTTTGAATTATGGTTTTCTCAGGGTATATGCCCAGTAGTGGGATTGCTGGGTCATATGGTAGTTCGATTTTTAATTTTTTAAGGAACCTCCATACTGTTCTCCATAGTGGCTCTATCAATTTACGTTCCCACTAACAGTGCAGGAGTGTTACCTTTTCTCCACACCCTCTCCAGCATTTATTGTTTGTAGATTTTTTGATGATGGCCATTCTGACCAGCGTGAGGTGATACCTCATTGCAGTTTTGATTTTCATTTCTCTTATAATTAGTGATGTTGAGCATCTTTTCATGTGCCTCTTGGCCATCTATATGTCTTCCTTGGTGAAATGTCTATTTAGGTCTTCCACCCATTTTTTAACTGGATTGTTTTTGTTTTTGTTTTTTTTTGATATTGAGCTCCGTGAGCTGTTTGTATATTTTGGAGATTAATCCTTTGTCTGTTGTTTCATTTGCAAATATTTTCTCCCATTCTGAGGGTTGTCTTTTTGTCTTGTTTATGGTTTCCTTTGCTGTGCAAAGCTTTTAAATTTGATTAAGTGCCATGTGTTTATTTTTGTTTTTATTTCCATTAGTCTAGGAGGTGAGTCCAAAAAGATCTTGCTGTGGTTTATGTCAAAGAGTGTTTTTCTTATGTTTTCCTCTAAGGGTTTTTATAGTGTCTGGTCTTACATTTAAGTCTTTAATCCATTTTGAGTTTATTTTTGTGTATGGTATTAGGGAGTGTTCTAATTTTGTTCTTTTACATGTAGCTGTCCAGATTTCCCAGCACCACTTTATTGAAGAAGCTGTCTTTTCTCCATTGTATGTTCTTGCCTCCTTTGTCATAAATTAGGTGCCCATATGTGCGTGGGTTTATCTCTGGGCATTCTATCCTGCACCATTGATCTATATTTCTGTTTTTGTGCCATTACCATACTGTCTTGATTACTGTAGCTTTTTTTTTTTTTTTTTTTTTTTTTGCGGTACACGGGCCTCTCACTATTGTGGCCTCTCCCGTTGTGGAGTGTGGGCTCCGGACACACAGGCTCAGCAGCCATGGCTCACAGGCCCAGCCACTCTGCGGCATGTAGGATCTTCCCGGACCGGGGCACAAACCCGTGTCCCCTGCATCGGCAGGTGGACTCTCAACCACTGCGCCACCAGAGAAGCCCTACTGTAACTTTGTAGTATAGTTTGAAGTTGGGGAGGCTGATTCCTCCAACTCCATTTTTCTTTCTCAAGGTTGCTTTGGCTCTTCAGGGTGTTTTGTGTTTCCATATGAAATGTAAAGTTTTTTGCTCTAATTCTGTGAAGAATGCCATTGGTAGTTTGATAGGGATTGCACTGAACCTGTAGATTGCTTTGGGTAGTATAGTCATTTTCACAATATTGATTCTTCCAATCCAAGAACATGGTATATTTCTCCATGTGTTTATGTCATCTTTGATTTCTTTCATCAGTGTTTTATAGTTTTCTCAGTAGAAGTCTTTTGCCTCCTTAGGCAGGTTTATTCCTAGGTATTTTATTCTTTTTGTTGTGATGGTAAATGGGATTGTTTCCTTAATTTCTCTTTCTGATTTTTCGTTGTTGGTGTATAGGAATGCCAGAGATTTCTGTGCATTAATTTTGTGTCCTGCAACCTTACCAAATTCATTGATTAGTTCTAGTAGTTTTCTGGTGACAATCTTTAGGATTTTCTATGTATAGTGTCATGTCATTGGCAAACAGTGACAGTTTTACTTCTTCTTATCCAATTTGTATTCCTTTTATTTCTTTTTCTTCTCTGATTGCCGTGGCTAGGGCTTCCAAAACTATGTTGAATAACAGTGGTGAGAGTGAACATCCTTGTCTTGTTCCTGATCTTAGTGGAAATGCTTTCAGTTTTCCACCATTAAGTATGATGCTTGCTGTGGGTTTGTCATATATGGCCTTTATTATGTTGAAGTAGGTTCCCTCTATGCCCATTTTCTGGAGAGTTTTTATCATAAATTGGAGTTGAATTTTGTCAAAAGCTTTTTCTGCATCTATTGAGATGATCATATGGTTATTATTTCTTAATTTGTTAATGTGGTGTATCACACTAATTGACTTGCATATATGCATCCCTGGGATAAATCCCACGTGATCATGGTGTGTGATCCTTTTAATGTGCTGTTGAAATCTGTTTGCTGGTATTTTATTCAGTATTTTTGCATCTATGTTCATCAGTGATATTGGTCTATAATTTTCTTTTTTTCTGTTATCTTTTTCTGGTTTTGGTTTCAGGGTGATGGTGGCTTTGTAGAATGAATTTGGGAGTGTTTCTCCCTCTGCAATTTTTTGGAAGAGTTTGAGAAGGATGGGTGTTAGCTCTTCCCTAAATGTTTGATAGAATTTGCCTCTGAAGCCATCTGGTCCTGGACTTTTGTTTGTTGGAAGATTTTTAATTACGGTTTCAATTTCATTACTTGTGCTAGGTCTGTTTATATTTTCTAATTCTTCCTGGTTCAGTCTTGGAAAATTGTACCTTCCAAGAATTTGTCGATTGCTTCATGGTTGTCCATTTTATTGACATATAGTTGTTTGTAGTATAATAATACTCTTATAATCTCTTATAATCCTTTTTATTTCTGCAGTGTCAGTTGTGATTTCTCCTTTTTCATTTCTAGTTTTATTGATTTGTGTCCTCTCCCTTTTTTCCTTGATGAGTCTGGCTAAGGGTTTATCAGTTTTGTTTGTCTTCTCAAAGAACCAGCTTTTAGTTTTATTGATCTTTGCTAGTGTTTTCTTTGTTTCTACTTCATTTATTTCTGCTCTGATCTTTATGATTTCTTTCCTTCTACTGACTTTGGGTTTTCTTTGTTTTTTCTTTAGTTGTTTTAAATCTGTAGGGTTAGATTGTTTATATGAGATTTTTCTTGTTTCTTGAGTTGAGATTGAATTGCTATAAACTTCCCTCTTAGAACTGCTTTTGCTGCATCCCATAGGTTTTGGGTCATCGTGTTTTCATTGTCATTTGTTTCTATGTATTTTTAAATTTCTTCTTTGATTTCTTCAGTGATCTGTTGGTTATTTAGTAGCACACTGTTTAGCTTCTGTGTATTTGTGTTTCTTAACAGTTTTTTTTTCCTGTAATTGATTTCCAGTCTCATAGCATTGTGGTCAGAAAAGATGCTTGATAATGATTTCAACTTTCTTAAATTTTCCGAGGCTTGATTTATGACCCAAGATGTGATCCCTCCTGGAGAACATTCCATGTGCACTTGAAAAGAAAGTGTATTCTACCACTTTTGGGTGGAATGTTCTATAAATATCAATTAAATCTATCTGGTCTGTTTTGTCATTTAAAGCTTGTATTTCCTTATTTATTTTCTGTTTGAATGATCTGTCCACTGGTGTAAGTGGGGTGTTAAAGGACCCTACTATTATTGTGTTACTGTTGATTTCTCCTTTCATGGTTGTTAGCATTTGCCTTATGTATTGAGGTGCTCCTATGTTGGGTGCATAAACATTTATAATTGTTACATCTTCTTCTTGGATTGATCCTTTGATCATTATGTAGTGTCCCTCCTTATCTCTTGTAACAGTCTTTACTTTAAAGTCTATTTTATCTGATACGAGTATTGCTACTCCAGCTTTCTTTTGATTTCCATGTGCATGGAACATCTTTTTCCATCCCTTCACTTTCAGCCTGTATGTGTCCCTAGGTCTGAAGTGGGTCTCTTGTAGACAGCATATATATGGGTCTTGTTTTTGTATCCATTCAGTCAGTCTGTGTCTTTTGGTTGGGACATTTAATGCACTTACATTCAAGGTTATTATTGATATGTATTTTCCTATTACCATTTTCTTAATTGTTTTGGGTTTGTTTTTTTGGGTCTTTTTCTTCTCTCGTGTTTCCTGCCTGGAGAGGTTTCTTTAGCATTTGTTGTAAAGCTGGTTTGGTGGTGCTGAATTCTGTTAGCTTTTGCTTGTCTGAAAAGCTTTTGATTTCTCTGTTGAATCTGAATGAGATCCTTGCTGGGTAGAGCAATCTTGGTTGTAGGTTTTTCTCTTTCCTCACTTTAAGTGTATCCTGCCACTCCCTTCTGGCCTGTAGAAGTTCTGCTGAAAAATCAGCTGATAACCTTATAGGGATTCCTTTGTATGTTATTTTTTGTTTTTCCCTTGCTTCTTTTAATATTTTTTCTTTGAATTTAATTTTTGTTATTTTGATTAGGATGTGTCTTGGTGTTTTTATCCTAGGGTTTATCCTTTATGGGACTCTCTGTGCTTCCTGGACTTGGGTGACTGTTTCCTTTCCCATGTTAGGGAAGTTTTGGACTCTAATCTCTTCAGATATTTTCTCAGACCCTTTCTTTTTCTCTTCTTCCTCTGGGACCCCTATAATTCAAATTTTGGTGCATTTAGTGTTGTCCCAGAGGTCTCTGAGATGGTCTTCAATTCTTTTCATTCTTTTTTCTTTATTCTGCTCCTTGGCAGTTACTTCCACCATTTTGTCTTCCAGCTCATTTATTCCTTCTTCTGCTTCTGTTATTCTGTTATTGATTCCTTCTAGTATATTTTTCATTTCAGTTATTGTGTTGTTCATCTCTGTTTGTTTGTTCTTTAGTTCTTCTAGATCTTTGTTAAACATTTCTTGTATTTTCTCAATCCGTGCCTCCATTCTATTTCTGAGATTCTGGATCATCTTTACTATCATTACTCTGAATTCTTTTTCAGGTAGATTGCCTATTTCCTCTTCATTTATTTGGTCTTGTAGGTTTTCACCTTGATCCTTCACCTGTGACATATTTTTTTGACGTCTCTGTTTTTTTTTTTTTTTTATTAATGAGTGGGATTGTGTTCCTGTCTTACTGGTTGTTTGGCCCTAGGCTTCCAACACTGGAGTTTGTAGGCTGTTGGGTAGAGTTGTGTCTTGGTGCTGAGATGAGGACCTTTGTGAGACCTCACTCCGATGAATATTCCCTGGGGTCTGAGGTTCTCTGTTAGTCCAGTGCTTTGAACTTGGAGCTCCCACCGCAGGAGCTTTGGGCCAGCCCCTGGCTCGTGAATCAAGATCCCGCAAGCTCTGTGGGGCGGTGAAAAAAAGAGAACAATAACAAAGTAAAAAATAAAATTAGAGTAGGAAAGTAACAGATATGTTAGAAAGACTATAAAAATAAAAATATAGATGAATCAATAACCGGAAGGTACATCAGTACCACAATAGTAAAAAAGAGGAGGAGGGAAAAGAATGAAAAAGAGGGGAAAAGAATGAAAAAGAGGGGAAAAGGCCTTGGCTGTGGAGGGTGGGGCCTAAGCAAGGGTGAGGTTTGGGTGGTGGGCGGGGCCTATGCTTAGGACCCATAGGACTGGAAAAGGCCCTGGGAGCTATGAGCGGGTGGGGCTTAGGCTCAAGGAACAGAAGGGGCCCAGGCGTGACCCCCACTCCTGGTCTCAGAGGGCAGGGGACCTCACCTGGGAGCCCAGCAGGCTTCCTGGGCTCGAGTGGGCGGGGCTAACCCATGCATCCTTTTCCGCTCCTCCGGGAAGGCCCCTCCTACCTGCCTCTCCTAATCTCCCCGGCTTCCCTCCTATGCCCCCAGAACCAATGTGGCCTAGGGGACGGTGGGGCCTTGGAGGGCAGGAGACCCGCCTGGGAACTCAGCAGGCTCCCCGGCCTGAGTGGACCAGGTGATCACCCTCTGTTCCTCTCCCGCTCCTCCCAGAGGGTCCCTCCCGCCTGCCTCTCCTGATCTCCCCAGCCTCAGGGGCGCTGATCCTGTCTGGCCTCTATTTCTCCTCTCCCCTCAGTCCCCCCAGTCCTACTAGTTCACTTGGGGGTTCCGTCTCCTTGGGTGTCAGGGTCCCCCACTAGCAGCTGGCAGGCGCCCTAGTTGTGGGGAGACGCTAACTCTCCGTCTTCCCACACTGCCGTCTTGACTCCTCCTAGATCTTTAAATAAGCATAAGAGTCATATGTCACCTGCAGCATCTTAGGACTTTATGTAAACTCCTTTAATTCTTAGCACAGCCCTGTGAGATAGGAGCTACTGTTATCCCGTTTTACAGATGAGGAGGCTGAGGCCCAGGGGGGTTCTTGGCCAGCTTGGGATCCACATCTAGTGACCACCTTGCTGCCACATCCACATCCCCTTTCTCTTGCCCTCCCTGGCTGCTGCCTTGGGCACTGTGGGCCTGGAAGCTCTGTGGTCAGCTTTCTCAGCCTCCTAACGGCTGGCGCTGTCAGTGATTCTGGTGGGCGTGCCAGCACTGTTCCCTCTGTCCCTTTCTGTTCCCCTGGGCGCCCTGCTTCCTGGCCCTGGTGATACCCGATCCCTGCCTGGCACCAGGCTCTGGAGGCCTCCAAGTGGGAGCTGGTTCCATATCCGCCCTCCGGGCCACCGATGAGGGCTCTGTGGCCAAACCCAATAAAAAACCAAGGAGTGGACATCTGGGATTGCAAACAACGGCCAAGAGAGGCAGCCTTGCCATCTGAACTTCAAAAAGGGTTTCTTGAGGGATGATGAGACAAGAGAGGTGGGCGAGTGGTGGGGAACGGGCATCGGGAGGGGGCGGGACCCGGGGAGGTTTGAACAGCTGCTCCCTGGCAGCCCTGACCAAGGCAAACGGCCAGGTTCTGCTGTGCCCACTGAGTGGTTACCCCAGTGAACCCAGCCCTCACACCAGGCACGACACCAGAAGGCATCTCTGCAGGCCCAGGACCCTAGCCCCTGCCTCCTGTGGTGCTGAGCCCACGTGGCAGAGGTGATGCCCACGTGCAGATGCCAACACATCCGCGCTCGCCCTGGTGAATGAGGCCTTGGCTGCAGGGAAGGTTGTTGGGTGGGCTGGGAGGGGCAGGGCCCATTCATTCCTGTTTTTCTGGCTGAGCCCTCAGGCGGTCTCCTAGGGACAGTTAACACGTGTGTCCTGGGGGCTCAGAACCCGTGGTCCTTTCCAGCAAGTGAGCCAGGCTCTGAAGTGAATAGGTGCCTTGATTTTTAGGGCTAACGTATTTAGCAAGTGTTTCTGGAGCATCCTCTGTTGCAGTTGGAGACCGTCCTGTCTTGTAGGAGGAGTTGCTCGGGAAGGAGGCGGCCGCCTGCAGAGCGTCGGGCGAGGGTGAGCGCTGGGAGGTGGCCTCCCGAGGGCTCTAGACGGCAGAGTCCACTTCGGGGCCTCAGCCGCTGTGACTCGGGCTGTGGCCCTGGGGGCGCTGCTGGGAACCATGGGGGGTCCCCTGAGGGTGCTGGCTTCAGACTCCACCAGTGCCGTTCCCTGCTCGCTCCTTTGTACTCTCTCCTGCAGCTCTCGCTGGCCGGGGGGCCAGTGCAATGTGCACAGAGGCTCCCAGAAGGTGGACAGTGAACCTGGCGAGAGCTGCGTTGCAGCTCCTGGGCCCACGCCCTTCCCAGGGTCGGCATCGCCACAGAGTCCACTTACCATCAGGGTCCCGTGGCCCTGCTGTCCAGCTGCCCACCGCTCCCTGCCGGGGCCGGGTGGTTCTCAACATCTTCATTCGCCCAGGAACAAGGGCAAGTGCAAATTTGGGGGCTCTCTCTACTCTGAGGACTTGGGATGAGGATTTTTTTTGGGGGGGCTGGAGCTTAAGAAAAAGAATACAAAGTTTACTAAAGCTATTTTTTTTAGGATGAGAAGAGAAAAACCTCATCAAATTACAAATTTTAAAAAGCTGACAAATAACCACAAACAGAAATTGACATGTCTGTGAATCAGCTGCCTGGTTCAACCTGACTTTTTTCTTATGTTTCTTTACTTCCACAAGCATTTTGATTTTGTTAACATCATTTTCTGTAGAGAGAATAGAAAGATGACGCAGTGTCCTGGACTGCCAGGTTGGGGTGGCCTCTTTTCCAATCACCTGAGGGAGCCAGACTTTGGGGCCAGGTGACCCCCTGGCCAGTCTGAGCCACCCATCAAAGGGCACCAGCATCCCCGTCCTCTGGGTCCTGGAGAACTTGGTTCCAGAATTAACCAGGGCAAGATGCAAAGAGAACTCTCTGATGTGGGAGAAAATAGGAGGCCTTTCCCGGCCTAGTCTCGGGGGAAATGTGTCTGCATCTGGCAGTTGATGTGTTTCCTTTTTCCAGCTGCACTTTCTCTCGTACCCGGTTTATGAACTCCTGCCCCAGCCTCAGATTCACAACTCTGGGTGTGTGTGCATTTTCCCCTGGAGAAGGAAGCCCACTGTGCTGTCAAACGTCTTCTGGCTCTGATACTCTCAGAAATGGTTCACAGAGACTGCCCTGGGCCTCTTCTCTTTCTGGCTGCAAACAGGACCAAGTGTTTCTCCCTAACCCATCCTCTCTGTAATAAACTTCTTAGAGACCAGCGCTGATCAAGCCACACTCCCCTCCAAAGTCTCCAAACGGCACCCCCCATTGCCTTCCTTGTATGATTCCAACACACTGGCCAGTGTTGACGGTCACGGCCGCCCCAGCCTGGCCCTGACCTACCTTCCCAGACCTACGTCCTGTCCACTTTCTTCTCATGCCCAGGGCTCAGGGCTCCCTCTGCTGGCTTGCCCTCCTCTTCCTGCCACCTGACAACCTGTGTCAGGGTCCAGCTCACATGCCACCTGCTCCAGGGAGCCTTCCCTGATATTCAGAGACAAGTGATTCTCTTCAGCACAAAGCTCCTTACAAGTGGCCTTTGCCTCTGGGATGGTCCTTCTCCTGTCCAGCCTTGTGTAGGACATCCCCGGTGCACAGTCCTGCTCCTTGAGTGCAGAGATTGCTGTTTGTGTCATCTTCACATCCACCGCAGTGTTTGTTGAACAAAGAATTCTCTTTTGATAGAGGAAAGCATCAGCACTCAGAGAGGTTAAGTGATGCTCATAGGGGTTAGTTAAGTTATTTGCCCAAAGTCCCTCAGCTGGTGAGCGGTGGAGTCAGATCGGCCTCCCCTGCACCCAGACGCGAGGTTTCCTGGAACCCTGTCACGACTCCACGACTCAGAGCCTGATGGGCCCATTCGAGGACACCTTGAGGCCTTATCCCTGTGCCCAGGGCCTCTGCCGGGTCATGATCCTCAGGGAAGGGAGAGCTCGGAGGGGCCCTTTAAACAGTTGGTCCAGGTGCTTCTTGGGCCTCCCCTGGAGATGAGCATGGGGAGGGGAGAGATGAGGAAGAGCCAGGTGGGGGGTGTGGGTCTGTCCTTCACATTTGCCCTATCGCTGTCTGCCGGCACAGTGGGTGCTGGCGAGGCGCCTACTTGTTAGTTTGGATTTGTGTGCACGTGTACGTGCCAAACACTTGTACGTAGTTTTAACCTTTATTATCAAAGTTTCACACATTCATAAAAGCAGAGCACATAATACAGTGACACTGCCCCCCCCCATGTACCCAGCAAGGATAGACATCAACTGATGTACGGCTTCCCATGTTTTGGATTCTGCCAAGTGCAACCCTGGGTGTCCTTTAACATTTTCCCCTAGTCCTGTATTTCCTGTAAACTGGAAACTTGATTGGGCTCATATGTATATATATACACACACATACATATATATATATATATATGTATATATATAATGTTTTATTTTTTTAAAGAATACTTTACAGGAGGTGGTGTTATTTCCATCAAGAGCACACAGTGTTGTGAGCATTTTAAAGCGTAACGTATCTGAAAGTAGACCAGTGTCATCATACACATCTGAAAAAAGTGAAAACATCACTTAGCCAATAGATGCTAACTGGAAAATGAAGCAGTTGACTCTGGGTGGGGTCGTAATACAAGTTAGTCGATGAATTAGATAACAAATAAGGGCCTATAAGAACACTGCTCAGTGATTGGCCTCCTGAAGTAAGAGGATTCCAGACCTGGGTGCTTGTCTTACTTCAACGTGGCTGCCTGCTCAGCAGGACAGGATGTCAATATTTGGTGACATTCTGGGACATGTGATGGGTGTGTCAGTAGGAATCAGTACCAGCTTTTTCAAGGAGTCATACATGGCTTCCGTTCTACAACAAGAATTTGGAAAGTGTAGGAAGAGTCTCCCAGCTTCAACATTAAGTAGAAAAGGTGCTTCCAGCCTTTGCTTTCAGTTCAGAGGGGGTGGTGGAGTGGAGGGTAAAGGAGTGACAGCGTGAAATGTCTGTGAGTTGGGACCCTGTTGGTGGATGAGAACACCAGTAGAAGGTTCCATAGAAGGTGTTAGAGCCAGAGTTGGGATGGCAGCTCATGGCGCCATCTTGACCCCGACAGTCACATGTCCTCGAGTGAGCCTTCACTTCTGTCTGCAAATTGGGAGACCCCGTTCGTCTCCAGCCGACATTGTGACTTCCTAGAACACTGAGGCTGTATAGATCCTCCATCTTGGAGGCCTTTTTATTATTATTTTTTTTCTTTGTTGGCCTTGCCTCCCCATGAAAGGATTCTTTTGAATTCTGTGAAGCATCATGATAGACCGACCCATAGTGGGGGCTTAGCATTCCTACTCGTGTAAACCGAGGCGTGCGTTCTGCATGTGAAGTTGTTTAGGAACTTTGGAAGAAAGTTGCGGGAGAATTTCATTGCAAGACGCCAAAGTACTAAAAAGAAAAAAAGAAATCAGAAAGCAGAAAGTCCTGCTGAAAATCCTTTTTGAGTTTCACTCCAACAGAGCGGCCCTCTAAGTCTCAGGACTGGCCAAGCAATAAAGATAAAAGCACTAAGCCTCCCTCTGCTTGGAAGGGCTTATCTGTGTCAGGTTTGGGGAAAAGCCGCCTCCCAGGAAGACGCCCCCGTTGGCGTCCTCACCGTGGACTTTACCAGGGCCCGTGTCCCCAGGTTCGTGACGTCAGTTCCCCTGTTCCAGTGGGGAGGGGCAGCGTTGGGTCGTTGAAGTGAGCACGCCCTGGAAGGGGCAGGGCAGGAAGCATTTGCCGGTCGGGCGCCAGCCAGGGCCCCTCCCCAGGCCCTCTGCACTTGAGATAGCTCAGGGAAACTTTCTCATTATCACTGTGACCTCCAGGGCCCCCTCGATGCCAGTTAATCATTATCCGGCCAGGGCTGTATTCCTGGGCCTGTTTTTGCAGCCGGCTGGGTTTATTACTGGCTAAGGGGCCTTGGCGGGAGTTTGGATTGCAGGCTGATAGGCAGCCACTTGGCTCCAGCTCAGACCTCGCTGGATACAGGACACAGGCCCCTCTTGGGAACTGGGTTGTCTGGGTGGTTGGTAGCCCTTCCCTCGAGCTGCCGAGAGGCCCTGAGCACTCCGTGTCCCCTCCCAGAGAAAGCCTGAGATGAAGGTGGGGCACAGGAAGCCCAGGCAGAGAGTAGAAACCTCCGAGCTGGAAGGCAAAGAGGCCAGGATGAGTCACGGCCGTGCCCCTGGGGGACTCTGCTCAGGGTCCAAGCAGCTGGGCCCGATTGGGCTTCCTGTTCTGAAACCCTCTCTTCCTCATGGAATCCCCCTCCTTCTCCTCATCTATTTGTCCTCAGGGGAGCTGAGACCAGTCAGAGATGGTCGATGTACCTATTGCAAAAGCAGGTTGACTTTCCCCAGTAGCATCTCCCAGCTTTCTTGATGAGCATAACTAAGTCCTTAGTAATTAAAGAACGTTGGGGGTGAAGGGTCCGTCCCAGGGCCATCTGCCCAAGTGATGCCCCCTGAACGAGTCAGGTTTTACAGGAACGCCTGGCCCTGACCAAGTACAAAACCTGCAGTGTCCCCGTCTCACCCATCATCTGGTGCCCGTTAGCCACAGGGATGCTGCCCGTCTCTGCACCCCACTCCCCGTCTGCTTTCTCACCTCCTCCCCTCACCGGCCACCTCCTAGACCCTGGCCCTCCAGCCAGTGGCCTTCCCTAGACTGCCCGTCTTATTAACGGCCTAAAACGCCTTCCCTTCCTCAGAGCTGTCGAGTGGCATCTGTTCCCATCTGCCGTCAGAGCCGGGTCTGCACTGTAGTCCGCGCTCTGTTTGATCAAGCTGGTTGGGTGATCTCCCTGGAGTTAGTGCCCGAGGCTGGGCCTGGGCTCCCCTTTCCTCTGTATCATCCAGGGAGCACCAGGCCCTTCTCCAAACACAGGGACGTCACAGTGGGTGTGTGACAGTGGGCTCTCAGCAGCCCTGGACCACATCTGTGTCCCTGGGAGATCTGGCTGGGATTGGGCTTGGTATTAGCACAGTGCAAGAGGGGACTTGGGCCCACTGAGACTCACAGCCCGTCCACCGCTGTCAGCCGGGAAGAGGGTGGTGGTGATGGCGGCAGCCTCCCCTAGAGAGGGGCTTAGACATAGGCTTGACCAGAAGACCCTTCCCCCTTGCACCCCCGAGGTCATTTGGAGGCGGACCTCTGGTTTGCGCAGAGCACAGGTACTATTGCGAGGTGGTCACCTGACCTAGTGAGTGGCCTTCTCTAACGCTGCCTTGTGCCGCCTTCCTCCTGGCCCTCATTTCTGAGTTTGTGCGATGGGAGAATTTGTCACTACAGACGAAGCCTGCTTCCTCCCTTCTATTACATAGTTGATAGCATTAGTTTCCTCTGTGATTTCTTTTATTACTCTCAATTTTTATTAATCCCGTGGCTGCAGATGATAATGATCTCATAAAATAATAACTGGGTGAACTATTGCTGGGAGGCCCGTTCTGATGAGTTAGATAACGTCTCTTTGCCCCCCCAGAGTGAGGGGACTGCTGGGCACAGGGCAGGGGCTCATCAACGCGTTAGCATTGCTTCCAGGATTTACGATGATGGGTCCTCTCTTGCGACTGGCTTGCCCCGTGCTGAGAGCAGAGAAGGCCTCTCTGAAACCCATAAGCCTCACAGTCGAGGGCTCTGATGCAGGTACAGCCGATGGGAAAGAAACGGAGGAGGTGCAGCCCCAAAGGTGCAGTGCATCCTGGTTTCCCAGGGGGGAATCTGGACACATTCAGCTGAGGAACTGCTGGGGCCAGTTTGACTAATCGACCACTCAGGACGGCCCTAGAAGGGGAGACAGCGCCTCCCTGCGAGGTTAGCTGTCCTACCTGGGAAGCCCCAGATTTTCCTTAGAACCCACCTTATCCCGTCACTGTCCTTTTATGTGTACAGAATGGTCTTTTCTTTAGCATCCCACCCGCCACCACTGGCCTCACTGCCGCCTGCCCGGCAGCCCCAGCGTGTGTTTTTCAGAGGGAAAGAGCATGAGGGGCACCTCCTGGGTGCGGACAGCTCATCCCAGCAGCCGGAGCAAGAGCTGAATCTTTCATGCTCCAGTGTAGCTGCTGAGAACAGGGCAGTGGCTGCCCCGGCCGGGTCCCGCCTGGCTCTGGCTTTCTCAGTGTTTGCAGTTTGATTGCAAGTGGGACTCAGGCATCGGAAACGTGTGGTCGTGGCCTTAGCTGCTGTGGCCGTACCCACAGGCGGCTGTCGCTGGGCCTCTGAACAAGCCGCCCCGGAAGGCCCACCTGCCCGGCTGCCCTTCTTTTTTTTTTTTTTTTTTTTTTGCGTTACGCGGGCCTCTCACTGTTGTGGCCTCTCCCGTTGCAGAGCACAGGCTCCGGACGCGCAGGCTCAGCGGCCATGGCTCACAGGCCAAGCCGCTCCGCGGCATGTGGGATCTTCCCGGACCAGGGCACGAACCCGTGTCCCCTGCATCGGCGGGCAGACTCTCAACCACTGCGCCACCAGGGAAGCCCCCGGCTGCCCTTCTTAATGCTGGCTTTAAAGTGGCCCCGTGGGTCTCCACTGGGCAGGTGCCGTCAGTGTTTCTTTTTTCCTTCCCTCTAACCCCCAGCTAACTCCAGATACTGTTCAAGGAGAAGTTTTTGAAAAGGGGCGCCTTCCTACTGAAGACTTACTGCTTTTTCATTAACGAAGAGTGAGGAGGGCCTCTGGGGAACTTTGCATGGGCTGGGGCAGCCTCCAAGGACCCCACTTCACTCTGGGGATCGACCGATTTCATGCCCACTGGCCACATTCGGTGCTGGAGAGGAGGGAGGTGGCAGCCGGACACCGTGCAACTAGGAATTGCTTGGCTTGTCACCTGGCGGGAGGAGGGCGGTCAGAGGGTGAGGTGGAGGCTCGGGTGGGTGCCCGCAGCCTCCGATACCCAGTGGGGAGGTGGGGCTGGACGTGGGGACGCCACTCTCATGCAGCCATGCCCTCCCTGCACCCGGGACGGGGGTGCACCTAGGGAGGTGTGTGGCCCCGTTCCAGCTCAGCAGCACCAACGCCTCCATCCTCCTCTGGTCAGTCCTGCCGAGCGCCAGACCCGGACGCTCCTGCACTCACGCTGTTTCTGCCACGTTTATGACCGACCTGCCCGGAGCTGTGTTCTCTCTTTCTCTCCCGCTTTTATACCCACTTTCATTAAAAATCAATGCTCTACAAACATTCCCTTTTCCTACTCACGTCTTGCTTGACTCAGACACAAAAAGGACTTGACAGATACCCCCGAGTCCAGCCCATCCCCCAGCTTGGTGTGCACCCAAGAGAAAGGCACGCATGTCCACTGAAAGTGCACGCACGTGTGTTCTCGTCCTGATGGCCCAAACCGTGGACAGCCCTGACGTGTGCTGACGGGAGGAGGGGCAAGTAGATGCGATACGGTCCACGGCGGGGTCCAGCCCAGGACGAGGGCGCACGAACCACGGCTGCAGTGACCGTGGGATGAGCCGCGTGTGCGTCAGGTTGACCCAGAGCGAGGAGACACACAGAGGACTTGCAGTAAATTCAAGCCCGGGCAAAACTCGCCTGGGGCGTTTGAAGCCAGGATGGCAGTTACCGCAGGAGGGAAGCGCCTGGAAGGGGCCTGGGGGGCTTCTGGAGCCGGTCGCACTCTGTTCCTCAGTTTGGGTGCAGGGTTACACAGGCAACGCCCTCGGTGGGAATTCACTGAGCTGTGTTCCCGCGACTGTGTGCTCCTCTGTATGTGTGCTTTGTTTCAAGAAAAGGGCTTCTGGAAAAAACCTGCCCCCCCAGACCTCAAGTCCACTCTGGATTTGGTGCCTTTTAGGAGCATGTTATTTTAGCCAATTACCTGTGGTCTCAATGGCCCGTTTCCTCAACTCTTCCCGAGGATGAGCACAGGACCGCTGATGAGGTCCACGCCCGCATCGTTCTGTTCATACTTCTTGACATCTGATTCTACCCCAAAGCACTTTGCAGCCCTTGTTGGTGTGGTTAACAAGAAAGGTGTTGATTTTATTGTTTGGAGCCGAGGGGCAGGGAACAGACAGCACATGTTGGATCTTCGTGCTGGGGGTGCTGTCCCAGCCAGCCCCTCTGCTGCATGAGGCCACCGCGCCTGACCCTGATGCCCCGTCCTCCCCCAGGGTCAGAGGTCATGCATTGACCGCCCTGGGCTGGAGGAGCAGGGCCTCTGGGGCAGGCCGAGGGCTGGGATGCTCCCTGGCCTTCACTTTTCAGTGGGTTTGGCCCGAGCACAGGATGAGGCGGCTGGCCTGGGGGAGCTGGAGGAAAGGCGGGGTCTCAGCCACGTCCCCGCACCTGCCCCGAGGGGGGCTCAGTGGTTACGCATTAACAGGGGGCCAGCCGCGTGGCGGGCCCAGGGCCGCCGTCGAAAGCCGCGCGGGCGTGTTTACAGCCAGCAGCCTTCCAATAAATGACCTCTCCTGCCACACACGCGCCCGCCCCCCCTTTTCCTGTCAGCCTTGTCACCAAGCTGAGATGACAGGTGAGCAAACAGCAGGGGCGATGGGCCAGGAAAATCCCTGTGCCTCCGCAGGGCCACAAAGCTCCCTGCACCTGACCTGGGCCGCTTTATCGCCTGGGAACAGTCTGTGCAGATAACGGATCTGCTGGGGGTGGGCCGGTCCCGGAGATGGGGGCCCGGAGGGGACGGAGGAGGGGTGCGGGGAGGGTGGCTGCGGAGGAGGGACACACTTCATCTCTCTGCCAAGGAGCCTTCGAGTTTCTTTTTTTTTAGTTTTTTAATTTTTTATTGGAGAAGAGTTGATTTACAAAGTGTTAGTTTCAGGTATAGAGCAAAGTGATACATACACATATACAGTTATACATATCCATATATCCACTCTTTTTTAGATTCTTTTAACACATAGGCCATTACAGAGTAATGAGTAGAGCTCCCTGTGCTATGCAGCAGGTCTTTACCTATTTTATATATACTAGTGTGTGTATGTCAATCCTAATCTCCCAATTTATCCCCCCCCATCCCCTGGTAACCATAAGTTTGTTTTCTACATCTGTGACTCTAGTTCTGTTTTGTAACGAAGTTCATTTGTACCCGTTTTTTAGATTCCACGTATAAGCGGCATCATATGATGTTTGTCTTTCTGTGTATGACTCACTTAGTATGACAATCTCTAAGTCCATCCATGTTGCTGCAAATAGCATTATTTTGTTCTTTTTATGGCTGAGTAACATTCCACTGTATATATGTACCACATCTTCTTTATCCACTCGTCTGTCGATGGACCTTTAGGTGGCTTCCGTGTCTTGGCTACTGTGAATAGTGCTGCGGTGAACATGGGGGTGCCTGTGTCTTTTTGAAATACGGTTTTCTCTGGGTATACGTATGCCCAGGAGTGGTTTCTTGCACTGAGATGCCGAGAGGCACTGGGGAGGAGTGTCTGTAAGGGCCCAGGGGGAGTGTGGTGACAGGGGGCTTGGTGAATCTGAACCTCCGCAGTCGCGTGGGTGTTTGCTGTGGATGCTGCCTGAGGGGCAGCTGAGACCGGAGGCTCATGTCAGAGCACATCTGGGCCCTCAGATGCCCAGGGCAAGCGAGACCTGGAATTCCCGCCCCGTCGCCCCAGCCCGCTGCAGTTTCAGAATTCTGGGCGGTGAGATGAGGGAAGGGCACATCAAGTCCTAAAACAAACCATGGCAAGTTCGGAGACCCCAGAAGAGCCCCCTGGGTTCTCGGCCGTGAATACGCATGAGACGTAGAGGTGGAGATGCGTCCGTGTCTGTCCCCGTCTGCCCTCCGTGTGTCCCTTCTGCTCGCCCCTCTGCCCCTCGGTCCCTTCCGCCTTCCCTGCTACCTTCTCTCCTCCTTCCCACGTGTCTCTATCGAGCACCAGCTGTGTGCAGGGCTTTGCGTGAGCAGCAGGGAACACGGAGAGGAGTGAGCACGGCCCCTGCCCTGGGCGGCTCCCAGCCCAGACGGGCTTCCGCGATCCACGGGGGACTGTGGGGTTTGGGGAAGGCGCCCCTCTGGGCAGACACAGCCTGTGGGCACAGGGCTGGGGGGACCAGTGGCACTTCATACCAACCAGGAAAGGACCCCCTTCCTCGGGGCAGCAGCTCCCCTGCCTAGGGCACACTCAGGGTGCAGGCAGTTGGCTGGGAGAGGTGGCCAGATGTCCCCTCAGGGCACAGGGAGAGCGCGCCGAGCTTCCTTCCTGGCGTGGACCTAGCAGCCCACTGTGTCCGAAGGTGTCGGGATACCACATCCACACTTAAAAGAACTGGTGATAAAATACATGTAATGTCAACTTTACCATCTTAACCATTTTTAAGTACACAGTTCAGCAGTGTTCAGTACAGTCACATTGTCCTGCCGTCACCTCCAGAATCTGGCCGTCCTGTAAAACTGAAACTGTCCTCCCTGAACAAGAGCTCCCCACCCCCAGCCCACCTCCCATCTCCCAGCCCCCTGCCGCCGGCCCACCGGTCTGCCTTCCGTCTCCATGAGTCTGACTGCTCAAGGGACCTCATACCAGTGGAATTGTCAGTACTCGTCTTTTTGTCACTGGCTTATTTCACTGAGTATAATGTCACTTGTCATCCATGTTGTAGCCTATGTCAGGATCTCCTGCCTTTTGAAGGCTGAATAATATTCCGTTGTATGGATGCAGCGCATTCTGTTTGTCCATTTTTCTGGCGATGGACACTTGGGTTGCTTCTACCTTTTGGCTACTGTGAATAGTGCTGCTCTGAACATAGGTGTGCAAATATTCAACATCCGAACCTTTAAACAGTTTGGGAGCTTTCAACGTCTGCTGGATGAGGGACTCCCATACTGGCCTGGAAGGAAGGCTGGGTGCTAGGCTGCTCTGAGGCCGCCCTGGGGTGCATGACGTCTGGTGGAAGAGGAGAGACGGTGCACAGGCGAGCGTGGCCAGCCCTCCGATCTGCACAGAGGAACGTGCCATAACATCATGGCGAGTTGGCCCACCTTGACCTTGGCCTGGGATTGTTGGGCTGGGGCCTTTGTTGCCGTTAACTAGGATGTCCCTGCGCCCTGGTCTTCCTGGGACAGCCCTGCCTAACCTGTTGTAACAGCCCCTCCCTCACCCTCATCCCATCCCTGCCTCTGACCTGCCGTCCCCCTCGCTCGGCCTCCCCTTTTCAGCCTGTTCGGTCGGGTCCAAGCAGAGTCAGGCTTGGAGCCTCAGAGACAAGGTTCACACCCACTAGCTGTGCTTGGAAAACCCTGTGTGTTGCCAGACCTCGGTTGCCTTGCCAGTGAAATGGGGCTGATAATCACATCCACTTTATGTGTTTTTGTCTGTGTGTGTGTGTGTGTGTGTGTGATAACTAAATGGGCAATACTGTAAGAAAGAGAGTTGGCAGTTTGCAAGGGATCGAGGTGGGAGATGTCAGCGTGGGCTATAGGGGCAGGCAGGGCCAACCTTCAGGGCAAACCCCAGGCTTCACACAGAGTCTCCTGTGGATGTGAGAAGTGCATGAACATGACAGGCTACTTATTCTGAGCGCTCATAGGGAAAAATGCTGGCAGCGTCTCAAAATAATAACGATGCAGCTAACAGTTGTTGCGGGTTTCCAAATGCCACCCTTGCACCGTCTCGTCTGTTCCTCACCGCAATCCAGTGAGAACCCCGATTTCATCATCCTGATTTCATAGATGAGAAAACCGAGCACAGGGTTTGGTGCCCAAGGCCACAGGAGTAGGAAGTGTGAGAGCTGGGCGTGGAGCCTGAGCGGTCGGTAGGTCGACAGGGAGCTTGTACCCTTGACCAGCGTACCGCCCTGCCCCTTGACTTCCAGGAGATGCTGGGGCCACCTCCCATCCCGGGGAAGCTGGGGCCTGTTCCACAGGGTGGGGCACAGAGCCCCCCCATCTCTCTCCCACAGCCCTCCTGACAGCCAGCCCCCTCCTCTCCCCGAGGCCACGGTTCAGGGCCCCGGAACGCTGTGGCCTGGAGACAGTACATCTGATGGGGTCTCCGGAAAGACTACTTGGGCTGAATTCTCCATGAAAATCCATCTCTGCCCTCTTGGTCCAGAAGCATCTGGGGACACTTCAGCTATGATCCTAAATATGGCCTGTTCACTAACGGGGTCCTGTGTCTTACGGGACCGTCAGTTCATTTCTGCCTGCCTCCGTGGGTTCCGGCCAGGCCACTGTTGACCGGTGCTGCTGACAGGCATGCTGGGACATCTCAGATGCTGCCGGCTGTGTATCCTTGGTCCCCAGTTACAGCTGAGCCCCATCTCTCCTCCTTCTCCTCGTCTAGGCATCCCTAGCCCCAGTGCCTGGAACACTGAAGCCCCTGCAGAGCCCAGCTGCCCATGGAGCCCACCTGCTGGGCGCTGCTCTGGGCACAGAAGCTGAGCGCGGGGGTGAGAGGGCCTCCAGGTCCCCGTCCTTTCATGAGACTCCGTGGACCACCGTTGTTGTCAGCTCCCGGTGCTTGTGCTGGGGCAGGTGCTTACAAGGTTAGCCAAGGTGGCCTCCACCCTCTGGACACAGGAAACTTGAAAGGAAAGCACAGTGGACACACACACACCACTCACACCGCTCAGGGGCCCACGTGTGAGGATGTGTGAGGATTTACTGTACGTTAAACAATGAGGCAGGTGTGGACCATGAAGAGGGATGTGGGCTGAGCTCCCTGAAAGGTGAGCGCCGAGGAGGAGGATGCAGGGGAACATCTCTCCCAGCTTGGGAACCTAGGGGAGAGAGGCTTCTGTGCAGGGGGGTAGCTCAACCCCGGGGGGCTTGTCCAGCAGCCCCCCTGAGGATCCGCCTTCTCACTTCTCTTTAGTTGGTCACCTGGTTGGCTAGGGCAGAAGAGAGGAGAGACCTGGAAATCTTCCCCCAGTCAGTTCAGTTATCCTTTGTGCTGCCTTTGGCCATCTTGAAGCAGGCACTAGATAAAGCTGTTCCTGTTTCTCTCTCTCTCAACTCATGTGCGCTGCTCCCACTCCTTGAATGCCTGCAGCATCTGCCCGTCTTGCTTCCGTTCAGCTACTCATCCTTCCACAGATGCCTGCAGTGCCTGGCGCCCTCCTGCAGCGTGCAGACCACAGCGTCCCCTGCCCCGAAGCATATTCGTCTTCCTGGAAGAGTTTCCAGTCACTCTCAGTGTATTTCCCTCTCTTGCTCTTGGCTTTCTTTATTGCTAGATTCTTTGAAGACCTCTGGTTTAAGTCACTCACCTGACACCTGCCCAGAAAAGTCAACTAAGAAAATTCCTGGAGAGTGGGGGAGTTGTGAGGACTCAGTCTACTTCTGCTAAACTCAGAGAACTCTGTTTCCCAGAAAACAAAACAGAAGTTAAAATAAATATTAACAAAGTTATATTTTGTGATGTGCCATGAAAACGCTACTCTTCTCTTTTCTAAACTCAATCACAGAACATTAGTTTACTTTGTGGCATCAAATGACTTTATTTCTCGGTGACTGAATTTTTATGGTCACCCTGGCCCCTGCCCATTATCAGCGCAGAGAATTTCGGGCAGGGGAGGGGAGGTGCTTTGTCCCTTCTGGGTAAGGCTCCAAACAAATTCTGCTAATCTCAGGGTTTGGTGAAACTCTTTGCTCAGAAACTTTATGGCCGGTGGGAATTGATGGTTTGTGTTTGCTCTTCAAATAAAGGAACCTTGGAGGCAGAGAAGGGCATTTTCAGCGGAGCTGCTGAGTTTTGAAATCTTGAGCCCTCTCCCTTATCAGGCCTGTTTATTACAGGTTTCATAAATGTTTTATGAGGGAATGGTGAGGCCCTGCTGACTAGGGGTGGTGGCAGCTGTCTCCAACTTTCCACATTGTTGACAGGATCAAAGGACAGATCTACCACCTGATAAGATTGAGCGGATAACATAGGGCAGAATCCCGAACTGACTTCTTGCCTCCATGCACAAGGCAAACAAATGGGCTTGAAAGGGTACCTTTTTCTTTCCTTGCCTGGAGCCCTTTGTTTCCTGCATCATTTGTGGGACCAACTGTACCTCCCAAGCAATTCCTGCCCCAGTCACTGTTCAAGCCAAAAAGGATTTCTCTTTAACATTTTTAGAATTGTTAATAATGTATATTTTACAGATTGAAAATTATCTGAGCGCTTCCATCCCCACTTTGTTCATATGAGTGACACAAATTTTAAAATAAGTACAGTGGAAAAGAGGAAAAATGTGTGCATGGAAACAATTTATGGCCAAATAAATCATCTCTAGTATATTGATATTTTCATGTAGAGGAATTATATTGACTTTGTTTCCAGCCACTGTTGACATTTTACTACACTTGCCTTGACGATCTTTGAGAGTGGTCTTTTCATCTCATTATTACTGGAAATTGGAAACTTCCTTTTATCACTAGAAATCTCTCTCTCTCTCTCTCTCTCTCTCTCTCTCTCTCTCTCTCTCTCTCTTTTTCTTGAGGCAGAGGGGAGGATTCTTTCCTGCATCAAAAGAAGTTTCTCTGATCTTCCAGAAATGTCCCTCGCCTTCTCTGCAGCTCACCTGGCCTTCTGCTCCTGGCTCCGCTCTTGGTGTCGGGCCAGATGGATGGGCCTGAGGCCTCTGCCTATTTCAGGATTGACTCTGAGAATATCAGCAATGTTCCAGTGGTAGCACACACATGCAGGTAATTCTTCACAGCTGCCAGAGTCTGTCCACAGCAGAAGATGCAGGGACTACTTTATAATCCCCGTTGTTCTAGAAAGGTTAGAAAGCAGATCCTGAGAAAACCTGTGAAGACAGCTCTGCTCACCTGGATTGATGTTTCCATCCTTCTAAGCTCCCTTTTCCCCAGCCCGAGCGTCTCCCTTTGCCCTGAGCCCCCCGGGGTGCCCCCCCCCCACTCCTCCATAGCGCTGCCTCTTCTCCTTTTATCTCTCTTTCAAATGCACCTGCTGTGTGTCCCGAGGCCTCTTGGAAAGCAAGCTGATGAACGAATCCCCTTTAAGGTGAGCTTGCTGGCCGGCCCTCTGGTCTGTCGTGCACCGCCCCTCCCTCAGTGTACAGTTTGGAAGAGTGCTGGACGCCAGTGGTGATATTTGCTATTTGCACCCTTAGGATCACTCCATGTGCCCTCCCGCCCTGGCACGTTAATCCGGACCTTTGCTCCATGAGCTGCGGTTGTCTTCTGAGCTTCTGAGCCCTTCGGCTCACCCTCCTGCACCTGGGTGTAGGCACTGGTGCTCATGCCGAGATGGCTCCACTGTCGAGAGACGGGCCTTCCCCAGCTCTGGGCACGAGCTCGGGCCAGGGCTCCGTTGTCTTCTGAGTTGCCTTTGGGAGGGTAAAAGCACACCCATGTTCCGTAAATGCTTCTCAGGTGGCGTGGGACTGTCATGGGGACTGAAGGACCAGCCTTGGGTTGGGTCAGGTCTCAAAAGAGTGAGAACACACCTGGAAAAGGATTTTGGAAAATAAAAAGGAAAGATGGTTTTTTTTAAAAGACCCGTGTGTAAGTTCGGAAGCAGCAGTGTGTGCCTGGGGTAGATTTAATTCACTCTTCATGGGGCAGCCTCTTCTCCACAGCCCTGCACTTAAAACTGACCCAGAAAGAAGCCCATCGGAGCCCAGCTCCTTCACCTGTAGCCCATGCAGCAAAAGAGGCCTCCGGAGACAGCGCTGGGCGCCCCTCGTCTCCTTGGGAACAAGGAGGGGGCACGGTGTATAAGGGTATATATATCGTATCTGCTCAAAATGCAGACTCTGGTCAGCAGGATGCTAAGGTGGCCTTGGAATCTACATTTGAGCCCGGGTGCCCCGCTGGGCGCTGATGCAGGATGCGGCTCACCTTGCAAAGGCTGACCTGGCTCGATGGACGAGCCCTGAGAGGGGAGGGGAGAGAGCCGTCTTCCAGTCACTCCTCCGCAGTGTGACCTTGGACGAGTCTCCCTGCCTGGATGGGTTACAAGGTCCTCCAGCTTCCTCAGCTCCCACCACACGCCGTCCACACCAGCTGCAAAACTGGGGGAGTCTAGGTTAGTATCTAGGTATTTCGCTTGGCTCAGATCTGGGCAACTTCAGGGCTCTGAAGAGGATCGTACCTTTATACTTTGATCCAGAAGGCCGTGTTGGCAGAGGGCTGGCCCTACCCCGTCCCCATGGGTTCAGATGCCCATCTGAGCCTGGGGCCCTGCAGCCAGCAGGCCAGTCGGCCACCCTGACCACGTGACCGTTACCCGAGCCGTGCAGCTCTACCCTCACACTTCATGAGCAGCACTGAGGTTAGGCCACCTCTTATCCACTATAGCTGTGGGACCTTGAGTCCTTCCGCCTCTCCTAGCCTCAGTTTCCACTTCATTTAAATGGGGATAATGATAACAGTACCTTCCTCATAGGGTTTTGTCAGGGGGTTATTTAAAGGAGTAAATACGCTTGAGATGCTTATCCTGGTGCCTGGCACATAGTGAGTAACTGTTAGGTGACATTGTTGCTGTTGCCATTGTTATATCACTTTACAGTTTACAGAGAGCTTTCGGAAAAATTACGTTTGTGTGATTTTCATGAAGACTCTTTGAGAAGGCAAGTAATTCCATTATGCAAATCAAATAATCGCGACTCAGAGAAGTTTCAGGAGTTTATTTCTTTGGCCACCAAACCAGGGGTGGTCTCTGGTTCACAAGGATAATATCTAATTTGTGGTTGGTAGAGTCTCCTGTTTTGAAAGGATTGGGGTTTGTGTTTGTGGAGTGCTTTGCACCCATAGCAATCGGGGAGGGGTCGCGGTGACCAGGGCTGGCGTGGTGCGTCAGGCTGTCCTCGGCGGGCTGGCTGGCGGGATTGCGGCGCGCTGGGCGACCAGCACCCTCTCCCCTCTCTCTGTCCTCACGTCCCCAGCCACCATGCCCTGTTTGGATCAGGACGCGGGCGGACAAGCAGAACCAAGGACCACAAGGCCTGGTTGTGGGTCTGGAGTACAAACTCCACGCTGGGAACTCAGTGTCCAGAGTCTGGAGCCAGTGCTTCCCCGACCGGAGCTCCAGCCTGGGCCCAGTGTTTCAGGGCGTGCCTGGGGCATGGCGTGGAGATGGCCTGGAGAAACAGGTGGCTTCTCAGCACGGTGCGGGTGTGAGACAGCCTACCCGGTGCTTCAGGCAGGCACGCAGGGCCCTGGGGAGGCTCTAGGGGCAGAGAGGTGGGCACAGGCCTTCCCTGCTTTCTGTCCAGAACTGGCCAGCACCTCTGAGTGTCATCTGTCCCGTAGACAGCCTCTGCTTGAAAGCACTCCTGTGTTTGCCTGGTGGCCTTAGTTCTCAGCAAGTCAGGCCGGGAAGCACCAAAGGGTATGATGCCACGTTCTGGACAGAGAAAACCTAAACCGACCACCACTCAGAGGGCACTGGGGAAACCTGAGCCCAACAGCAAAGCAAGTGAATGAGAACGAGTGACACCAGGCTGCTGGGTGCGGGCAGCAGTCCTTTCAGGGGTGTTGGGTGCATGGGCACCATATTGGCCCGAGAGCCCTCCGGTGGGGCTACGTCATCGGCTCGAGACAATCCAGGGGGCAGTGTCCAGGGCCAGTCTTCCCAGCTGCTCCGTTCTTCTCGCCCCTGCAAAGTGCAGAGTACAGGTTCCTGCAAGGGCCTCTAGAAGACCGTCGCCTTGCTGGAGCCCAAGCGGGCGCGGGGAGCTTGTGGGCAGAGCAGTACGGGCCGTGGGTCACGGGCCTCCCAGACCTGCCCTCAGCCAAGGAGGCCGCAGTGCCTGCCGATGGCCGGATGGCCTCCACCTCGGCCCCTGTGGCCCCGGCTTTTTATGGTCAAGTCCGAGGAGGAGGCTGGGCTCGGATTGGGGCCGGGTAGGGTTAGGGAGAAGGCAGCTTTTATTATCCGCACAATTGTTTCCGAAACATTATCAACTCAGATTATTGGCCACAAATTTTCACCCGAAATCAGAGAGTAATAGGCTTTTACGGTGCAGTAAAAAGCGTATTCACCGGTTCTAGGGTTGTCTCACCAGCTGTTTACTCCACCGTTTTATCAATATTGCCATAATTTGACACTTGTGAATAGAGGAAGATTGTAAAGTGTCCATAGATCCTGTAAACCGTGCTAAATAGAGATTAGTATTACTCCTAAGTTTAAGCCTAGTGAAAGATAATTAAATTGATGGATGTGGCTGTAAATCTCCCTTTTATCAACTTCTTGCTCTCGTGCGGGCCGTCTGGAGCCTTATTATTTTACAGCATCATTAGTACTCTGGCAGAATCAGCACTGGAAGTGGATGCTGCTGGCTGCAGAGTGGGGAGCCACTACAGTCCGTGAGATATGTCCCCAGATCTGCACGGCCTCTCCCTCCCTTCCCCTCTCGACGGCAGCCCTGGCCGTGACTCGCGTTTCACTGCCGGGGCTGCCTGGTGCCGAGGGGCCAGCCCGCGCACACCCGGGCATCCCTCCGGCCCCTTGCCCCTTCTGGTCCTCCGGCTCCTTGGGGTAAGCCCTGGGCATCTTCAACGGCTGCCATTTCTGGTACTCTTCCATGCAGCACTCTTCTAGAAGCTCCTCTGGGGCCTCTGCTTTCTGCACAGACGGTGTCACGTGTGGCCAAATAATGCTGCTTCTGGGGAAGATAAAAACTGCCAAACCACGATCCAGTGGAGGCAGCTGAAAGGCAGACATACTGTTAGCAGGTGTCACACCGAGAGGGGATCCCTGGACAGCCTGTATCTGAGCGGCTCAGTCCTAGCCAGGAAGCTCTCTTCACAGAAAGGGCCAGTAGAGGTCTTTTCGGCCTCTGTCGAGGCTGCGGTGGCCCAGGGGCTGGGCTGAGTGGGTTGGTGCTGTGGCAGCAGAGCTGCAGGGCCGTTTGTGTTGGAGGATGTGTCTCTGGGGCTCCCATGCTAAGGGACAACAAGCAGGGCTCCCCCATCTCCAGCCCACCCTTTCCTCAATTCCACCAGCTGTTCTGAGCCTCGGCCAAGGCCTGGGCCGAGCCTGCGGGCCCAGGACCTGCTCTGGTCAGGGGCACAGCTCCCAAACATGGAGCCCGTGTGTCCGTCGAAGCTGGCCCGTCCTCCATCTGGTCCCTTCTCTCCAGGGCCACTGGGAAGAAGCGACTTGTGCACCTGCCACCGCAGTGCACGGACCGTTGTCGGGTGGGCTTTGTGTCTCTGGCCTCACCCTGGCCTGACTCCGGTCTGGCTGCCCCCCTTGGGGCTACAGGTACCACCCAGAGTCAGGTGGTGGCTTCCTGAGGTGTTAGTCCTCCTGGCCTCGCAGTGGCCCAGTCTGGCCTAAAAAGGGATTTCCTTATATAATGGCAATAGTTTTTCAATCCCAGCTGACCAGCATCTCATTGTTGATGCAGCAGAGAGCCTGGGGGACAACCATCTTCTGTGCACCTGCTCTCGACCTTGGCGGTGACCCTGAATCGGGTAACTGGGTTCAGGGCCTTCTGCCTGGCCTGGTGACGGAGCTGTGTTCTCAGGCCACTGGGCGAACCTCGATCTTTGGCTGGCCTTGACCGGAGAGACTGGGACACAGAGAACGAGGAAATAGTTCTGCAGAAGACTCACCTGGGAGAGACCGGCTTGGCCACAGCAGATAAACACATTTTTTTTTTCCTTTTTATTGCCTAAAGCTAAGCTATATGTACCTTAGTTGGAATTAACAGGCTAAAAGTTCAGGAGATAAGGAGCCTCTCCTTGGCATGAGTGATCGGCAGGCCCAGCAGCTGGGGCTCGGTCCAGGGGCCTTGTCACCTTTTGAACTAGGGGCCCAGTTCCCTGTCTGTTTCACAGTCTCAGCAGCGGGGAACGTGAGCAGAGATGCTGGACCTTGTCACGCGGGCTCCACCTCAGTGTACAGCGCAGATGTGATTTTTGGTCCCTGATTCCAAGACGGGCTGGGCCACCAGAGGGGTTGTAGGGTCCTGCCGGCTGCTGGGCCTCAGGCCTGCCTGCAGGGAGCTCAGAACCCACAGTGAGGCCTAACAGCAAACTTGTAAAGCCCGCCTGCTCACGTGGCCTCAGGGCAGAGGCATTCTGAGCACTTGGGATCTCCTGGGGCGCTTGTTAACATGCTCTTCCTGGGGCCCCTCCCAGGCTGCTGTGCGGGCACGCAAGTCGGGGAGCTACTGCCCTCGGCCTTGATAGCCCACCCTGGTCTCAGCGTAAAAGAATCACACTTCTCACCCTGTCCCGAGAGGCCGGTGAAGGCACAAGAGCTTATTTCTGTACACAAACAGATGAGTGCAGTCGACGAGGGCACCATCGGGGTCCCTTCTGCCCGCTCCGGACGTTTGGGTGTGTTGCTGTGACATAAGCACATGGCAGTGAAAACGTCCTGTAGAAACAGACACAGAAGCACCAAGTGCGTCCTGTTCACAGAGGTCCTGGACCAGGAAGGTGCAGCTGGGCCTCCCGGGGGAACCGAGCTGAGGCCTCAAGACAGAAGTGGGTGCCGTTCGCACAGCAGGTCTGTTCTCAAAATGATCTCTCTGGTTCGGAGTCCACTTATTTACCACGTCATTTTGTAAGTGTTTACTAAGTGACTGTGTGTCAAGCACTCCTGGGCTCCCAGAGGGTGGAGGAGACGTGTGAGCACGGCACTAAACGCGGCGACAGACGGCGCAGGGCCCAGACCCAGGCCTGCTGCAGGGTGTGTGTGTATGTGCGCGTGCGCGTATGAGCCTCCTAGACACACAAACCCCCCAGACTTGCTCCCAGCCCTGGTCATACCTCTGAACTCCCAGCCTCCTGAGCTGAAAGTTCTCACTTTGGGAAACTACAACCTTTAATTAGCGTCTGACAAACATTTTTTTCTCTCAAAGGCTGTTTTTCAGTTCAATTGAATATATGCCACATTTGATATGATATCTTTTTTTTTTTTGCGGTACCCGGGCCTGTCACTGCTGTGGCCTCTCCCGTTGCGGAGCACAGGCTCCAGACGCGCAGGCTCAGCGGCCATGGCTCACGGGCCCAGCCGCTCCGCGGCATGTGGGATCTTCCCGGACCGGGGCATGAACCCGTGTCCCCTGCATCGGCAGGCGGACTCTCAACCACTGTGCCACCAGGGAAGCCCTGATATGATATCTTTAAAAGTGTCACCTTATATTGGGGGATGGGAGAAAGAAAGAAGACCAAAAGGGGAAAAAAAAGAAAAAGAAAACAAAAATAATAACAGCAAACAAAACACCCGATGCTGTAACCCAGGTAAAACCCTAAGGAGATGAGGGCTGAGCTGTGACGCTTTTGCTCCGCTGCTGCTAATAAACCCACCTATCTTGAAGAGTAAACACCACATTGTTTTGCCAACTGTTAGATTTTTACTACTCACCAATAAAGCGAGCAGTTATTCATTTCAAATAATATTCCACTCATTGTTTCCTAAAGATTAGCAATGGATAGAGGTGTCAACAGTTTTCACTCTTTAAATTAAGTGTGATAGGCTTTTATAGCGCAGTATAAAGATATTGCAGGGAAAGGCCGCAACCCTAGCAGCTCGAGTGTTCTTTTATCTGTCAATACAGCCCCAATTTGACACTTGTGAGCAGAGGAAGCTTGTACAGAGCCCGCAGACCCCATAAAGCTGGCAACACTCGGGTTAGCCTTACAGCTCTCGTAAGGCACCGTAAAGCGATAATTAACTAACGGGGCTGGAAGCAGGGAGCTTTATCTAATTAGTTCTCTTCTCCCGGCCTCCTGGTAATTCCAGTGCTGCTGTGTACAGATTAGCAAGGCCTGGGAGAAGCGTTTTGTACAGGCATCCCCTGGCCTCCCGTTGGCTTCTGTTTGAAGTGTTTCTGTAGAGTTGTGACATTGCTGTTGTTCCCAGAGAAAAATACAGTAGTTTATCAGAGCTAGTTTTGAGTATTTTCATAGAAGCTGCAAACACTTCCTCCTTAGGTGTTTAATAGGACGTCCATGCATCGTTTAATAATATAAATTCCCGCTGGCATTGTGTCTGTGTGGGCGCGTCTATGCGGGTGTGTGTGTGTGTGTGTGACGTGTGTGTGTGTGCGTGCATGTGTGCGCACATGTGGGTCTTTTGACTCTGCATACGGGTGTCACCTCCCCCCTGGCTCCTGTGGCTGTGGACAGGCCGGGTGATGGTGGGAGCCCCGGGAACCACGGGGGTGCTTGGGCGGGTTCGGACTCTCCTGCTCTCGGGACAGCCCTTGGCTAGTAGCCCTGTCACCGGGATTTTATTGGAGCCTGTCCTCTGGATCTGCTGTCCTATAGGCCGTCCATGCAGTGCTGAGCTGCCTCTGCCGGTGGGCAGCTCTGGGGGCTGGGGGTCTTCCAGCAGCTCTGCATTCCTGGGGGCCTCGCTCAGGGTAACTGTGATCACCGCAGAGAAAAGTCACCTTGACTTCGGGCCCCAGGGGGCCACGAGGCTTGGAGGCGTCCGTTCACGCTTCTAGGGCTCAGAGACTATGGGGGTGAGCTCGGCGAGGGCCATCGCGTTCAGATGGGTCCCAGGCCAGCTGGAACCATCGACGCGCTCAGCTGAATGTATACCCTCTGAGCTGTCGTGTCACCCCTACGGAGGTGACGCTCTTTATCCAGGTACCACTTGCAGTGGCTCATTTCCAGATTTCTGTCCTGAATGGAAGCTTTCACCACCTTTGGTCCCAAAGCCACTATCCAGCTTGGAATTTTGGTGACTCCAGTGCTCAGCCAGCTCTCAGCCTCCTGGCTCCCAGCCTCTGAGCCATGGGGAGGCCAGGCTGGGCCAGCAGAGGGCAGAGAGGAGCGGCTCTGGGAGCTCCAGCCCTCCTGAGTGTGTCCACGGCTTCCACTCTCATTCCCAGAGTGCCCCCCCCACCACCGCATCATTCTTAGGGGAGCTCTTGTAAGATACTGCTGCTTGGGCTCTGCTCTAGAAGTGTGACCTTCTGTTGTTCAGGTTCTTTCTTTCTTCTTTTTTAATGTTTTTGAAAATTCGTAAAAGTAAGCTTTTAAAAAATCGTGGTGAAGTATATACATGACATAAAATTTACATTTTAATCACTTTTAAGTCGGGTGGCATTAAGTACACATACACTGTTCTACAGCCATCACCACCATCCATCTCTTGAATTCTTCTGATCTCGCAAAGCTGGATCTCTGTCCCCATTAAACAATAGCTCCCCTCTCCCCTCCCCCTAGCCTCTGGCACCCACCCTTCTCCTTTCAAGTCTCTATGAATTGACTACTGTAGGGGCCTCATGTCAGTGGAATCAAACAATATTTGTCCTTCGGTATCTGACTTATTTTGCCCAGCATGTTTGCAGGGTTCATCCATGTTGTAGCATGTGTCTGAATTTCCTGCCTTTTTAAGGATGAATAATATTCCATTATACGTCTGTCCCACATTTGTTTATCCATTTATCTATTGATGGCCATTTGGGTTGTTTCCATCTTTTGGCTGTTGTGGGTAACGCTGCTGTGAAGATGGGTGTGCAAATACCTCTTTGAGTCTCTGCTTTCAATCCTGTGTGTGTGTACCTAGAAGTGGAATTGCTGGACCCTGCGGCTTTTCTGTGTGTGACTTAGAGGGACCCACCAGTCTGTCTGCCACGGCACCTGCTCCGTTTTACGTTCCCACCAGCAACCCTCAAGCATTCCAGTTTCTCCACATTTCTCACCAACACTTGTTATTTTCTGTTTGTATGTTTTTAAATTTTTTTAAAAATTAATTAAATAATTAAATTTATTTTTGGCTGCGTTGGGTCTTCGTTGCTGCACACGGGCTTCCTCTAGTTGCAGCGAGCGGGAGCTACCCTTCATTGCTGTGCGCGGGTTTCTCATTGCGGTGGCTTCTCTTGTTGCAGAGCACGGGCTCTAGGCACGCGGGCTTCAGTAGTTGTGGCGCATGGGCTTAGTTGCTCCGCGGCATGTGGGATCTTCCCGGGCCAGGGCTTGAACCTGTGTCCCCTGCATTGGCAGGCGGATTCTCAACCACTGTGCCACCAGGGAAGTCCCGTGTTTTTTAATGTGATAATAACCATCCTAATGGATGTGAAGGGATCTCATTATGATTTTGATTTGCACTGGGAATCAATAATTTAAAAAGATTCTCGGGCTTCCCTGGTGGCGCAGTGGTTGAGAATCTGCCTGCCAATGCAGGGGACACGGGTTCGAGCCCTGGTCTGGGAAGATCCCACATGCCGCGGAGCAACTGGGCCCGTGAGCCACAACTACTGAGCCTGCGCGTCTGGAGCTTGTGCTCCTCAACAAGAGAGGCCGCAATAGTGAGAGGCCCGCGCACCGCGGTGAAGAGTGGCCCCCGCTTGCCGCAACTAGAGAAAGCCCTTGCACAGAAACGAAGACCCAACACAGCCAAAAAAATAAATTAATTAAAAAAAAAAGATTCTCCAGGAGGTGCCAGTGAGCACCCAGAATGGAGAGCCACCAACTACATGACCATCAGCTACTGAGGACACGTTATCTGCCAGGCACTGTCCTAAGTCCCCCTTAACCACCCCCGCAAACACTCAGCAAGACAGGAGCCGTTCCCCTTCCTACAGATGAGAAAATCAGGCACACAGAGGTGAGTGAAGACTGCTCAGCTAGCAGGTGGTGGGACCAGAATTCAAGTCCAGATCTGTGGGCCCCGGAGCCCCTGCCCCTCGGCGACTTTGCTCTTTAGCCCTTGGCCATGAGCTGTTCAGGGAGCCGTCCACTTCAGGAAGTGAAAGCGTCAAAGGACACTAGGGGAGCTCCGATTTGCATGGGGTCCGTCCCGTCTAAAGACAATATCAAAATGAAATCTTTCATTCTTGAAAGGAATATTTTTTTTCTCACCACATTTTTCAGTAAGGAGGTCCGATAAAGAAGAATTGTTTAATTTAATTTAATTAAAACTTTTTTCTTTTGACTGTACCCCACTGCTTGTGGGATCTTAGTTCCCCGACCAGGGCTCGAACCCGGGGCCCCAGCAGTGAAAGCACCAAGTCGTAACCACTGGACTGCCAGGGAATTCCCGAGTTGTTTAACTTTAAATAATCATAGTTCTAGTAGTTTAATAGTTACCTGATAGTCATTTATTCAAATAAAACTCAGGCCTACGTGAGGCCTGAAATCCAGAATCCACTTCATTTCTCATTTCCAATAAGCATCTCCATTGCTTATTTACCGAGGGCCTGGAACGGGGCCGAGTGTGAGAATTGGAGTGAGACAACACTGCCATCTCGTGGGAGATTAAAGTTTGGCTGTGGACACCTGTAGCAACTTCAGCCTAAAGCTAGATTCCGAAAGGATTTCTGTACCCAGGACTGTCTAGATCCATTCCTGGTCAAGGGGAGGTAAAAAGCCCTGCGCCATAAAGAGCCGTTCATGCTATCGGGTGCCGAGGTCAGAATCGTGCCCCCGAGTGACAGAGACAATGGCAGATACTCCCGTTGCCACCCTGAGACCCTGCTGTGCAGAGGCCGGAGCCGGGCGTTGGCGGGAGGGCTATTTACCCCTCAGCCGTGCGCCCACCCTACCCGCAAGGGCAAGCAGGGAAAGCCTGAGCCTGGGATTCGCAGCCTAGTGTCTAGAACCTAGAATGGGCAGGAATCTTCCTCCCTCCTTGCGTCCTCCCCTCCTCTTTCCCCTTCATCACCACTTTATTGAAATATAATTCATATACCAAACAATTCACATCTTTCAGTATACAATTCGCTGGCTTTTCATATATTCACAGAGTTGTGCAACCATCACTACAGTCCATTTTAGAACATTCTCTAAATCTAACTGTATATTTACCTTAACCATTGTATGTTTTCATATGTTTTAATGTTATTAATTAGTGTCTGTTCATTTGAGCTTGAAGAACTCCTTTCAGTATTTTTTGCAAGGCAGGTCAAAGTGGTGATGAACTGCCTCAGCTTTTGTTTGTCTGGGAAAGTCTTTATTCATCCTTCCTTTCCAAGGGATAACTTGGCCACATAGAGTATTCTCAGCTGGCGGTTTCCTCTTTCAACACTTTGAATTTATCATTCCACTTTCTCCTGGGCTGTTAAGAATTCCACTGAGAAATCTGCTGGTAACCTAATGGGCGTTCCTTTGTGTTTACAATCTTTTTTTCTCTTACTGCTTTTAGGATTCTCTTTGATTTGTGACAGTGTCTTTATAATGTGTCCTTTAAAATAATTAATTAATTTATTTTAATTTTTGGCTGCATTGGGTCTTCGTTACTGCGCGTGGGCTTTCTCTAGTTGCGCCGAGCAGGGGCTACTCTTCATTGTGGTGCGTGGGCTTCTCGTTGCAGTGGCTTCTCTTGCTGCAGAGCACGGCCTCTAGGCGCACAGGCTTCGGTAGTTGTGGCATGCAGGCTCAGTAGTTGTGGCTCGCAGCCTCAGTAGTTGTGGCACACAGGCTTAGTTGCTCTGCGGCATGTGGGATCTTCCCGGACCAGGGCTTGAACCCGTGTCCCCTGCATTGGCAGGTGGATTCTTAACCACTGCGTCACCAGGGAAGCCCATAATGTGTCATTTTTTAAAAAAAATGTATCTTTTTTTTGGCCGCGTTGGGTCTTTGTTGCTGTGCACGGGCTTTCTCTAGTTGTGGCAAGCGGGGGCCTATCCTTCGTTGCGGTGCGCAGGCATCTCATTTCGGTGGCCTCTTGTTGCAGAGCATGGGCTCTAGGCATGTGAGCTCAGTAGTTGTGGCTCGTGGGCTCTAGAGCGCAGGCTCAGTAGTTGTGGCACACGGGCTTAGTTGCTCTGCGGCATGTGGGATCTTCCCGGACCAGAGCTCGAATCTGTGTCCCCTGCATGGGCAGGAGATTCTTAACCACTGCGCCACCAGGGAAGTCCCTATAATGTGTCTTGAAGAGGACTGTTTTGAATTGAAGTAATGTTGAATCTAGTAGGTTCATGATCGTGGGTGTTCAAGTCTTCTCCCAGGTTTGGGATGTCCTCAGCTATTCTTTCTTTAAACAGACTTTTGCCCCTCCCCCCTGCTCTTCTTCAGAAGCTCCAATAATTCTGATATTTATTCTTTCCATGGTCTCCCATAGATCACTTAGGAATTTTTCACTCTTTCATTCTTTTTCCTTTGTTCCTCTGACTCAGTTATTTCAAAGTTCCTGTCCTCCAACTCACTGATTCTCTTCTCATGGAGCTGCAGGTGGAAAAGGACAGTAATAGGTTAAGGAGTGACTGGGAAATGAGAAAAAGGAGAAAATACTTCTGTATTTCAAGGGTGGTGGAAGGCAAGGCCACTGCAGGGAGTGGGGTGGATGGTCTAGGAATAGTGCCCACGCATCCGGAACAGCTGTGGAGAGAATGGAGAGAAAGCGGGAAGGAGAGACTGCTGAGTCGGAGCCCACTGGGAACGTGGCCATGGGGCGGGGGAAACCAAAGGTCTGAAAGGGCCAGCGCCTTGTATAGTGGAGTGCTCCATGTCTGCCCGACGGCCCACTGGCTGGGTCCAGTGTGGCTCCGGCCTTATTATTTGAGGTCTTGTGTGCAGGCGGTGTCCACGAGGGCAGTGAGGGATAGAGTTTCCGCATGGTCACTACTTCTCTGCTTCTGGTGACACGGCCTTCCTCCAGAGCTTTGAGGATCTGTGTGGTGACCCCCAAATGTGCTATGGTTCAAAAATGGTGCAAGTTTATTTCTGACTCAAGAAGTCCAAAGCTGGTGGTCCAGATCAGAGTGATTCCAGGGTGCAGGGTCCTTCTGTCTTGTGGCGCCTCCATCTTCCGCTGTGGCTTCTGTGCTCCTTTGTGTCAGCTGGCCGACACAGTAAAGGCTCGCTAATTGCTGCTGCTGTTATTATTATTATTATGACCATAACCCTCTTCCGTTGGTGTCACCCTTTCGCCACTCAGCTCCAGGCAGCCTGTGTGGGCAGCCCATGCCCTGTGGTGATTTGCGTAGGATGGCCGGCTTACCAGTCTATGGGGATGGAGACGTTGCCCTGAGCTAATGACAAAGGTTCTAGAAATGGGCCAGCAACTCCCATCACTACCATGCTTCCAAATAATATAATTTCACTAGAAACCCTTGTAAGGTCCCCAGATGCCTACTGCCCACCCAGCAATGCTGAGGCCTTTCTCCTCTACCTGTGCTGCTCTCAATTGTTTTACAAAATGGTGGTCAGCAAGGGGCTAGAAGGCCACCCATGGTTCTTGGGAAAGAGGCCCATCAAGCCACAAAGCTCCACCACCAGCTCTGGAAAATGACATCCTTGTATTAAAACATTCCTTCAGTAGATTCATTTTCCACTCAAGGCTCAGCAGCTGGGCAGAGAACAGTTACCACATGTCACCACTAGAGGGTGCTCCAGAGCCACCTCTTAACGTTGCCCGTACCTGGCAGGGAGGAGACCAAGGTTGGAGGTTGGAAGATCTTTCTCATAGAAAAGTACTTACACATCCCGATCCAGTTATGCACATTTTAACAGCCTGTAACTGTGTGGTCTCCTTTTCATTCCTTAATTGTTAATATTCTTGCTGTACTTTGCGAGGATTGGGAAATGCTCGAGAAACAATTATTAGGAACAATAATTAACGACCATGTGTCAGGCACTGAGATAAGCACTTTATTCATTAGCTCTAGTTCCCACAGTAACCCTGTTGGAGGGATGCCCCCCTTTGTTATTCCTAAGCTTAATTTTTTATTATGAAAAATGGTAAATATACAGAGAAGTAGAGACAAGTGGTGAGGCTAATGACCATGGCCATCACTAGATTGAAACAATTGCTCACATGTTGACACATTTGCCATCTACTGCTTTTTGGAGGAAGTATTTTAAAGTATGGCTGTTACTCACCCCTAAATACTTCAGTAGGTATCTCTAAAACTACAGACATTTCCCACATAATCGTGATAGCATGGTTAATGAAATTAACCATGATTCTCTAATATCACCCAATATGCAACCCATATTCGCATTTCCTGGTTGTCCCCAAAATGTCTTTCACCCTTGCTTTGTTCTGACTAGCAGCCAAACAGGAATGCTCTTTGCCGTATCTCTTGGGTCTCTTTTTTAAAAAATTTATCTTACTGAAGTATAGTTGATTTATGATGTTGTGTTAATCCTACCGTATAGCAAAGTGATTCAGTTATACATATACATTCTTTTTCATATTCTTTTCCATTATGGTTTATCACAGGATATTGAATATAGTTCCCTGTGCTATACAGTAGGACCTTGTTGTTTATCCATTCTATATATAATAGTTTGCACCTGCTAATCCCAAACTCCCAATCCTTCCCTCCCCCACCCCATCCCCCTTGGCAACCACAAGTCTGTTCTCTACGTCTGTGAGACTGTTTCTGTTTCGTAGATAAGTTCATTTGTGTCATATTTTAGATTCCACATATAAGTGATATATGGTATTTGTCTTTCTCTTTCTGACCTACTTCACAATCTCTAGGTCCATCCAGGTTGCTGCAAATGGTATTACTTCATTCTTTTAAATGGCTGAGTAATATTCCATTGTATATATATATATACCACATCTTTTTTTTTTTTTTACATTTTTCCCTTTTTAAAAAAAATTTATTGAAGTATAGTTGATTTACAGTGTTGTGTTAATTTCTGCTGTACAGCAAAGTGATTCAGATATGTATATATATTCTTTTTCATATTCTTTTCCATTATGGTTTATCACAGGATATTGAATATAGTTCCCTATGCTATACAGTAGGACTTTGTTATTTATTCATTCTATATATAATATTTTGCATAAGCTAATCCCAAACTCCCAGCTTTCCCACCCCCACCTTCCTCCCTCTTGGCAACCACAAGTCTGTTCTCTGTCTATGAGTCTGTTTCTGTTTTGTAGATATTTTCATTTGTGTCGTATTAGATTCCACATATAAGTGATATCATATGGTATTTGTCTTTCTCTTTCTGACTTAATTTGCCTAGTATGATAATCTCCAGGTCCATTCATGTTGCTGCAAAGGGTGTTATTTCGTTCTTTTTATGGCTGGGTAATATTCCATCGTGCATATATACCACATCTTTATCCATTCATCTGTCGTTGGACATTCAGGTTGCTTCCATGTCTTGGCTATTGTAAATAGTGGCACTATGAACATAAAGGTGCATGTATCTTTTCTTTTTTGTTTTGTTTTATTTTGTATTTTTATTTTTTTATTGTGGCAAAATACAGGTAATATAAAATTTACCATTTTAACCATTTTTAAGGGTACAGTTCCGTGGCATTAAGTACATTCACATGGTTGTGCAACCGTCACCACCATCCATCCCAAGAACTTTTTCATCTTCTCCAGCTGAAATCTGTACCACTCAGTACTAATTCTCCCCCAGCCCCTGGCAACCAACATTCTACTTTGTGCCACATCTTCTTTATCCATTCACGTGTCGATGGACAGTTAGGTTGTTTCCATGTCCTGGCTGTTGTGACTAGTGCTGCTGAGAACATAGGGATCCATGTAACTTTTTGAATTATACTTTTGTCTGGGTATATGGCCAGAAGTGGGATTGCTGGGTCATGTGGCACCTCGATTTTTAGTCTTTTGAGGACCCTCCATACTGTTTTCCATAGTGGTGCACCAACTTACATTCTCTTGGGTCTCTTTTAATCTAGAGCTGTTCTTACACTTCCCGTCTTCCTCCTTTTGAAAAATGACGTTGACTTTTTTTTTTTTTTTTTGCGGTACGCGGGCCTCTCACTGTTGTGACCTCTCCCATTGTGGAGCACAGGCTCCGGACGCGCAGGCTCAGCGGCCATGGCTCACGGGCCCAGCCACTCCGTGGCATGCGGGATCTTCCTGGATCAGGGCACGAACCCCCTTCCCCTGCGTCAGCAGGCGGACTCTCAACCACTGTGCCACCAGGGAAGCCCCGCAAATAAGGTTTTGTGGGCTTTTTGGTCTTTTTTTTGTATCATTGTGAACTCACCTCAATTAATAATAGTCACTATTCTTTTGATATTCAAATTGTACCAACTTTGGCCAATAAGAGCCTCTTCAAACCAGCTCTTGTAAGAAATGATTATTTAAGGATTTGAACATGGGGGGCCATCTGTTTCAAGCTGGAGCAAGCTAGAAGCTAAGAGAAGAGGACACCCAGAAGATACATAGAGAGTTTGGGATGCAAACTCAAGGAGAAATTAAAACTTAGTTAACTGAGGGTTCTGGGGTCAAGCCAAGGGAAAAGCACTATAGAATGGCCTGAAAGCACAGGACAGAAAAAGTGGGCAGGGAGGTGGACAGTGGGAGGGGAACACACACACCTTGGGGAGGTCAGTACAGGTGTAGTCATTGTTGGACCAGAAACTCAAGGGATAAACTATGGTCCAGACAGAACAGGATCAGCCTTGTCCAGAGATTTAAGCTGTACTAATACCTGACCCAGGTTGAGTGGTAGAATATTTAGAAAATTAAAAGGTCAAGGTTAGAAGGGTCAGGTGAGAGTGGCAGGGAGGGGAAAGTGCTATGACTGACCTCGAAGTGGGACTTTTCAGTGTGATATTTTCTCAGTGAAATATCCTGAGGACACAGTACGCAAAGCCAGATGATACGTGACTAATCAATATCCAGTAATGAAATTACTAATTTTTATTTAATGACCAGCCATGCTCTCTATGGGCATATTGTAGAAACGTGGGAATGACAAGAGGGCGTGTCCTGAGGCTGCCTTTTCCAGCTCTGTCCTTCTGGAAGGCTAACAAGGATCTTTTATTTTTAAGTGCACCCAAAAAACTTTCCCTGATAGCTCGTTCTGCTGTCCTATAACGTTGGGGACGTCTCCCTTGTAACTTCACACTCCCATTTCTGTTCCATTTATAGTCTATATTTTTTGCATACTTCTGCTTTCAGATTTTCTTCATCCTTATGTTTAAGCACTGTCTCTTACAAACAACATTGATCTCTTAATTGGATTCTTCAGTCATTTACATTTATTGTATTTATGTTTAAATCCACCATTTGACTATTTGTTTACTGTCATTTACATTTATTGTATTTATGTTTAAATCCACCATTTGACTATTTGTTTGGTTACTCCTGTTCTTTGTTCCTGCTTATTTCCTATCTTGTCTTTTTTTAAAAAATTGAGATGTAATTGACATATAACATGACTTTCAGGTGTACAACATCATTGTTTGACATTTGTATATATTACAAAATGATCACCACTGATGTCTAGCTAACATCCATCACCACACATAGTTACAATTTTTTTTTCTTGTGATGAGGGCTTTCAGGATCTACTCTCAGCAACTCTCAAACACGTGATACAGTGTTATTGACTATAGTCACCACACTGTGCATTACCTCCCAGGACTTACTTATTTTGTAACTGGAAGTTTGCACCTTTTGACCCCCGCCCCTTGCCTACCTTGTCTTCTTCTTATTTTTTATTTTACTCCATTGGATACATTAGATGCTTTCTTCCTATATTTTTAGTGGTTCCCTAGAGATCACAGTATGCATTCCTGACTTTTTAACATCTAATATGAATTACTACTTTTGTTACTTCCCAGGACATTTCAGTACCTTAGGACATTAAACATCCTTTCTTCCTGCGTTGAGTACTATTGTTGCCAAGGAAGTTCTCTCTATATATTTAAAACTCTGCAAGATGTTAGTACAGTTACTGTTTATATGGTCAGCGTTCATTTAGGTTTATCTGTTGTTCTATTTACTCTTCCCAGGGCACCTCATTCCTTCTTGCATTTCTGTGCTTCTATATGAGATAATTTTCTTTCTGTCTAAAGATTATTCTTCGGTTTGTATGTGCTGGTTTTGTTGTCTGGAAAGATTTCCAGTTCACCTTAATTTCTGAAGAATATTTTTGGTGGATATAGGATGCTAGGTTGTCAGCTATTTTCTGTCAGCACTTTGAAGATATGATTTTGTGTCTTTTGGTTCCTAGTGTTTCTGATGAAGGTTAGTGGTCAGTCTTATTGTCGGTCCTCTGAAGGTAACATACTTTTCCCCTTCTGGTTTCTTTTAAGATTTTCTCTTTGTCTCTTTGTTTTTTAGTACTTTTACTGTAATATGCCTAAATTTGGTTTTCTTAGTATTTCTACTGCCTGTAGTTCCTAATTCATGGTTCTGTGTCTTTAGTCAGTTTTAAGTATATCTTGAAATATTGCTTTTTCATGATTACTTCTCTCCTCTTCCTTCTGGGATTCCAGTTACACGTATTTTAAATCTTTTATTTTTTTCATGTTTAATGTGTCTCTTACGCTCTTTTCTGTGTTTCTTTTTCGATCTCCACGCTTTAGTCTGACTATTTTATTCTGATCTTCTTGACTGGTTTTCTCTTCAAGCTATTTAATGGCTCCTAAACCATCTGCTGAAGTTTTAGTTACAGTTACTGAAAACTGTGCAGTTTACAGAACTGTACCGTAAGCTGCATAGATACAGTCATCCTTTTGGTTTTTCATTTTTATACTTCCCAGGTTCCTGCTAGAATTTACTATCTTAATCATTTAACTCCTTGAACATTCTATCGTGGTTATTTAAGAATGTGTGTCTGATAACCCAGCGTGTGGCTGGCTCTCTAGTGGGTCCACGTCTGTGGTCTGGTTGTGGAGGAGCTCAGCCCGTCCATCTCAGGTTGAGAGCTGCCCTCCAGCCCAGCGCACTAGGTGGCCTTTCTGCTTGTGCTAGTTCAGGTCATTTAGGGCGGCACTGATTTCTTCTAATATTATAATCAGATTATTTCCTGTTGATTTATAGCTTCAAAATTTGTTGTCATTTCAGCGTAATGTGTCTTTGCTAAGGACCAAACTGAAGCGCAGAGCATTAGAAGATTTTTCTTGACAGCACAGAGCAGTCAGTGGCTACAGTGAACATTCATTTCTCCTACAGCGTCTCAGAGCCCTTCTTATGTCTGGGAACGGGAGTCAGGGTCTGGGATACAATCCCAGGACAAGCACACTCTTGGCAGCAGACGTTCCCACCAGGACTTTGCTTCTGGAGTGAGTGAGGCAGAGATGAAGGGACTTCAGGCCTGTGTTGGTAGTGGCGGCTGTGACGTGGATTCTGATCCGGCAGCAGCTGCAGTGTCCCTGCCGGCCTGGCCCCGTGGGTGAACTCGGCTGTCCTCGTAGCCGCCTGGACCTCCTGGTTCGGGCCGCTCTCTGAGACTTCCTTTCCATTCTGAGTTATCCGATACCCTTTCAATGCAGGCCTGTTCTGCACAGACGAACCAGAGTGGGATTTCGTTGTTTGCAACTGCAACTCATGACTATTACACGACCAAACAGCCGAGAACTCAAGGGGGCTGAGGCTGCTCCATTCTCCGCGGGAGACTCAGCTGGGAGAAGACGGCGTTTCAGACCCGGCAGCCTGGGGTGATGCAGGCTCCTACCTGCCTGGGAGGTTACAAGGGAAGGCTGCACATGCCCCCGTGCACTCAACTAAATTGCATGCAATTTTCCTGGAAAACTAAAATAATAATTTAGGCCCTTTAACAGGCTGGAAAGGACCATTAGGGAGAGAACAATGAAGAACAAGTTAGGAGAGAAGGCGACACGGGATGTGGATGACATGGGTGGAGGCTAGGTCACCTGCTAGGCTGTGAGCCATGGCCTGAGCAGCCCTGGAGGGAGACCCTTTCATCAGGGCCTTCCTCTTGGGAGGCTCCTGTGGGTCTTCTCTAACACCTTTGTGGAGGTCGGTGTTCTTGGAGCAGCCAGGCTCGGGCAGCTCCTCCAGTCAGGGCCCCCCGCCCCAGCTCCTGACCCTGACCCTGACCCTCAGCTGCACTGCACCGGCCTGGCTGCCCCATAAAGGGTGCTGACCTCAGCCTCCGTTGCTTGGAGGGTCGAGGACTATAGGAGCCTGTGGCACGCCTCTAGGACCTGCCTCTCCATCCAGACGTCGAGTTCCAGGACCAGAGGGCCAAGCCCTGAGCTCTCTTTGTACCCTGCGCTCACGGGAGGTTTCAGGACATGCTCTTCTCAAGTGACGTGCCTGGCTGGTCTCCCCGTCTCCTGTTTGCTGTTAGCTCTTTCTCCCAAGTTGCCATGTTGCTGGGTAGGTGGATTCAAGTGGTAAAGTGCAGGGGGGGTCAGCATGTTACTCCCCATCTGAAGTTCTGGGCGTAGATGGGTAAGTCTTGCCTTTTTTATTTCTAGAAGGCCAGTTCCTGGCTTAAGGCTCCTGCGTACATAGCTGCAGTCTACTTGATGGTCTGTAGGTTGATGTATTGATAGTTTGAAGATTCTGGCACATACTTTCGTCCATTTCTAGGATGTCTCTGCTCCAGTGTCTTCCATTAAGTCATTCTCATTCACGTTTTCCATCCAAGTCCCTTTAACGCCGGAGGAGAGTTCACACAGACCAACGTTAGCGTTCTAACTGGTTCCCCGCCTTCGCTTTTGCCCAGGTTGCTTTTTAAAGCATAAATCAGACAAAATAGCTCCACTGTGGAAAGCCGTCCCAAGGCCTTCTGTCACATGGGGGCTTTTCCCCAGGGCCCTTTATAAAAACCTGCAGAGGGTGGCCTCTTTCTACCTCTCTGCTGCCATTTCTTGCCTCTTACCTGCTGGCTTATGACTCTTCAGCCACACTGACCTCCTTCCTACCCTTTGAACACTTCAGACCTCAGGGCCTTTGCACTTGCTGTCCTGTTTGCCAGGGACACCACCCCCGGGTCATCCATGTTTTGTTGCTTCTCCTCGTCATTCAGATCTAAGCTCAACTGTCACCTCCTCTCTGCATACATCCCATTAGCCAGCCCTCATCCAATCACTGTCTGTCCCTGGGCACAGTCTTGTTTTCTTTGTAACACTTATCTTCCGAAAATGATCTTCTTCTTTTACTTGTATACCTAGAAGCTTGCCTGGTGCATAGCTGTTGCTTGGCAACATTTTGTGCAATAAATGAGTGAGGGAAATGTTTTCAATATCTCTAGGCATATTTTTAAAAGTTAACATGAATTTTTCATCCTACTTGAAAATATTTATGTTAGTTTCCTACCAGAAAAAAAAAAAAGCAATAATTTGAATTACCTATGGAGTGAAAATGCTTAGCAGATGACAAATTGAGTCAATTCATTATTCAACATACGAACAAATTCATTATTGAATAAATGAATGAACGAATGAATAAGAAGTTGAGCCCCATTTCTATCCTGTGGCATCTTGTACGGCCTGGCGGGGTGCTGGGTGTACAGACCGGAGAAAGATGCAGTCCTGAGCCTAGGAGGGAACGGGCTGCTCCTCTGGTTTCTCTCCTCCTTCTGGAGCAGGGAGAATTTCCAGAATCACAGAGCGCTTCCCAAGCCAAGAGAAGCAAGACTGTCAGATTGTTTTCTTCCTGGGATGTCGCACCTCTCCGTGGGTTCAGATGGCTGAGAACTGGGGTCCTGACCCTTCTCACCACCAAGCAGACTCCCCACAGGACAAAGGGGCCAGAGCTTGCACCCTGGCAAGGGCATTTCTTGGCTGATCCCTCCCTCCCTCCCTGGGGAGAGAGTCTGAAGGAGGCGGTCCATGGGCTCTGCCCCCATGGGGCTTCCCACCAGCTCTCCATCCCCTGCTCTGAATAAGCCTCTTTTTGAACCCCTTTCAAGAAAATGACACCTTTCACCCAGCAACCTTTGGGCCGTCCCTGCCCCTCCCCGGGCGTGTGCTCCAGACACGCTCTGGATTCTGGGCAGAATGTTAAACATAGTCAGAGAAAATGCCGGGAGAAATCACAGCTTGTGTCCTCCATCGACTGGAAATGCCCCTTATCCTTTCAGTCAGACGCCGTCTTCCTCAGTTTACAACTTCTCATGGATAGGTCTTTATAGCTTCTTGGGAGACAGTTTTCCATGGGTGTCCTGCATTTCTCTGAGTCTTGTGAGCAGAGGCAACGGTGTTTGTTTTGGATGAGTTTTCGAGGATGTTTGTATATCAGACAACCCTGAAAGATAGAAAAAGTGTCTCCCTCTGGGACACAAGGCAGATTTGTTTCCTGACCAGTATAATAATGATAATGTCTCCCTCCAGGGCGGAGGTTGGGCAGGTTTGCCGCAGAGGTTTGCGGGTTTCCAAGCACAGGGCTCCTGAGTTGTGCCTCCTCACCCCCTACCAGGGCTGCTCTGCACCGCTGCCCATGAGCTTGGAGGCAGGGGAACAGACTTCTCACTGTGCCGGTAGTAATAAAAGTCCCTTGCCTCTGACCCAGGAGTCATCCATGGAACTGTGGTGGCTCACGTAACTGGGAGCAGGGTAGACTCTCAGACCCTTCTAGACACTCCTCTGGTCTATGTCCTGTAACTCAACTGTAAGTATATAGCGCTAGTATACACGTTATACATGAAAATGTGTCAAATTTCAAGTAAATGAGTCTTGTCTCCTCAAGGGCAAGCAGGATGCACTGTCAAATTATCTAATAACTATGGGACACATGGCAAGTGCCCCCTGACTTCTTGCTGTCATTTCATCCTCTGGGTGGCCTGCAGTCGGGGATGTGCCTCTACTGTGTCCACAAGAGCCACCCCTGGCTGCTGACTCGCTGGTGGTGCTGGGCGTCCCAGTTTACAGGGGTCTCCACTTTAACCTTAGGCCATTTCCTCCACTGCCAAAAAATGGGATGGTACTGGCGCCATTCCTCACCACCCGGTGGGCCAGAAAGTGCCGGGAGGGATGCTAATGAGGGCATACCCAGACGAATCGACTGGGAGCCTGGGGGCCTGAGTCCAGGAGGCCTAAATGCTTAGGCACAATGTGCTGGAGAGAAAACATCAAATCCCCGGGGGCTTCCCTGGCCGTCCAGTGGTTAAGACTCCACGCTGCCACTGAAGGGGACGCGGGTTCGATCCCTGGTCGCGGAACTGGGATCTCGCATGCCGCAGGGCGTGTCCAAAACATAAAACAACAGCAACAACAAATATATATGTAAGGAACAGATTGGGAAGAAATATTTGTAACATATATAATAAAAACTTAAAAAAACAAAAAGCCAAACATCCAATCCCAGCCCCAATCAAAGGGCTCAGTGTCCAGATGTCTGGGAGGCTGCTCTGCCTGGGAAACAGAAGCCCATCACCCTGGGTATCAAGAATATCAAGAATAGGGCTTCCCTGGTGGCGCAGTGGTTGAGAGTCCGCCTGCCGATGCAGGGGACGCAGGTTCGTGCCCCGGTCTGGGAAGATCCCACATGCCACGGAGCAGCTGGGCCTGTGAGCCATGGCTGCTGAGCCTTCGCGTTCAGAGCCTGTGCTCCGCAACGGGAGAGGCCACAACAGTGAGAGGCCCGCGTACTGCCAAAAAAAAAAAAAAAAAAAAAAACCACACAAAACCAACAGAAAGCGCTCCCAGTGGCCAAAGCTGGAACCTCTTAAGCAACAAAATAAAGTCGTGTGGGATTATGACCTGAAGTATAAAATAAATACCCATGAGTTTATAGTAATGTAAGTAAATGAATGAAAAAATAAATTAATGGGGGAGAAGAGACAAATATCCTTTGTAGGAAAATTCTAAATAATTTATGTAGATCCTCCGCCCTCAGGGAGTTGGAGGGTAATTCTCCACTCCTTAAGTGTGGACTTTGCATAGTGTCTTCCTTCCAAAAAGTACAGTGTGGAAAGGGAGAAAAGGAGTAACTTTGCAGTGGGGAAACCTGACAAGCACAACCTCAGTCAGGTGGTCGAGGTCCGTGTAGACAGTGAAACCACATGGATGTACCCCTGCCGTGATGTGGTGAGGATGTCCTTGGTGGTCTTCACACCCCCAAACCCATAACCCCTGTCTAATTGTGAGAAAAAGAAGACAAATTCTGATAGAGGGACATCTTACAAGACACTGATCCATACCCCAAGACTATCAAGGTCGTTGAAAACAAGAAAAGTCTGAAAAACTGTCACAGCCCAAAGGAACCTAGGAGACAGGCCAACCAGATGAAATGTGGGATCTTGGAAGAGAAAAAGGACATTTGGTAAAAACAAAGGAAATCTGAATGAATTATGGACTTTGATTAATAATAATATATCCATATTGGTTCATTAATTATAACAGATGAAGCACACCAATGTAAGGTTAGTTAATAATAGCAGAAACTGTGGGCTGGGTATATGGGAACTCTCTGAACGATCTTCTCAATATTTTTGTAAATCTAAAGCTGTTCTAAAAAAGAAAGTCTATTACCAAATAAAAGTTAAAAGAAATTAAAATTTTGATGTGAAATTTTTGAGCCACTTCTGTGAATCAGGAAAGGTTCTATGGTCAAAGTCATCCTAGTGGTGAGCATGGTATTACTAGCTGTGGTTTTTTTTTTTTTTTTTTTGGTTCGCAGGCCTCTCACTGTTGTGGCCTCTCCCGTTGCGGAGCACAGGCTCCGGACACGCAGGCTCAGCGGCCATGGCTCACGGGCCCAGCCGCTGTGCGGCATGTGGGATCTTCCCGGACCGGGGCACGAACCCGTGTCCCCTGCATCGGCAGACGGACTCTCAACCACTGCGCCACCAGGGAAGCCCACTACTATCTGTGTTTAGCTGAAGCTTATTCGGCTTGGCTGGAGTGTGGACCCAGGTCTCCTGAGTGTTACTCCGTAGTTCTTCCTGTTTGCTCGCAAGGACCCAGAGAAAAGAGGTTATTCGGTTATAGTGGGGAGACCAGTTAACCAGAGTGCTCCATTCTCAACCATTCGTGGCCTTGTCCTCCCTCTAGGACTCAGCGTAATTCCCTGAACTTTGCATACGCAAGTTATCATTGTCACAACCTTTCAAGGGGGTAGGAATTGTTTGCTCCATGTTAGGGATGGAGGAACTGAGACTCAGGGAGGTAAAGTAATCTGCTCAAGGTCACTCAGTGGCCAGCGGTGGGTTGGGATTCAAATGCCAAGCTTCCCCCCACCCCCACTGCATCGCGCCCTTCCCTGAATGGCCTGCGTGGTCCCACTGAGGAATTTCACACAATCACAGATGTAGCCATGATTCCTGGGTTTTTTTTTTTCCCTCTGGCTGCTCTTTGCTTTGTGGGGACAGTTAGTGAGCAAGGATTCAGTTTCGTCTCCTGAGGAAAGTCTTTGGAATATTTTCATAAAAGGGATGGGGGATGGGGATTGGTTGCTGCCATCACAGGACACATGATAGAATCTCTGCTTATAAACCAGGTCGGCACACATCAACCCCCATGTCCCCATGCCTGCTCCCAGGGCAGACATGACTAATCAGTCTTGAGCTCTTGCCTGCTGAGCCTGGACTCAGCCTGACAGTCGTTCTTGTGAGCTCTCCAGGCAGCCACCATGAATCCTCAGAGCTGTCCCCGAGATGAAACCCCTCTGCCATCCCAGCTATAGCACAGCCACCCTTTACATTTTTCAACGTTTGAGACACAGGAGGAGAGCAGGCGTAGGCTGGTTACTGCATTTGCAGCTGATGCTCTAGTCACAACACAAAATTATTCCTCCAGCCTTTACTTAGGAGGTGCCGTCACGACCACATTCCTGACGGCTGGGGAAGGGGCAGGCGCCATCGAGCTGCTGAGTGTCAGGGTGGCAGTGGTGCCACCCACGTGGCAGGAGGCCAGGGGCTGTGCAGGCCAGCCGCCGTGGGAAGCGACATGAAGGCTTATCTTTGGAAGAAGACCTGGGCAGTTGCCAGAAGGGATGCCTGTAGGATGAGGCTTTATGTTTTGTTCCAGAAAGCAACAGCCTACTGGCTCAGGAACAAGCTGGAAAATTACCTTGTGATCCTTGTCCACTTGCTGACCATTTCAGGCCCCAGGATCAAGAACAGTAAGAAGTCCATTGTGTTAATTGCGGACAGTACACATTATTCTGAAATACGAAGGCAATTTACCCAAGACTAGCGTTTATGGGGAGTTGCCAACCCTGTTGAAGGCTAAAACAAATCATTAGGTCCTAATACTTCTAAGTAGCTTGCAAACTGTGCGTTAGCTTAACTCATATTTACTAACATTTTGGTTTTCGTTTATAGCCATGTTTCTTCCTTCTGTGGGTCCCCACAGCTCGAAATGCAGGGACCCCATAGTCTCGTGTAACACAGACACAGGGGCATGCGCTCTGACGAGTTTCACGGACAGACTGGACCAATTCTGCAGGTGCTAAGCTCAGCTTGTTAATGTTCTAAGAAAGTGAGCATCTCAGGTCACCTTTGACACTGGGGGTTCAGTGAGAGATACCAGGAACCTGGATTGTGGAGGACATCAGCTCCTGAGCTGTGTGGTACCTCTGGGCTCCTGCACGTCCCAGAGTGGGGCATACAGCAGGGAAAGGATGCAGCCGGCACTCACCAGTCCTGCCCTCTCGGAGCACACCTGACTTCCCACTTCCCAAAGGTCTGATGTTGTCAGTTTGTCATCATCCGACGTGGATCACCCGTTAGGTACCGTTTTGTGCTGGTCCACCTCAGAGGCCTCATGCTTTTACAACCCAGACGTGATTGCCATAGGCTTGGGCACCAATTTCTGATCCATCCATTTATTTATTTATCCATTCAACAAGTATTTATTGAGCATCTACTATGTGCCGGGTCCTGGAGCTTCACCAACATCGAGACACTGTTTTGCTCGCGCAGAGCTTGGTGTCCCAGTTGGTTGTCGTCGGGGTAGCAGAGGCTACATGTGATTGACACACGGTGCATACATACAACTTGGGGTAGAAAGACCACCTGGGTCCACTTTCCTCAAAGGAGGCCATGAGCAAGGCAGGGGTTTCAGGTTCATGCATATCTCACCTGCACACCAGGAGGATGCTCCCTGCTCTTCTCTCCACCCACTCCAGAAAGCCAGGTGTTGCAGGGGACGGGTTTGGAGTCAGAAAGCCTTGGCCCAAATCCCAGCTCCCCCCTTTCTATCACGGTGCCCCAGGACAAGTCACCTGGCCTCTGTAAGCCTCAGTTTCCTTGTCTGAAAAATGGGATGATAACTGCAGCTGCCTCATACGGCTGAGGGTTAAATGAATTAATGAAGGCACTGGCAGATAGTAAGAACTCTGTAAATATTAGCTATCACTCCTCCAGTCAAGTGGGCAAGGGTCCGATGCTCACCCATTCCTGCATGTGAGCCATAGGCGCCATGGAGGGGGGCGGATGGATGTTACAGGAGACGCCTGGAGCAGTTTCCTTCTGTAAAACAGCGTAGGGCTCAGCACGGCCTGATGCCCTTTCTTATAGGCAGCTCGATGCCCCCAGGAGACCAGCAGCCAAGGGGCCTCACACTGTAACAGTGATAACAGCAGAGGAAGTGGACGCAGGAGAAAACGCAGATGCTCGGCCTGCCCATGGGCACCCAGGCAGGACCCGATGTGTATAAGGAAATGCACAGCGATCAGCCCACAAGAACTTGGGGGCTATGTTTGCAGATGGGTACACTGATTTAATGAACAGCGGTTTCTTAATATTTGGATTTTATTTCTAGATACAGAAATGAAAATAATCAGAATAGCATTTTATAATGGGGGCACAAACAACTCATTTTTATTTTTTGGAAACACCCACATGCAAAATTAAGACAATTTCCAAATCATCTTGCGGCCTCTGCTTGTGAGACAGCTCTTCCTGGGCCACACCACAGTGGTCACAGGTCATTTTCACACCGTGACACCGATCCCACCCCTGTAGGTCGTCAAAAGCCGCAAGGATGGATGCAGCGCATTTTCTTTGGCTCATGGAGCTGTGGTCTGTAGAGTTTTGCCTTTGCTGCGATCTGCCCATCTGCTGCTGTGTTTGCGTCGCTCTGGTCAGCTCTGAGCCAGGACCCTCACCCTTGATCTGGTCCAGCGCCCTGAGGACATTCGCAGGGGTCAGCCACCTCTCTCCCCTCCCCACTGTCTGCTGGCCTGTCCATGGCTCTCCCTGCACACAGGAGACGGAAGCAGCCACATCCATGTTGGGGGCCTCATCAGAGAAGGGACGGGCCAGGAGGAGAGCCGAGAAGAAACAGATTTCGGAAGAACTGGGTCTCTTTTGCCAGCTCTCTCCCTCCTGCACTATTTCTGCAGCTGGCAAACACAAGTGCGCAGTGTGTGAAGTTCAAATCTGTTTCTGCACCGTCAGATCAAGCCTGGGAAGCAGAGATGAAAGTGCTCTTTTGAGATCCAAGATCAGGCTGAAGAGGAGAGGCCAGGTCACAGCATCACCAGGCCCAGGTCCTCTTGGCCAGAGCCTCTGCAGCCAGACTTGTGCCCAGGCAAGCGAGCAGCTTTGGGGCCTGTGCCCGCTCTGCACCCCCGTGCCTGGGAGCACACTTTGAAGTGCAGGCCGCTCTACAAAGCATCAGGCAGATGCCCCTGGGCTCTCGGGGGATAAAAGCTGGTGTCAGTGTTTACTTACATGACACTGAACCCAGGCAGGAGGGAGGAGAGCCGGGGGCTAGGAGACTTGGCCAGACACCTGCCCGTGGAAAAGTGGCCCGAGCGTTCAAGTCAGCCTCCCAGGTGGCTGGTGCAAGGGCCCGGGTGGCAGGGGAAGCTCTTACACGTGCTGTGAGGTGGCAGCAGGGTTTGTGCCGCATCAGTGACGGGCAGGAGGAGGTGCTGAGATGTGACCATTAAATCCGTGCGAACTTAGACGCCTCTCCGAGATGGGGGTTTCTTCCATCTGTCCGAGCCAGCAAATGAACTTTGCACACGGAGTTAAACAGCCCTGATGGGGCTTCCCTGGTGGTGCAGTGGTAAAGAATCCACCTGCCAATGCAGAGGACATGGGTTTGAGCCCTGGTCCAGGAAGATCCCACATGCTGTGGAGCAACTGAGCTCGTGTGCCACAACTACTGAGCCTGCACTCTAGAGCCCGTGAGCCACAACTATTGAGCCCGTGTGCCGCAACTACTGAGCCCGTGTGCCACAACTACTGAGCCCGCACGCCTAGAGCTCGTGCCCCACAATGAGAAGCCACTGCAATGAGAAGCAAGTGCACTGCAATGAAGAGTAGCCCCCGCTTGTTGCAACTAGAGAAAGCCCGCGCGTAGCAACAAAGACCCAACACAGACATAAATTAATGAATTAATTAATTTTAAAAAAAGAAAGAAACCAAAGGGCGCAACTTCACTAACTGACTGTACAAATGTACTGTTAGTAGAATTGGTCGTAAAGTTTAAAAATAAATAAATAAATTCCTGCTTTAGAATATCCAAAATATACAAAGAACTCATATGACTCAACATCAAAACAAATAACCTGATTAAAAAATGGATAGAAGGGGAATTCCCTGGCAGTCTAGTGGTTAGGACTCCATGTTTTCACTGCCGAGGGCCTGGGTTCAATTCCTGGTCGGGGAATTAAGATCCCGCAAGCCATGCGGCGCAGCCCCCCAAAAAAAGTAGAAAAAAATGGGCAGAGTACTTGAATAGACATTTTTCCAAAGAAGACATACAGATGGCCATACAGATGGCATTCAGACACATGAAAATATATTCAACATCACCAATCACCAGGGAAATGCAAAGCAAAATCACAAAGATCTACCACCTCACACCTGTCGAACAGCTGTCATCAAAAAGACAACAAATGAGTGTTGGCAAGGATACGGAGCAAAGGGAACCCTTGTGTGCTGCCGCTGGGATTATAAGTTGGTGCAGTCACTATGGAAAATAGTATAGCCTCCTCAAAAAATTAAAAATAGAACAGCCATGTGATGCAGCAATTTCACTTATGGGTATTTATCGGAAGAAAATAAAAACACTAATTTGAAAAACAATATGTACCCCCGCCCATGTTCATTGCAGCTCTATTTATAACATCCAAGACATGGAAGCAACCTAAGTGTCCATCAGTGGATGAATGGATAAAGAAGATGTGGCATGTTATGCAACGGAATAGTAGCCACAGAAAGATGAAATCTTGTCCTTTGTGGCAACATGGATGGATCTAGAGGGTATCATGCTAAGTAAAGTAAGTCAGACAGAGAAAGACCAGTACAGTATGATCTCATTTATATGTGGAATCTAAAAAACAAACCCAACCAACCAACGAACCAACCAACCAAACAAACAAAAACAGGCTCATAAATACAGAGAACAAACAGGTGGTTGCCAGAGGGGAGCAGGGTGGGTGGATGGGTAAAACAGGTGTAGGGAATTAAGAGGTAAAAACTCCAGCTATATAGTAAGTAAGTCACAGGGGTGTAATGTACAGAATAGGGAATATAGTCAATAATATTTTAATAACCTTGTATGGGGAGAGATGGATACTAGACTTTTCATGGTGATAATTTCATAATGTATGCAAACGTCCAGTCATTGTGTAGTACACCTGAAATGAACGTACTATTGTACATCGACTATATTTCAATTTACAACATTCTACTTTAGTAGAATTTCATAGTTATTCCCTGTCAGCAATGATCCTGCTTCCCATACCTGGTCGGACACCTACCCACCCAAGGCCTGCAAACTTCAGGGGGTCTGGACTTCCTTTACAGGTCAGTCCTATGCCTCCTTTGACCCTGCAGTTGAGCTGCGTGGGGAGAACTGACGTGGCTCAGAGGAAGCCAGACCCAAACTTCTGACCCTCGAGCCTCCACTGACCCGTCCAGCCTTTCTTCCTAGTTCTGCTGTCCGAGAGCAAAAGAAAGCGATCATCCTGTGTCGTATAAATCACCTTGTTGACAGCATACCTGGTTACTGTGATTGATTAGAACATTTGAAAATTCTCAAGGGGGTGTTTGTGACTAGATCGCAAATATCCATCTTAGATTGAACAGAACCGGAGCAGAACCCAGAATGTTTATAAAGAGGCCCTGACTCTGGTCCCTGAGAGGCTCTGCTTGCTTCCAGCTAAAGACCTCGGACATGGGCATCCAGCGCATCATGAAGTCCCCACCTCAGAGCCTCCTTGCCAAGCCCTCAGGGGTCCCGGGAGGTAGCAGGATGAGGTTTCTCTCCGACAGGAAGCATCACTGGGGGGCTACCTGGCTGAGGGTTCAGAGGATCAAGGGCCCCCAGCAGAGCCAGGGTGAGAGGTTCCCATCCAGAGAATTCCAGTGTGCTCTCCTTCGCGGAGGGAAGCGTGCAAGGAGGAGAGGTCTGTGACTGGGAGCTGACGTTGGCAGGTCCCGACAATAACCATCGCCTCCTGGTGGGGTTCGTGACTGTGACTTCTGCAACTTAAAGCAAATTTGCACCTGCTGTATCTCAGAGCCGTGTTCCGCTAAGGTGCAGGGAAGAACAGAGGGTGTCTTCCTCCGCTGTGTGCCAGCTACAGTTACCCCTGGGCTCACCTAGTGCAGTGATGAGATGGACGCATGCCCTTAACCTCCATGGAGTTTCCGCCACACTCCAGTGGCTGCCATCACGTCCAGGGCCCATGAGCTTTCAGGGAAAGCAGTTTTCTCCTTGGAACCACAAACACTGACCTGTAACAGACTAGGAGAAAAAAGTAAAGCAGACCGCCACATGTCCGTCTTCAACATTGTCCTATCAGGACGCCAGCAATTCCCTGTTATCAACCACGAGGATGACCAGAACATGTCCATTATAAACCAGCTTTCTGTAGCAACCAGCACTGTACAGGCACGGATGGGAACTAAAGACACACACACACACACACACACACACACACACAGAGGCACGGATGGGAACTAAAGACACACACACACACACACACACACACACACCCGATGGAGATGATGAAAAGGCTGAAGATTTTCAAATAATCTTTCTAAATTTCTTTAAAAAATTGAAGCACAGTCTGCTTTCTTTATCCAGTGATGCCTTTATTGCTTTTTCAGCATCACAACCTGAATTTAGATGGAAAGAAAATTGTAGCTGTGTCCTTCCTTGAGGTAGTCAGTGACATGATAAATCTGTGTATTAAATGAATCTATTGGAGCTGGGGTGCTGAGACTTCATATTGCTGAAATGGCTATATTCTCCAAATTGATCTACAGATTCAAAGTCCCAGATGGGTTTTCTTATAGAGACTCACAAACATCCTGAAATTCCTACGGGACCCCAATTAGCAGAAGAACTAATTCCTACACTTCCTAATTTCAAAACTTACTATGAAACAGTAATCGCGACAGTGTGCTGGCATAAGGATAGACATGTCAATAGACTAGAATGAAGAGTCCAGATATTAGCTCTTCCATTTATGGCCAACTTATTGATGTCAAGACAATTTATTGGGGAGAAAGAATAGACTTTTCCATAAATAGTGCTGGAACAACTGGATTTAAGAAATTGGATGGTTTCTTAAAAAGCACAAGCAACAAAAGAAGAGGTAGATACATTGGACTTTATCAAAATTAAAAACATTTACACTTCAAACTGTACATTAAGAAAATGAAAAGACAATCAACAGACTAGGAGAAAATATTTGCAAGTCACCTATCTGATAAAGGACTTGTATCCAGGCTATGTAAAGAACACTTATATCTCAATAACAAGAAGGTTAATTTGTGTCTTTGAAAACACACTCCGCTTTAAAAATGGGCAGAGCATATGAACAGACATTTCTCCAAGGATGATATATAAAGAAGGCCAGTACACACACGAAAAGATGCATAACATTATTGATCATTAGAGAAATGCTAATCAAAACCACAGTGAGATACCACTTCACACGCACTGGGATGGCTAGAGTCAAACAGAGACAGTAACGAGGACGTGTTGAGATTGGAACCCTCATACGTTGCTGGCGGGAAGGTGAAGTTGTGCGGCCACTTTGGAAAACAGCAGTTCCCCCAAAAGGTGAACATAGAGTTATCCTGTGATGTCGTGATGGGGGTTTCTCATCTGTTCAGCTATTGAGTTATTTTAAAATTATATTTTAGTAAGAATCAAGCCTATCTCCATTTATTACACATTTTCAGAAACCATCTTTTAAAAGTGTCATTTGCCAGTGTGTTATACGTAATCTAAAGGTAGTAAGTGGTGGGCTGATTGAGACAGTGATTTCCTGTTATTCTATTAATTAATTAATTGATTTTTTTACATCTTTATTGGAGTCTAATTGCTTTACAATGGTGTGTTAGTTTCTGCTTTATAACAAAGTGAATCAGTTATACGGATACATATGTTCCCGTATCTCTTCCCTCTTGCGTCTCCCTCCCTTCCACCCTCCCTATCCCACCCCCCTCGGTGGTCACAAAGCACCGAGCTGATCTCCCTGTGCTATGCGGCTGCTTAAGTAGGCCAGCCCTGGGAGTCTTTGGGCATCCCGAGTTACAGAAGTTTCCAGAGTTCCTCAGGCTCAGGTCACTTGACAAAAATTGACAAAGATGGACACTTAACAAAAATTGTACTTTCTTACGCATCATCCTTCATGAGTCTAAAACATGCATCTTGAGTTTGAAAGATTTCTCTCAAATCTTTGATTTCCTGTTTAAGTTGGATTTTTTTCCCGATTTCATGCAACCCATTTGTTCACCAGGCTCGTGGCTTTCCTCATGACTGCTGCCATTGCAGTTATCTGGTCGACAGGGGCTTGTAAGACCACGGAACGCTGCTCATCAAGCTTCGTAATGATCCCAGGGGCATCGTTGTAGGTAGCCGTTAGCAACCCAGACATCAGCTCTCGGTTCCGGCTCGTGTGCCTCAGGGTTTCCCAGTGTTCCTCCAGGGACGGGTGACGCTCTTGCGCTCTGGCCAAGCTTCTCTGCTGCTCTCCTGCTGTGCCTTGGCCAATACCTTGTCTTCGTTCAGCTCTTGAATTTCCTCCTGACACGGCTTCATCACTTCCACTCCTCTTGAAAGCCCTGCTTTGCTCATAAAGAGATTTTGCTGCTTTGTCATGGTCTCTTGATCTTTCTTTCTTTCCTTTTTCTTTTCTTTTTTAATATTGAAGTATAGTTGATTTATAATGTTGTGTTAATTTGTGCTATACAGTGACTCAGTTATACACATATATACATTCTTTTTGATATTCTTTTGCATCTTGGTTTATCCCAGGATATTGAATATAGTTCCCTGTGCTGTGCAGTAGGACTTTGTCGTTTATTGATCTCTCAGCAAGAGTTTTAGGATCAGTACTGTACTTCTCCACGTACAACTCGTTATCTGATGCCCATTCTTCACAGCTGAAATGGCTGGTTGGAGGCCGGCATCCTCTCCTTAACCCTCGATGGAGCGGAGGCAGGCAGCATGAGTCCTTTAAACGAGGGAAAGCGAGGTGCCAGGGGGAGCCGTCTCCCGGGCTCTCACTGGGGTTGGGGGTTGGCCACCCAAGCCCCTCAACTGAATCCCATTACCGGTCTCTTTCCCCTCCCTTTAGCCCGACAGACTTATGCTCAGGAGCATGCACACTGGGGGCTCTCTCCTGATGCTTAGGGTTAAATGATTCCCCAGCGAAACGGTGAAAAGAAGCGCTCATCCCTAACTGAAGACAGGAAAACACGGGGACCGTGACCCCTCCCAGAAGCAGGTCTGTCACTGCATTTACCTTAGCGTAGACCTGCTTTTCCATGTGCAGGCTGGAGCATGAGGACATCTCCAGCTTGGGAGCCTCGGCCCTGATGCGGGAGTGTTCACGGCGTGTCCCCCGTCATGCAGTGTCCCTCAGGTGGGACTTCTGGGCAGCCCTCCACCTTCAGGGCCTCCCCTCTCAGACCATCAGGGCCCCAGGTGAGGTGAGCACAGCCAGCTGCCCCGTGCTCCCCCATCTCAGGTGGAAGGCTCTGGAAAGCTCTCGGCAGTTCCGATACGGGGCTGCCTTGAGCCTTGGAGTGTGAAATGCCTCTCGACAGGCTTAAGCTATGCATGCTGCATCAGTTTGTAACACGTGAGGACGGAGCTGATGGGACATCCTCAACTCACGGTCAACACGCACTTAGATTGGAGCGCTAGGAGTCAATTTTCCCCTCTGCTGCTTCCGTTGAACCGTGAATGCTCTTCACGGCGGATGCTGGTAGGGTGGATTAGAGAACCAAACACAGTAACCCTCATTCCCCAGTTCTTCAGTTGGCGTTTCTCAACGTGCGGCCACAGATCATCTCTGTCATGTAATTACCTGGGGGTCCTTAGTTTGGTAGACACACCTTTTCCAGGCCCCAGCCCAGACTTACTGCCTTCTCTGGGCACGGCGGGTGGAGTCTGCATTTCAGACAAACTTATTTTGCACTTGAGTTTGAGACCTGTAAGTGCTGGGCTGAATGGAGTCTGATCCCACAATCCCACACCCTGGGGATTCAGCTATCTGTCAGGTTCCAAGGGAAAAAATGACAGAGGAATGCAAATCTCGGATACTAAATAAGCACATCAAGTGATCACGCTCTTCCACCGCAGGGCTGCTTTAAGGTGTCTGAGGGGCATTTTAATAGGATTTAGTTTGCAAAATCCGACTCCTGTTTTGCGAACCCACAGATTGCATCAGGGCAGGCGCGCCTTCCTTGCACAGCTACCATCCACCTTTCCCTTCCTCTCCTGCCCCCAGGCCCCCGTCTAAGACAGACTTACTTTCCTCCCCTCCGCCAGCACCAGGGGAGCTCTAGAACATACCCACGCCGAGGTCACAACACAAAGCAACTGTGTATGAATTGCTGGGGGTAGGGCCCAGTATCTTTAAAGCTGTTCAGGTGACTCCAAGGTGCCACCAACGTTGAAACCGTGGCTCCGCGGGCACATGTAACCCGTTTCTGGTGACTCCCAGCCCGTCCGCATTTAGGGGGGCAGTTCTGCCTCTGCGTTCTTCCCCATCCGCTGGATACACTGTCCCATGACTCAGTCCGTGCCCTGGGCTCTGACGCCCCCAGGAGGACCCCGTGTTGCCCCAGGGCAGCCTTGCAGGCCCCTCCACCGCCCGTGACGTTGTGCCGCGTGGCCCTTTGCGCGGACCTGCCCCTTCTGCTCCCTGGCCCGCGCAGTCGAGCTGCCCGTTTGCTGCCTGGGCTACCTTCCCTCTCTCGCAGCCTCGCTTCCCGCCCAGCGCAGCTGAGCCACACAGCTCCCCCTACGAGCCTTGAACGTGAAAGCCCATCGCATCATCTGCAGTAGCCACTGAGTCAGCTCACCTCGCTGGCCAGCGCCTGAAGTACTGCGGGAAAGGAGTGAGAGGCATGGGGACCCAAGCTGACGTTCTGTGCTAGAAATGAAGCAACCTGTGCGCAGCCACCCAGACCCTCTGAGAGGCGGTGGCCCCCGGGAGCCCAGAGAAACAAGGGGCTGGTCTTAGCTCCTCGGTGAGGGGCCAGCAAGAGCTCCGCTCCTGTGTATCTTGACCCTGGGAGGCACTTCCAGAACCTTGTTCTCGGCACTTTATAGCTACCATCCCCATTTTATAGACAGGAAACTGAGGTCAGCTCACCCGGAAGGGGCTGTGCGAGGCTTGGAAGGCAGTCCGGTGGGCTCCCCCTGCGTCCATCGCACTAACCATCCTGGTCACAGGCCCCTCCACCTCCCCAGCCTCACGTCCGGCCCCACCCCCCCCGAGCTGCCGGGTCCAGGTGGGCATCGCACTGGTGGTTCCTGGCCGGTTACTCCTAGCCCGGCAGCGCCTGGCCAGAGCGGGGCTCCGTAAGGCTTTTTGCAGATGCATGCTGCGGGTTAAGGGACTTGATTTTCCGAGATGGTGTCTGATTTACAGAAGTATCGTCTGGACAGAAGAGGATCAGGGACGGAAAACGGTGCTCCCGAGAGCTGGGGGCCCGTTCTTCACCCTCCACCTGAGGACCCCATCTCTTCCAGGACCTCAGGGCTCGAACCTGCTGAGCTGACTCTCTTCTTCTCTGCCCATCGTGGGTCCCTATGGGCAGAAGAATGTGTTTCTGCCTTTCCTCCTAAAGGGCCATTAAAACGCATTTCTAAGGAGCCCTAGTTTCCAGCTCAGCTGACCTACTTCTGTTGCCTTAGCTCTTTGTCTAAGGGCTCCTCAGGCAGAAGAGATGTGGTCTGTCTTCCCTCTCCTTGCCTCCCCCGCTCCCTTCCCTCCTTCCTGAAATAATTCATGAATATTCTTAAAATAATTAACATACAGGAGGACGTAAACAAATACAATGTAAATATCCCTGTTCTTACAGTTCTATCTCTGGACTCGTTCTCGGGAAGCTGACACTTTCCCTTTTTATTTTTAAAGCTCTTATGGTGATTACTTATAATTCTGTTTCTTATCTTTCAGAGCAGATTGTCCATAGATGGAGAAGTTGTGGCTATGGACAGTCTAGGGAACTTACCTACTACTCTCACCATCTACTCCTCTGCCTTCCCTTTCCCAATTTTTGTTGTAGTATTGTTTTTATTTCTTCTAATAGCTAGTTGCCTTTATGACTTTAAATAATATACATAAACTCCAATTTTTGATTCATTCACCTTGGACTGTATCTATGGACTCCCAGCCAAAAGATTAAGAAATGTGTATGCTCCCTTACCCCTAGTTTCATCAATTTGACATTGCCTAGGCTTGTAAACTTTACATTCAGTTTTGTGACTAAATATGTCTTTCATACTTCATATTTTGGTTGATTATCAACATTGAACTTGCATAAACATCTATAATATTATCATTGCAGAAATTATTTTAAGTGATAATTATATAAAAATTTTAATATAATTTTAAAATTGCATAAATGAGAATGTTATTGAATTCTAGAAAAGAAAACATAGTTTTTGTCCTCAGAATCTTGCCTCTCAAAGGAGAATCATCCAAGCGTAAAGTTAAAATGGTTGTCTTTGATCTGTAGCCAACTCGGTGACTGCTTATCTTTCCCACATCATTCTCCTTCTTTGATTCATTTTTCTGTATTTTGCTGGTGTGGATTCAGGAATAATTTTGTTTGTATAAAGTTTGTGAAAATGCACAACTTTTTCTGAGTCTTTGCAGTCCCTCAAATGTCTTTCTTCCATTTGTTCGACAATTTTTTGCTTTTATTTATTTTGCTAGTCGTTGATGTATAATTTGCATTTGTAAAGAAAACAGATCTTAAGTGTACAGCAGGTTGAATTTTCATATGGAACCACCACCCATCTTAAGATAAAGAACATCATTTCCATCACCCAGAAAATTCCCTTGTGCCCTTTCTGGGGCAGTGGCGTGGACACAGAACAATGCAGGCAACTGTTGTGGTCTCTACACCACAGATTCGTTTTGCCTGTTCTAGAACTTCATATAAATTGAATCACTCAGTTTCTACTCCATATTTGCCTTCTTATTAACTACAAGATTCTGAGTCGTTGTGTATATCAGTAGTTTGTGCTTTTAAAATTGCTGTGTAGTAAGGAGTTTCTCCACTCTTCTATTGGTAGACATTTGGATTGTTTCCAAGTTTTGGCTATGACAGATAAGGTGCTATGAGCATCTTGTACTTGTCTTTTTGTGAACATCTCTTGGATATAGAGTAGACACTGTCGAACAGTTTTCCAAAGTGATCGAGCCATTCACACTCCTACCAGCAAAGGATGAGAGCCGCAGTCAATCGTCAACCCTTGTAATTGTCAACTCTTTTAATTTAGTCATCCTAGTGGGTATCTCACTGTGGGTTTAGTTTGCATTTCTCTGATAAGTAATCATGTTGAATACCTGTTCAAGTGTTTATTGACCGTTCAGATATCCTTTGGTTGACAATTTGATGGGAGATACAATTCTAGGTTCAAAATAACTTCCCAAACTTTGAAGGAATTTCTTTGTTGTCATTGGCAGGATGACTGTGGACAGTTTTATTCTTGTCTTTATGGAAGCCACTTGCTTTCCTCCCTCTGATAGTTTTCCAACTCTCTCTCCATTGTTGGAGTCCTGTAGTTTTACCAGGATGAGGTTAGATGTGTGGTTTGTTTGTTTCCGTAAAATTGCCTGGTTCTCTCTAGATACATCATCTGGTCACGACTGACTGCCTGCAGAAACCTCCTCCAGCAGCTGCCTCTTCCCATGTCACTCCGGGAGCACTCTGTTAACTCATACGTGCTGTTACCTAACTAGCAGGCATATCGGGTGTCAGCTTGTTCCTGGACATTCCTACCTGGATGGCTTCTCTTCGCAGCGATGCTCCTTGAAGGCAGGGACTCTCACATTCCTTTTCTGGTTCCTCCATAGCACAGTGCTGGCTCTACCAAGGGGACACCAGATATATTTGGGTCTCTCTGGGCTCCTGCAGGTGGGAACGTACCTTATTCTTCTCTGAAATATATACCAACCCAGCCTGGGTCATAGCAGGCACCCTGTGTATCTTTACTGACGGAGAGAATTTTCCATCCATCTGAACCAGAAGATCATATACATACTGTTTTTCTTAAGACCATCTTTCCAACTCTGGGACCCCATATGGCATAGTTAGTTCAGAGCTAAATTGGCTTTGGGGACAGGAAGGTCCCTCTCTTAATATCTCTGGATCTTCAAGCAACTTGCAGGGTTGTCTGATCCTCGTGTGGAGTAGATCGTTTCCAGTGGACCCGGGGTGCGGAGAGTTGAGAGGGCGGATTCCTACTGCAGGTGGTCATTGCTCGGGTAAAATGAGCTAGAGAAATGGAGTATCTGTCAGCTGTAGGTCACAGAAAAAGCCCAGTTCCCTGCCCTCTCCCTCCTCCTCAACCACAAAAGTCATTAGCCATCAGCCCAGCTACCTTCTCCCTCAGCCCCCTACACATGGGTCAAAGGAAAGGGTTTGCTATAAATTAAATGGAAATGTCTTTAGTGATCAATCTACAGGGGTTTGCTGAAGGAAAGGTTGTTAAAATTTAGAACCTTTCATTTTCTTGTTAATGAGCTCCTTGGGACTGGAGGGGGTGATAAATATAGCCTTTCTCACACCTTTGAATCAACCAGCAACATAAGAGTTTTTAAACCTCCTCTAATTAAGCATTTACACAGGCTGTACTCTGTGTTCATTCAGGGCTTTCCCTCTCTAATAAGCTACAGTTTTCATTGCTGCCGGGCAGAAGCTCCAGGGACCCCACTGTTCTATCTGAAAGCAGAAGCTGGTCTCTGCCCCACTCAGGACCCGTGTCTAGTCCCCGTCCCGTGTCAGGGACCAGTGCTGGCCTGTCGTCCATGAGCTCAGCTCCCTCACCCTCTCTGTTCCCTCCCTGAAGGGGACGGAGCCTAAAAGGCAGCTGGAACTGCCGGCCAGGGCTGCACAGCCACTGTTTATATTTCTAACAAGAGCAGGAGCTCCTGTCATTGCAGCTTCTGAGGGAGGCTGGCGGGAGGTGGGAACGGGGCTTTTTATTTTTAATTCCCTTCAGTTAAAATTCAGGTGGGAGTTTTCCAAGTGACACGTGCAGATCCACTCAAGAAAGATTTTCTGAGCACCGGCACTGCCAGCTCACTCTCAGATGCTCCACACGAACATTCCACGCTTTCCCCACTCCCTTCCCCCCATGCCTGGCCCCTTCCTTCTCCCCTGCCATCCTCACCTCCTGGTTCACCGAGAAGCGGTGGGGACTCAGAGCTTCCGTCTCCAAGTCCCGGGAGCGGCCGGCCCCTCCCAGCCTTTCCCTCTCTCCTCCTTCCAGTAGGGGACGTGGATGTTCTCCCAGGAAGGCTGAGCCATAGAAAAGAATGAAAGTTTGCCATTTGCAGCAACATGGATGGCCTTGGAGGACATTATGCAAAGTGAATTAAGTGAAACAGACAAAGACGAATACTATATGATATTACTTATATATGGAATCTAAAAAAACACAACAAACTAGTGAATGTAACCAAAAAAAGAAGCAGACTCACAGATATAGAGAACAAATTAGTGGCTACCAGCCAGAGGTAGGGAGGGAAAAAATGGTTATTATTGGATTATATGAAACCGTGTGTGTGAAACTGTCGAAAATTGTAAAGCACTATAGAATTTAAAGAATCTTTCATTCAATTAAAAACATAATGAAGTAAAAGAGGGTTGCTTCCCTCCCTGGCTCTGGCTCCCAGTGCCTTGCACTTTCTCAGGGACCTGGGGTCCTTGACTGAGAGCCCTCCCCTCTTTCTTCTCCCAGAACGTCCTCTCCACTGTTGCCCTCCCCCTGCACTTCCGAAGGCCCAGCCCAGCCTTGAACTGGTGGAGCCCAGTGCCCCTCTGGCTGCCAGTCTAGCCCTTGGCCTGCCCTCCGCAGGCCAACTGCTCGAAGGAGCCGTCCCTCCCCCAGCCCCGTGCTCACTAGCCTGGCAGGGGGGCGCAGCTCAGGTGGGCTTCCAACCCTAAAGATGACTTCACAGATTTCTTGAATAACACGATGAAATTTCATAGCTCGGCCAGTTGGCTTACAGGCCTTTAAAGCTGAATCTGTGAAGTCCTTTTCCTACCTCGAATTATATTGCACTGATATTATATTTACTTATCGTCTGTCTGTCTTCCCTGCTAGATGCAGCTAAGCCTCACCAGGGCAGGGATTTTGTGTGTCCCCATCACCCATGTGTCTCTGGGACTGGCCCCTATGGGTTCCTTCTCAGTAAACATTTGTTTTAAATTGTTTAAATTATAAATGAACACCAAAATTGCCAGTATTGTCAAGAAACACACAGATTAAACAGCGATTTACTGGATAGCACAGGGAACTATATTCAATATCTTGTAGTTAACTATAATGGAAAAGAATCGAAAAAAAAAAGAGTATAGATATATACATATATATGTACAACTGAATCACTTTGCTGTACACCTGAGACACAATCTTGTAAATCAACTATACTTCAATAAAAAAATAGATAGATAAACATAAATAAAGTTTTAGGCAATTTAAAAAAGAAAGAAAAAGGAACAAGAATTAAAAACCCAGTCCACCATAAAATGCTAAAAATTGGTGAAATTAGGTGAAGGGGATCCAGTTGTTCATCAAACGATTCTATTCATTTGTCTGTAAGCTTGAAATTGTTTTAAAAAGTCAGTGGGAAAAAAACATACTGCCTAAAATAGTGTCTTTCCATTTCAGAGCTATTTTTCATATTGAAATTAATATTCCAGTAAGAGAATTCCAAATTCTTCCCTAATCAAAAAAAAAAATCACCTTCATCTTTTTATCCACACTCCAGAACCAAAAAGTGAGCAGCAAAATTAATTTTTCACATCTTATTTCTATTGTGGGAACTCATTTCTTTTCACAAAGTCGGGGAGCACATGTTCACCATCTTTAGAATTAAAAACCAGGCAAAGCTTCCCCTGCTTGGCACCTTTGGTGGGTGGACAGAGACCCTGAAAGCTGAAGTTCCCAGAGGATCCTTGGATAATCTCCAGGAGGGATAGCTTGTCCATGTCTGATCTATTAGGATTCACGTCTGCCCAGATTCCTTTAGAATCCCTCCTCATTGGGCTCACACACTGCAGGGTTTGATCTTGATTTCTTTTAGTCAATTCAGAGAGCTTTGTTAAGTCCAGGTTGGATTACCTCTTTTATCAATAGGAATGCGTCCAACATGTTTATCATAGCCTATGGTGTGAGATCAGGTCCCAGAAGGCATGTTCTGATGCTGGATCTGGGTTTCTTGTGGCTTTCTCGGTTGTATAAAAAGGTGGAATTAAAATGGGACCCATATTGAATGAGTGTAGTTAACAAAGATCACAAAACCCTATGGTCTCAGTCACTAAGGACCCTATAATTTAGAGACCTCTTTCACTCCCCACAGTCCGATCCAGGGTCTACAGATGAGGGGGTGTATGCAGACATTCGAGAGAAGGTGCAGGGTAGGGCATAGGTCCAGACCAGTGATCAGGTCTGGAGGCAAGAACTCAGGAGGATAGGAATGTAAATGTCAGGTTAAACCTACAGAGAAAGACAAACATCATATGATATCCCTTGTGCGTGGAGCCTAAAAAAATGATGCAACTGAACTTATTTACAGAACAGAAACAGGCTCATAGACACAGAAAGAAACTTATGGTTACCGAAGGGGAAAGGAGGGGGGAGGAATAAATTAGGAGTTTGGGATTAACAGATACACACGACTATATATGAAATAGATAAACAACAGGGACCTGCTGTATAGCACAGGGAACTATAGTCCATAGCTTGTAATAACCTGTAATGGGAAAGAATCTGGAAAAGAATATATATACGTATCAATATATATATGTAACTGAATCACTTTGCGGTACCCCTGAAACTGTCGCAGCATTGTAAATCAACTCTATGTCAAGAAAAAAAACTAAAAGAAGTTAAACATAAAAAAAAAGAATATAAATGTTAGCTAGAACTCGGGCTTGGAAAGATCACCCCAAGAAAGTACACGGAGTAAGGAAGGCAGAGGGCCAAAGGAAAACATTACAGATATTGCTATTTAAGAGGTAAACAGAGAAAGAGAAACCCATAATGAGTGCTTTCAAGACGTGGATAGAAAGGTAGCAGGAAAGCTTTAGAAGGGAGAGGCGTCTTGGAAGCCGAGGGAAGACCGACTTTGCAGTCGAGGGTCTATCCTTAGTGCTACGTGCCAGGCGAGGGTGTACAATATCCAGAAAGGAAAGGGGAGACAGTGTATATAGAAGATGGAAACCGCTGTATACATTTAGAGGGAGCAATTTCAGGCGTGTGGTTTGCAGTGTTGAGAAGAAGCATACTCACGAATGAACGGTAGCTGGAGGGGGATTTGGGATCAAGTGGTTTGGCTTTTCTGAAAGATGGAAGAGGCAAGAATGTTTGTAAGGCTTTGACACAAGAGACTTTACGGAGGGAAGATCGCAGCCTCAGAAGGCAGCCTAAGACAAGTTCCTTGAGCAGTGTCTTTGAGGAAGCACGAAGGGGTGAGTCCCCAACACAGGTGGGAGGATTAACCTTAGAGGCAGAAGCACACGCCCACCTGACCGGGCCAGGAGCCAGAAATACAAGGTGTGGGCGCAGTGGGGTGAATCTGTAAGACTCCCTGGGAGGGGCTGCTTAGATGGCCTTGTCTGGTGACAGTCCTTTTCTCAATAAAATGGGAGGCCAGAGTTATCTGCCGGAAGTGAAGAGAGGAAGGGCTTGGGGAGGAGGCTGCACCAGAGCCCAGCTGGGTGGCAGCGCCCGTGGGCACGGAGCAACTGCTTCTCCAGCGGCACTCAGGGGCCTGGGCAAAGGGCTGAAGGAGCAAATGGCTGGGTTCCCTGAAGGCTGGGGGTCCTTAGGTCGCGTGGGATGGGAGAGAGCTGGGGAGAGGAAAATCGCAGTGGTGGACATGGGCTCTGGGGTGATGGGGAAGAGACGGAAGCCAGAACAACGTGGCTCGTCGAGGATGGCACGTTGTGATGAGATGGAAGAAGAAGGGTGTTGGCAGTAAGAACGAGAAAAGGCTGGGGGGAGGGGCCCGTGTGAGGATGGGATGCCGGAGAGGCCAAGGGAACAGGGAACACCATGGGTGGGGGGCTGGTGTGCAGCTGAAACATCCGGGATGGACAACCGAATGGACAAAGAGCCCTCCCAGGGGAGGGCGGACCTGAGGGCAGAGACTGGAGCGAAGAGCAGAGATGTGTATGGATGTGAACAGCAAGGCAGCCATTTCACCTCCCCGTCGTCCAGGATACTGATTATCTGTCTGTCCCGGTGAATGACGCGCTCCTTTGAGGTCAGCAGCATTTTTCCTCTTTATGTGGCTCACAGCATCAGGAGCAGTACTGTCAAAACATGAACAAAGCGGGAGGTAGGAACGCCGGGACCAGCCCACCAGGCTGTGCCCTGGACCTCCTGACACTGACAAGAGCGAAACTGCGTCTGAATCCCGTTGAGTCTGAGATAAGGATCTGAGCCTGTTTTCTAGGACTGCCTCCGCATCTGTCAGATTTTCTCCCCAGGATGAATGTGCCATGTCCCTGGCCAACCTCCAGGGACGACGTCTCTGGCTTTCTTTAGACTGAGGGTCTGCTTCTCACTGTCTCCAGTTCCCTGGTCCGACCTCACCTGAGCATCCACAGGACAGATGTTGTGCACCCCTGTCCTCCTGGTGCTATAACAGAATTGCCCTTTGGAAACAAAGGCAGAGCCTCCAAGACGTGATAGATCTGCCCTCTTTTCCCAAGACACAATCCTCCTGCCACCACTTGCTGCCAGGAATGAATTTCTTAACTATTTCAGTTGTCCAAAGAGAACATTCTGTGCAGGACTTGGAATTCTCTTTTTGTCCCTTGTTTGAGAAAAGGTTAGAGAGAACCAGAGGCTCCTTTGACATCAAGGACGGACAGCTCTCAGGGAACTGGGACCCCGTCACAGAAACCCTCTATTAAAATCAGTCGAATGCAGCAGGTATGTTTGAGAGAAAGAGGAGGAAGGATTTATGACGGTGTGGGGTGGGCATATTCGGGCTGGTGAGCACAGTGGTCTGGTCCCAGCACAGCTGAGCAGGTCTGGGAGTGTGATGTGTGTGAAGGGAGCCCTCCCCAGCCTGCCTTTTTTTTTTTTTTTTTTTTTTTGCGGTACGCCGGCCTCTCACTGTTGTGGCCTCTCCCGTTGCGGAGCACAGGCTCCGGACGCGCAGGCTCAGCAGCCATGGCTCACGGGCCCAGCCGCTCCGCGGCACGTGGGATCCTCCTGGACCGGGGCACGAACCCGTGTCCCCTGCATCGGCAGGTGGACTCTCAACCACTGCGCCACCAGGGAAGCCCCCAGCCTGCCTTTTAATGTCAGGGGAGCAGAGGAAACCATCAGTTCGAAAACCAACTGCCCATCTTCGTGGTTTCACCTGCGCACGCCCGATTTGGAGGCTCCTATGCACATCTCCATGACAACAGAGGATTAAAGAAATTCACTCCGTCAGAATTCTGGGCTGACAAGTGCCAGGCAAACATTTCATTCCTGTTTTTTTTTTTTTTGTCACGGGGGGGCGGGTGGGGAGTGTCGATTTCTGTGCCAAGAGCCAGATTTTGTTCTGGCGAGCTGGGAAGCAGTGGCTATTTCATCAGGCAAAAGTCACAGCCCATTACCCGAGGGGAGTGGAGAATGGTCCTCCTGGGGAGCAGGAAAGATCCAGAAAACCCCATCCCTCTGTCGGGGGAAGCTAAAACGGGAAAGCAACTTGGATACATCAAAGGTTATTGCTCGTCTCAGCTGAGCTCAGCTGTGTTCCTGCAAAAGGCACATTCTCCTTCCAGGACCTCGCACTGCATCAGCCAGCTGACTCCCAGCAACCATGCTGCCCTCACCAGCATTCTCCTCCTTTCCCTTCCTGCTCAGCCCCAGCCCCCACAAAAGGGGCCCATCTTTTCTCTTTGATATGCAGCGGTGAATCACAGCAAAGAATGTCACATACTGCTTTCCCTGGGAGACTGAAGCCCTGATTTATGTGGATGGAGTCATTATGAGTCACACTTCAAAATGTTTCTAAGTCTCATCTCCTCAAGATAAAACAATAAAAGAAAGATGCATATTGGGGAAGAATCCCATCCTTAGGGCCACCAAATGGTCCCAGGATCTGGGACGCTTGTCACTTGGTCCCCTTCCCTCCAGCTACATCGTGCTCAGGAGACTAATTCCTTAGATGTCCCTCCTTTGCCAAAGGATGTCACTGGCGCACCCTGTGCAGAAACGGCACTCACCGGCCTGGAGTGTGCTTGCTAGAGGTTAGCTTATTCCCCAGGCTTAGAATTGGGTCATCGGGAGAGTGGCACGGCAAGTTATGTCAATGAACATGCACCAAGATGCGGAAATATGATAATACATTTTTCCAAATTTCCTGAAAAATAATATCTTGTAAGCGTCTCAATATGGCAGTTCATGAGTTTGGCAGATATATTTAGATGATAACAACTAAAATGTACTAAATACCCAATATGTGCTAGATGTTGTCCCCCTACCTAATTTCATTTCATCCGTGCAAAGACCAGTGTGGTCCTCACTTTACAGATGATGAACGAGGGTAAGTGGCTGGTCTGAGGTCAGTGGAGGTGGAGGTCTCGGGCTCCCCAGCCTATGCTGTCCCACCTCTGCCCGTCTCAACACAGGTGCCCCCCTGACTAGCAAGGGAAACTCTCCAGCGGAAGCTTTGTTTGGCCATGGACAGGTTTCCCTCAAAGACCCTGCTCTAGAAGCCCAGTAGATGAAAGAGACTGAAAGAGACTCATGGCTGAGTCGTGAGGGACAAAGCCTTTTCATTCTCCTCTCTCCTTCCTCCCTCTTCAGTGCTCCTGGGCCCTGTGAACTCTGCTTAGTAACCACCTCCCTACAGCATCCTCTAGGCTGTTTGTTTGGGGTCTATTGGAAGATTCCTTCAGCGTTCCAGCCCTGACTTTGGTCTTTCAGGATGTACAGAGTGCAAAGCCCTGTGCTGAATCTGCCAGCCTCCCACCAGGTGGATTACAACTCTGGTAGTTGTCAGGGCTGCCCTTTCTGCGGTGCTGGGGGAAGGGGTGACGTCAGATGAATGGGCTTGGGCTCCCAGTTGCCCCCCGACTGTTCAAATGCACAAGGCCTCCCACTCACCTACCTGTAGGGTGAGTCCTCAAACAGCACTGTTAACTATTGCTAACTTTTTAGGTATGATGATCGTGTTGTGGTTATGCTAAATAAAAGAGTATGTCTTTTAGAGATGCGTACCAAAGTACCTACAGATGGAGGGATAAAACTGTTATTTCAGCATTATCCAAGGAGGGTGTATAGGTGGGGTATTAGGTGAAACATTCATTTTCTTGAAGTTGGGTACTGAGTATATCATTATCTAACTTTATATCATTCTTTCTACTTTGGACAGGTTTGAAATTTTCCAAAAGTTTAAAATACATAGAGATAGATAGATAGATAGATAAAGGTACAGGCGAAAAAAATTCAGCATTAGGCCCTTGCTCCAGGGCTACCTACTTTCCCTCTCTCAATTTGTCCATTTGCTGCTCTCTGGCAGGGTCTAGTCCTTTTCCTGGAGTAGGTGAAGCCTTTGGACCTGCTTCTCTAACTTGTAAACTAGGATTCCACCCCTACTTGCAGCTTTGCCTGCACCTTTGATTTTGGCCTCTCCCACAGCTTAGAGTGCAATATATTTCTCCATGAAGGTTTGTGGTAGAAACTTTACCACCCAGTTCACCCTGGGAGATGTGAACCATTACAAATATTTTCCAAAGCTCACATACTTTCATGATCTCCCATTTTACAGATGAGAAAACAGAGGCTTAAGTAAACCACCAAGTTCACACAGCCAGAAGGTGGGAGAACCAGGCATGTGAACTCAGGCAGTTTGAGTCCAGAGATGGCCTTTTCACCACTGCATATTATAGATGCTGTATTTGACAATTATAAACAAGCCCAGCAGGAGGCAACTCCCAAAACCAGTGGAGCAACTGTCAGCGTTTTTTTAGTATTAAAAATCAGAAAATAGAGAAAGTAATCCAAAACCCTACCATTCTAACAAAGTAGCTAGTAGTTTTTTCTTTCTGCATATATTTTAGATAATTATATTCATGATGACAAAATAATATAAATTTTAATGTTCTGATGTTAAAATATTATATCACAAGCAATTCTTTGTAATGATTTTCTTCATAATATCATTCCAAATGTGCTATAGTTTTATTACAAATTCTCCTCTTTTAGGAACTCTTTGTTGTCCCCATAAGATTATTGGATCAAAGGCTAAGTAATCTATGGTGCTTGAATCTTACTGCCAATTGAATTTCAAATTAATGGTATTATTTCATATCCTATGGTATTTTTGTTATATCCTCTGAAGCACTGTGTGTCAACAAATTAGTTCTATTTTATATACAAAAAAGATGAAGTTGGCTTAATTTAAATTTGTTTTATTTCTAGTAAGTGGAATATTACGGTGGAGAGTTGTAATTCTTTTGGCACTCAGTGTAGCCTGGTGCTACACATCACTTACACACACACACATGCACACACACACACACACACAGAAACCACACTCCACTCATTATAGCAGATATTGTTTGCGGAAAGAAGGGACCGGAGGAAACATAGGAGCACCTGGTGTTGACTTGTCTTCTTCACTTTCACTAAAGTTTTGCCACTTAATAATTCGACAGCAGTTGTGCAAAGAGCTCTCTAGCTTCCAGGAATTTCTTCATAATCCTCTGTAATCGCCGTCTCTCAGTCTGAGAAAAAGTTCTTTCAAGTGACTGAGGCTTGATTATATCTTTTCTCTTAAAAAATCACAAGTTCTAATTATACATTTAATTAAAACATGCAAATTGTAGAAAATCTTAAAACATGGAAAAGTTTAAGAAAAAGAACAAATGTAACTCATAATCCTACCATCTCAAAAAAATCCCTCTTTGATGTATTCTACTCTTATATGAAACAAAATTGCTATCACACTATATGTATTCAGTTTTGTAGCCTGGTATTTTTTCATTCAACATTATGTTGTGAGTATTCTATCTGGTCATTAGATATTTTCCAAAAATGATTTGTAATGTTTACATAACATATAATTACAATAGGCAACCTATAACTATATAATATTTAGATGATATTAAGTATATCACCATTTATTTTATAATTTTCTGTTTCTTTTTTTTACCAGTAATTTATTAATTTTTTTATTATTTTTTATTACAACTTTATTGGAATATAATTGCTTCACAATGGTGTGTTAGTTTCTGTTTTATAACAAGGTGAATCAGTTATACATATACATATGTTCCCATATCCCTTCCCTCTTGTGTCTCCCTCCCTCCCACCGTCCCTATCCCACCCCTCCAGGCGTTCACAAAGCACCAAGCTGATCTCCCTGTGCTATGCAGCTATCTACCTTACGTTTGGTAGTGTATATATGTCCATGCCTCTCTCTCGCTTTGTCACAGCTTACCCTTCCCCCTCCCCATATCCTCAAGTTCATTCTCAAGTAGGTCTGTGTCTTTATTCCTGTTTTACCCCTAGGTTCTTCATGACATTTTTTTTTCTTAAATTCCATATATATGTGTTAGCATACGGTATTTGTCTTTCTCTTTCTGACTTACTTCACTCTGTATGACAGACTCCAGGTCTATCCACCTCATTACAAATAGCTCAATTTCGTTTCTTTTTATGGCTGAATAATATTCGATTGTATATATGTGCCACGTCTTCTTTATCCATTCATCTGATGGTGGACACTTAGGTTGTTTCCACCTCCGGGCTATTGTAAATAGAGCTGCAATGAACATTTTGGTACATGACTCTTTTTGAATTATGGTTTTCTCAGGGTATATGCCCAATAGTGGGATTGCTGGGTCATGTGGTAGTTCTATTTGTAGTTTTTTAAAGAACCTCCATACTGTTCTCCATAGTGGTGTATCAATTCACATTCCCACCAGCAGTGCAAGAGTGTTCCCTTTTTTCCACACCCTCTCCAGCATTTATTGTTTGTAGGTTTTTTGATGATGGCCATTCTGACTGGTGTGAGATGATATCTCATTGTAGTTTTGACTTGCATTTCTCTAATGATTAATGATGTTGAGCATTCCTTCATGTGTTTGTTGGCAATCTGTATATCTTCTTTGGAGAAAAGTCTATTTAAGTCTTCTGCCCATTTTTGGATTGGGTTGTTTGTTTTTTTGTTATTGAGCTGCATGAGCTGCTTATAAATTTTGGAGATTAATCCTTTGTTGGTTGCTCCGTTTGCAAATATTTTCTCCCATTCTGAGGGTTGTCTTTTCATCTTGTTTATGGTTTCCTTTGCTGTGCAAAAGCTTTGAAGTTTCATTAGGTCCCATTTGTTTATCTTTGTTTTTATTTCCATTTCTCTAGGAGGTGGGTCAAAAAGGATCTTGCTGTGATTTATGTCATAGAGTGTTCTGCCTGTGTTTTCCTCTAAGAGTTTGATAGTTTCTGGCCTTACATTTAGGTCTTTAATCCATTTTGAGTTTATTTTTGTGTATGGTGTTAGGGAGTGTTCTAATTTCATACTTTTACATGTACCTTTCCAGTTTTCCCAGCACCACTCATTGAAGAGGCTGTCCTTTCTCCACTGTACATTCCTGCCTCCTTTATCAAAGATAAGGTGACCATATGTGCGTGGGTCTATCTCTGGGCTTTCTATCCTGTTCCATTGATCTATCTTTCTGTTTTTGTGCCAGTACCATACTGTCTTGATTACTTGATTAATGTTGGCCATCTAGATTGTTTCCAAATTTTCACTGTTATAATTAATACTGCAGTGGACATCTGGTCTATGTATTTGTGAAAGCTCAGTCCAAGAGCAGGACATGCAAATCCATCCTTAAGTATGAAGCCTCCACAGTGCCAGCCTTCCAGGCTGGGGAGTTGGGAGGCCTGGGTTCTGGTCCCACTTTGCAATTGTGTGACCCCAGCACATGGCACTGCGTCTCTCTGAGCGTCAGTTTCCTCGTATAAAAACAAAGGGTTTAAATAAATGATCTTTCCATGTCCTTTCAGCAGTAGCATTTGATAAGTCTAGGCTAAAGCCACAGCTCTCTCTTTGTGAAGATTATACTTCTTCCTATCGCCAAAGAATTTTATACTTTTTGTTACTTTTGCCTCCACACATGTGAAATGAGAATATGTAGTGACAATAATGAAAGAATGACTCTTCCAGACCCTTACACGTGGAGCTTCTAAGCTGTGTTTATCAGCAAGCACGTTAGAGTTAGATTGCCGCTAGCAATTAAGAGAGAAAACCATCATTAGGCAGGCAGGATCACACGAGCTGAGACGCAGTCTACACTGTCTTCAGACTGTCTGTACCACAGACACAGACTGTAAGTGGGGGTGGGTGGCATTCTTCGCAGCAGGTTTGAAATAGGAAACCCAAACTTCCTAGCTAAAAGTCTCTCTGCATTCAAGAGTGACTAAAGACAATCCAGGGCAAAGGAAAATAAGAACCAGAGTAATGGAGGCTGCCAGGGATCCCCCGAGGTCTAGTACAAAGACGATTATTAAACCTGGTTACTGTCCTGCATTCACACTCTCCAAAACTCTGGCACAGAACTGCCTCTACTGGGTCACTCGTGGTTCATTCCACAAAGCCCAGAGAAAGGATCTAAGTCTCAATGACATTTTCTTCCTGGTTATGGAAATATTTAAATATAAGCAAAGAAGAAAACAGCCCACATGTTCCCTTTTGATAATGGGACTTACCCAGCTCTGGCTCTGCTACCCTGACAACCATCGGGATGTTTTCCCTAGGCTGGCAGGATGCAAAGCGGGCAGAGGAGTTAGTGTTTACAGTGTCCTAGAGCCAAGGAAACTGCCTCCCGAGTCCCTTTTCATCTAATGGAATAACCCATCCAAGGCTGGGAGGGCCCTGTCCCCCCAGGCCCCGGGCGGTTCATTTCAGTAGTGTGATTCAAGGCCTGGAGTAAGTCAGCTGGCAGTGCCCGGGGCTCAGCCTCTTCTGGGCAAAGCTCATAAGGACACTGTAGGAGAAAATGGACTGCAGGTCATTCTTGTCGTGCTGGGAAAGGAGAGTCACTTCTGCTGTTCCAGAACACTCGCTGGAATATCAGAGTGAAAGGTTTAAAAGAAAGAGACACAGACCCTGGGCCGAGGAGGCATGACCTCCCCTACCTCATGGCTTTTGTTTTCCACTCGAAGATCCTGGGGCAAAGTGGCCAAATGTGAACCACTGCCAGGCGAAAGCCGTGTTCTGAGGAACTCCATCCCCTCTCATTGAAGGCACAGCTCATTTCACCCAGAGAATGTCTCTCAAAGAAGAGGAGCTCTGCAAACTAGGACTTTCCATAAAAGGTTTGCTTTGTAGAGACTTGGCTCTCAAGGAGAAATCAGGCAGCTCCCAGGCTGACCCACAGTTCTTGAGCCAGCACCTGAGGGCACCATGTCCCTGGAGTCATGGGAGCAGGGCCTGCTTAGATGGGCCATGTCTGCTTCTCTCCTCTGCCCGGAGTTTGGTCTCATGTGAGACATGGCTCTGTAGGAAAATGTCTTCAAGCTCAGCTAGGCAGGCGGGTGAGCATCCTGGACGAGAGTGAGGGTAGAGCTGTTGATGTTTCCTGTGCACCCATGAACCCCAAGGAGAAATGGGAGCCTGGATAGGGCAAGACATGCCCGCTGCACACCCAGGCCCACAGATGAGAGAGGGAGCTGGGAGCGTGATGGCCTCAGTGCAGAGGGAGGCTGTGTGATCCGGATATACGAGCCTCAACTACAGAACAGCCTCACGCAGGGGTCAGATGCCACTGATTTTAACAAGGCCCTACTGTATAGCACAGGGAACTATATTCCATAATATCTTGTAATAACCTAAAATGGAAAAGAATCTGAAAAAGATTCTTAGATACATAACTGAATCACGTTGCTGTACACCTGAAACTAAACATAACATTGTAAATCAACTATACTTAAATTAAAAAAAAAAAAGACAAGAAAAATTAAAAAAAAAGAAAAAAGAAAAGAAAGAAACCACTGATGTGATTTCTTTTCACTGTTGGGCCATGCTTCTACCTCCCGGCAAAAGGCTTTCTGCTGCTCACCTGAGAAGGTAGCCCCCTGTGTGCACAGAGGAAGTGATGATCAGAACCTTGGCAGGTCACTTTTGAAAGGCCCTAGCTGATGTGTTCTAATACTGATAATAACACCCAGTGCTACCCGGCCCGGCTGTGTCCCAGGCTGTGTGAAGTGTTCTACGCTCGTTTTCCCTGATGCCCACAGCAACGCTGAGAGTGTCAAGGAAGAACGCGAGGCTCCAAGAGGCTGACGACTTTGCCTAAGATGACACCACAGTAAGGGACAGAGACAAACATTAACTCCCAGTCTGCATGGCACTAAAGCAATGTACTTACCTCACCACATACTGTATCCCAATTACTCATCACTGTTTTATATATATAGACAGAGCACATGACTATCCATATAATTAGAACTAGTAATAATTGAAAAATAAGCCTTCCTGATGCAAACAAATAGGGGTTTCCAGGAGAGAGTAAAGATGTTCATAAACCAGAGGCAGCATCCGGCTAAGGAGCGGGGGTGAGATCAGCTTTGTGACCCAGCAATTCCACTTGAGGATGAGAATTGTTCCCACGGTGCACAGTCTTGTTCTAAGTTAGTAGACAGCAGTTCCCACGGTTCCAGCCTTCCCTGGGGTCAAAGGAGGGGACCAAATATTGGCCCCTTATTTTCCTTTCTTTAAGAGTATAGTCGTAAGTAAGGATAGAGCATGTAGAGTTCTAGATTTGCAATATTACACCCTAAAAGGAAATAACACAAGTGAAGCTCATATGTATTCTTCCCTTTTTCTTAGCTTTGATGTTTTTCTTTCTTTTTTTAAAATTTTATTTTATATTGGAGTATAATTGAGAAATAACAGCTTGATATTTCCTAGATCAAGGTGTATACTTAAAAGGCATATTCTTTTGCCTGTGTGTCGTACAGGTCAAGCTTCTTCCTCAGAGCCCAGAACAAACCAGCTAGTTAGTGTCATTAAAGGAAAGGGCTCCACACTGACAGCTGAGCAGACATGACCTCCCCAGCCTTGGATTCAGTTAGAAATAGCTTAGTGTTCAGCACTGACTACCTGGGTTTTAATTCTGCCTCCACTGCTTCCTAGAGTGGGGGGGCCTTTGAGGGGTTACTAACACCTCTGTGCCTCAGTTTTTTCATCTATAAAATGGGGACAATAGTCATGCCTCCTTTTAGGGTTTTTGTGGGGATTAGATGAGTGATCCATGGAAAAAGTTTAGAATCGTCCCTGATATATAGTTGGCATTGCTAGCCTATGTGAATGTGGTTGTTCAAGGCAACACTTGCACACAGTTCTTTCTTTCCTTTAGGGGTTCACTGGTTCCTCTGTTTTGGGTTGTAGCTTCTCTCTTGTTAACACTCACGATTTGGATGAGACAGCAAAATTTTATTTTCCTGAGGAGTAGCTATGCTGCTGGGTCTCTCTCTCTGTCTCTGTCTGTCTGTCTGTCTGTCTGTCTCTCTCTCTCTCTTTCTATCTCTTTCCCCTCACGCCTGTATCCTATATCTTATATCCTCTCTCTCTCAGCATAACATATCCTATAACCTGTGCAGTGGTTAATTTTATGTGTCACCTTGGCTGGGCCACTTTCCCCAGATAATTGGTCAAACAGTATTCTGGATGTTTCTGTGACTGTGGTTTTGGGATGAGATTAACATTTAAATTGGGGCACTCTGAGTAAAGGAGATTATAACGTAGGTGGGCTTCATCCAGCCTGTGAAAGTCCTTAATAGAACAAAAGACTGACCTCCCCCAAGCAAGAAGGAATTCTTCCAGTAGACTGCCTTTGGACTCAAACTGCAACTCCAGCCTGGGTCTCCAGCTTGCCGACCTACCTTGCAGACTTTGGACTCATCACACCTCCCCAGTCATCTAAGTCAGTTCCTTATTCATTCTCTCTCCCTCCCTCCCTCCCTCCCTCCCTCCCTCTTTTTCTGCCCACGTCTGTCTCTTTCTCTCTCCTGTCATCTGTATCTTAACTGCTCTCTCCTCTCCCCATAACATCCTATAGCCTGGTTTCTACTTTGCCGGAGAGTCTGGACATACAGCAATCCACACAGTACCCAGCTGTGCTATTTCAGGACCCTGGACAGCAGCTCCACAATTTTTCTCCCCACTGCATCCCAACAGGAGTATTTTGGTCATATTCAGCTCATGTTACTATGTGACAGGCACTGTGATAGATGCTTGAATAATAATCAGTCCTTGTCCTCAAAGAGATTTAAAGTACAGAGGGGGCAACAGGCTACAAACACAAGTTCATTGTAGAGAACTAGGGTGTGTAAATATAGGACACTCTGAGAGTACTTAGGAAGGAAAGGTCCTAATTTGGTTTTGGGGTGGGAGATGGCATAAGGGAAGAGACATCTAAGTTTAAATCTTAAGGCATTAGTTGACCAGGGGAGAGGGGTAGGGAAGACTGCTTTAGGCAGCAGTGACAGCGTATGCCAAGGCCTAGAGGCAAGAGGGCAGGGCTCACCTAGAGAAATGCAGTTAGTACTGTACAGCAAAGTGGGAGAGCAATAAGGTGCCAGGAACGGGGGGAGAGGCCCTGTGCTGTGTGGTAGATAAAGGCGTGTGTGAAGTGCTGGAGGAACGTAGCTGAGGGAGTGATTAAGCCTCAGGGGATGAGGATCAGGTGACAGAAAGCTGTAGTGAAGGCAGCACATCTAGATTTGTCCTGATGACCCTTAGGGGTTTCCTGGACCCCTTGTGGGAATAAGGGGAGGAGAGAACAATAGAGAACATTTCGGCGAGAGCTGTGCTGTCCAGTATAGTAGCCGCTAGCCACGTGTGACTGCTGATATTTAAATTTCATCAGTGAAACTTAAGTAACATTAGAAATTCAGTTCCTCAGTCACTGGTGGAACACTGGTCACATTTCAAGTGGTCAGTACCCACATATGGCTAGTGGCTACCATATTGGACAGTGCAGATATAGAATTTCCATCATTGCACAAAGTTCTGTTGGGTTGGAGGGAACAGCACATGCAAACACTCAGAAGCTTGCGTGTATGTGGTTTGTTCAGGAGTTGGTGGCCCATCGTGGGAGCTGTATCAAAAGGCAGTTGGATGGGAGGGTCTGGAGATGACACTAGAGATTTTAGCTGGAGCTGGGTGGCAAAAGGCATTTTTAAAAATTAATTAATTTATTTATATTTTATTTTTGGCCGCGTTGGGTCTTTGTTGCTGCGCGCGGGCTTTCTCTAGTTGCAGTGAGCAGGGGGCTACTCTTTGTCGCGGTGCGTGGGCTTCTTATTGCAGTGGCTTCTCTTGTTGTGGAGCACGGGCTTCAGTAGTTGTGGCACGCGGGCTCAGTAGTTGTGGCTTGCAGGCTTTAGAGTGCTGGCTCAGTAGTAGTGGCGCACGGGCTTAGTTGCTCCGCGGTATGTGGGATCTTCCCAGACCAGGGCTTGAACCCTTATCCCCTGCATTGGCAGGTGGATTCTTAATCACCGTGCCACCAGGGAAGTCCCAAAAGGCATTTTAAGTCATTCCAAAGGAAGGTGGACTTATGCATTTTGGCATTGGCAGACAGGAGCAGGCCCAGACTTATAAAATGAATTCAAGTAGCAGTTACAAGGTCTGAAAGGAATAGTGGGCAGAGAGAAGGCAAGGAGAATAAGACAATTAGCTTTTGTCAAATACAGTTTGATGAAGCAGCACTTTTTATCATGTCACCTTACATTCGCCAGTTTCCTTGGTCCCAATTAAAGTCAGTTTCCTCTGCCTGGTTTCAAAGGCCCTTACCTTGTTGCTCACTACTGTTCAACACGTTAGCTTTACCCCAGCGATGACAGTACTTTCACTCTCCCCCTCACACTCTCCCCCAAGCCCTGTCTCCATTCCTCACGGTCCCTGATGGGACTGAAAACTCCTTGAGACCAGAACCATGTCTTATAGTAGGTAAGCCCATAGGAGACGCTTACACAGCTCACAGGATAGTCAACAGTCATAACTGGGGTGGCCCTTGCAGGTTGTGGTCCTCTTGGGTAACAGGGTAAATTAGTCTGTGTAAAGTAAACTAGTAAAATGCTATTTATTGATTGGCCATGAAGGTGCTGACTAGTAAGATAAGATATTCTCCCATTGGTCCTTGGTCTCTCAGGCAAGGTCCAAGAAGAAAACAGGATTCTACTAAAATGTATAACTAGAGGCAAATTAATAAGAGGACAGTTTCAGAGGTGTGGGCATGATTAAGGGAACCCACAAAGGTTGTTGAGCATCCCAGAGGTTAGCAATATTCAGAAGCCATTACTACCCCAGGTCTAAAGGGAAAAGAGGAAAAAGAGTGTTGCCAAAGCCCAGTGAAAACTGGAGATAAGGAGGAGAGGCCCCCTGGCAGGAGCTGTAGGGTAAGAAAGAGCAAACCCTGCTGCATCAAGGCACTAAAGCATGGGGGAAGCAAGGAAGAAAAGATATCCTTCTTTCTCTCAACTCTCACCCTCCATTCTCTTGCCAGTGCCCCTCCGTTGCCTAAATCTAATCAAAAGTCAGAGGACAAGGGAGACAAGTGATAAAGCCCATAGCATATGGGTAGAATTAGACATTAAAAAAACACCACAATTAGGATTACGATTGGCTGCCATGACAGACAATCAGGATAACAATAGCTTAAATAATTTAGAAGTTTGTCTCTTGTAAATAAAGCCCAGGGTTGATATGTCAGCTCCCAATAATTGGGGATCCGGGCTCCTTCTGTCTAGCTACACTCCACTTCCTCCGCATATTACCTCATAGTCCAAGATGGCTGCTTGAGCTCCAGACATCATGCTGGCATCCCAACATGCAGAAAGATGAAAGAAAAGCAAAGAAGAAGAGCACACTTTCTTACTTTAAAGGCACTTATTTGAAGTCACACATGACACTTTCTTTTATTGGCCAGAACTTAGTCACATGAGCACACCTAGCTCCAAAGGGGGCTGGAAATGTGATATCTATGTCAAGAAGTCTTGTGTCCAGCTAAAAATCAAGCATTCTCCTACTAAGTAAAACGGGGAGATGGGATACTGGAGGACAACAAACTCTTCGTTACAATCTCAAAGGAAAAATCCTAGTGCATATGATCTGCTGGAGAAATTCCAGGACTAAGCCAGAGTCTTCTCGATTTTCAGTAGCCAACAGAGTGAACACATTAATAATAATGACATTGTGTATTATGACACATCACGTGTCCTTTCACTACATGGTAGTTACTTGTACACCAACTTCTAAAGGAAAATCAATTTTGCTGTGTGTAAGGATAATGCACATTCGATGGGGCAATGCCAGTAGGAGACATTTGCCAGAGGAGATTTAAAGACTCGTTCCTGGAAAATATGCTGTCCATAGATATGAGGAAGCCAGCTGGTTTGATAACAGAAGCAACAGATCGTGTTTTCAGAGTTGAGGGATAAATCTACATTTAACAAGATATTCTAAAATGTATGGTTCACTGATTCTTACGGAGAAGAGCCCCGGAGAAGAGCCCCAGTGGCTGCTACAGTTACGGCATGCATGCCACTGGCTTGGTCCCAGAGCCCTTCCTTGGGGGCACTAGCCTCTTTCTCATCAGCCAACCACGTCCGCAGCCTGTGCAGCCTGCTCCGGTGAGGGGTGACAGTGGGAGCTGCCTCTACCTGCTTCGGCCCAGGGCAGTCCCAGTCACCCTATCACCCTGGGCTGGGCCCGAGGTCCACAGACAGAGGACGTCTCTCCACTGCTCCCTTCTAACAGCCTTTGCAGGCTTTGGTCAGCCTGTCCAGGGAAGGAGGAGAAGAAGTCTTGGCCCTTCAGTCATTCATTCAACCAAGTCTCGGGAGGCAGTTACTGCGTGTGCCGCTGTAGGCACGCTGAGGGTACAGAGAGATGGAGCGTGAAGGCCGATGGTCTAGTTAACACGGGCAGGAGTCCCACACATGCAGTTAGATCACGCATGGCAACAACACAGATGACGTCGCAAGACTGCAGTGTCCCGTGCAGACGCTGTCAGTCCCATAGGTCTGTGGGTGGACAGAGTTCATGTGAGTTGGAATACTCAAGGCGGAGTCACAGACAAAGGAACCAGTGGGTGGGGCCTTGGCGTATGGGTAGGAGTCAGCTGACGGGAAGGGACTGGGAGGGAAGAGGGTCCAGTGACAGGTGAGTGGAGGCAGGGATGAGTGTTTGTGCTCAGGGACAGCCAGCAGCACAGTGTAGCTGGGATGGAGGTTGTGTAGCGTGGTGATGCAAGAGGAAGGAGAGGTGGGCTTGTGCAGGGTCTTGGCTGCCGGGCTAAGGAGGGTGGCGTTCAGAGAGGAGCCACTGAGCTTCTGAGCTGGGAGCTGCATAACGCAAAGTGTTTGGGAGAGGCTGTCCGGCCGCGTGTAGAATGCATTGGCTTTGTAGCAAAGGAGTTGTCTCACATTTGAGGACATACATGATTCTCTGGGACAGATAACAGTAATCCGTTTGCCTCTTCTGTTCATGACTTCCAAGAATAGCTCCCACAAGGCAAATGCTCTCCCTTTACTCAGCGATGTGTGCAGGGTGCTGCTATTTGACAGGTACTGGGGTTCCAGGTGACCTCAGCGACCTGAACGGGCATGGTCCCTGCCCTGGGATAGCAAAGCACCCTTCACCCCAGCCCGAGAGCTCGCTGGGGGTGAGGGGCACGAGGCTGGCCTAGGAGGGCACGGGAAGGAGACGCATCTCGGGAGAGGGCTTACAGTCACAAGTCAAGCCCCAAATGCAGCCAGACTCCAGGGCAGGAGCAAGATGGGATAGGGCTACCGAGACCCCAGGAGGTGGTGGGGTTCTGATGCCGAGCTGGATCGTGTGCAGGGAAGTCTGTCCAAGGGGACGTGAGGTGGAGGGGTCGCGGGAAGTGGAAAATCCAGCTCCAGCCTGGAAGGCAGGGGCTCCCAGCATCCCTCGCAGCCCCCTCCAGGCTGGGGTCTGGAGATCCATGTAGACCCTCCCTGAGCTTCCTCCGCCCACACAAGCCCACGCTGTAACTTACGTTATCCCCTGCCGTTCCCCCTTCTCTCTGGGGAGCAAGCACGTGCTCTGGAGCCACCCGCCAGGACCGCCAGGCCACCAGGGCTTTTTGTTTCTGTCTGGACTGGCTGGGAGCCGCTTCCTCAGGCAGAAGAGAGGTTCGTATTCAAGCTTGGGGTGGCGAACGGGGACAGGGAATAGAGAAGGAGCAAAGCCTTTCCAAGCCGGGAAATCGGGGATCAAGACCATTTCTGCCACCAAAGAAACCCACTGATTTGTCTGATTAGTGAAATGACTAGTTGTTCAGCTTTTTAAAAGCTGGTGATTTGATTAAACAGGCAAACCTGTCAACATTTAAGCTTTGACATCTGCAAAGTCAAATAGACTCCACTACGGGCAGAGGGGGCGTGGGGCAAGCTCGCCTCCTTCCGCAGCACCTCAGGATGGAAGCGGCTATTTCAGGCTTATTGCCTGTTGGTTTTTGTCCTGTTTTAGAAAGCAGGGAGGCCATTCGGAAGCCATTTAAGTGTGGACTTTCTTCAGGGTCACGTAATTTCAATCACCTGGAAAAAGACAGGGAAATGAAGGTCCATTTATTTCCTCTTCAAGTAAGACATGATGTTAGCAGGTGAGAAATCCACTTTTGAAACAGTAAGCAGCCAGAGCAGGTGCTGTTCCTGGGAGAGGACTTGAGTTTTCTGGTTGCATCCTCATCTGTTGGCACTAACTGAGCCCTTAGGTGTACGGAGAGCAAATGTGAACCATGGTCCCTGTTCCTGCCCTCAAGGAAACTGTCATCCAAAATGAGCAACAGTGACAGAGACACAGGAGGGGGAACAAGAACAAGCCCCGGGTGTGTGGAGTTTCAGCCGTAGGTGCTGTGATGCGTTGTGCACAGTCCTCACCCATTTGGACCCGGGACGTTGGTTGCACACTGGGCATACACCCAGTGCCCAGCTCAAGGGACACTGAGGTTGGGGGCCAGGAGCAGAGTGCTGCTGAGGGCCAGCCTGTCCCCTCTGCCACCACACTGGTCAGACTGGATGACACTGAAGTCCCGAGGTCCCTTCCTGCCCTGGGAGGTAGGACCTCGGCCTCTGGCTGGCACAGCTGTCATCAGTACCAAGTGTCCCTTTTCTCTGTGGATAACTGAGAGATGGCTGATTGTCGTGTCAATAAAACTCACTTTATATGCATGAAAAGTGAGAGAAAGCAGACAATAGGAACACACCAGCATTTCTTTTTTTTTTTCCAAAGCTTTTAATTTTCCATTTAATTTGTATTTTAAGTTATTAATGAGTATTTTTTTATTAGTTTCTGCTTTATAACAAAGTGAATCAGTCATACATATACATCTATTCCCACATCCCTTCCCTCATGCATCTCCCTCCCTCCCCACACCAGCATTTCTTATCAAAATTCTTAGAGTTGTGGCCTTTCTGAGCCCCCTGGAATCTTTACTCTTTTTCTAAGTACAGGATGATGGAGATACTGCAGAACTGAGATGGGAACAGTTGGAGGGACAAGTGACCCTGTTCATCCAGTTTAAACTATAGAAGTAAACAAGGAGAACACGTTTACTAAGCTGATAGCATGATACACACACTGAGAAACTTTAACTAGAAAGAGCGTGGAGGGTCCAAGTCCACTGAATATGGTTTCCCAAGAGGGGAAGCTCGCTGAGGTGCTGGCCAGGCAGACGTGCCAAGCCCAGCCCTCATCCCGCCTGCTGTCGCCTTAGACAAGGAGGTGAGAGGACTCCCTGGTGTGTCTGCCTCACGATGGGACAGGCGTTGAGTAGCAACGATGACAGCCCTCCCCAAAGGGCCACGTCACAGGGTGTCAGCCTGGCCTTCAGGATCCTGAGGGCAGCCTTTCCCACCACCAAGGGTGCTCTGTGTGGCCCAGCACTGGACCATGTGGCAGGTGTGTTTTTCTGGGGGGGCAATCTCTAAAATTCCCCCTTTACTCTATGATCGTATATTTTGGAGGTGTTCTAATGAGAGGCCATCAATAGCTAGTGAAATTTTACTTCTGTGTAGAAATATCATTAAGTTCACGGTTTGGACGAAGAGTTTAAGTAAGTTGGCTTTTTAGTGTCTTCTGAGAGAGGGTGTGGCTTGGGAGGACCAGAGACAACTTGTAGCTTTTACTGGCTAACAGACTGTATCAGTAAGGAATGCAGCTGCTTTCATTCTGTGTTCAGCAAATTACTGTGAAGTGCTTATTATATTCCAGGCATCATATACAGCAATGAGCAAAGTTGACGCCCTTGTGGAATTATATTCTAGTGAGGAGAGACAAAGAAACAAATAAACGCGTGCATGTTTGTCAGTCAAATGACCGATGACTTAAGCCACACAGGGATTTATTTTTCACTCAAAATGAAAAGGCTGGAGGCCAACAGGTGCTGGGGTTGGTTTACTGGTTTAAGGACATCAGGGCTGAGACCTCCAAAATTCTCTTGGCTTTCCCTCATGGTCTCTGGAGGTTGCCTCGGCTCCAGTAATCAAGTTCTTTTTCTAGGAAGAAAGAAGGAAGTCGTGCCAAAGACACACCTCCAGCTGAGTCTGCTTTTCTTATGAGAATCTTTTATAGAAGCCCGGCTAACTTCTGCTTATGTCTCATTGGCCAGTTTTGGTCACTTGACCGTCCTTCTCTGCAAGGGAGCCTGGGATATGTAGTTCTTTAGCCCAGTACCTTCCACCCACAATTCAGTCACAGGATATTGGATATTGTATAAGCCATGCGCAGCCTCAGCCTCTCAGATATTCAACATCATCAAATGTAGGACAGACTGCTAAGGAAAGCTTGTTCATTCTCCTTTTGGGTCTTTAGCTGCAAAGCTGTGATTAAAGTGTTTGATTACTATTGGCTGGTTTACTGCTGTCTTTCTAAGAAAAAATGCTCCAAACATCTTATACCTGAGAAGCTGTTTCTTGGACTAATCTATCAGTTCTTTAGGTCAATGAGAAAAGCCACTGCTCAAAAACAAATGGAGAGTTAAGTGGACATGACTACCTTTCCTTGTCTTGCTCAACTAATTTTGAAAATGGGAAAAGAAATATTTTCTTTTATGGCTAAATAACATGCTGCCAGAAGAAACTTAATTATGGAATGATAAAATTAGAACATTAGAATTAGGTAACTGGATGAATCATAATTAGTCTGAGGCAATGGTTATAGAATGTCAAGTAGAAAGACAGAATGGCGCTTGGTCCCGGAAAAATGGAACCTCTAAAAATGGTGAGATTGCCTTTCAGTTTGTAGCTCAATCATCCTTTCTCCTTTTCAGTGCCCCACGTAATCATAACTACTATCACAGCGTAATAAAATGGCATTTTATCCGATGAAGACTTGCAGGGCGAAAAAGAACTTGACCGTAATCGTGTCCTCTGCCTCCACAAAAGGACATTAAAGGCTGGACGTTCCCCTGTGCGATGTCTGTGGAGCGTGGAGGGGGGGATGGTGCCGGGGGATGGACTGCATTTTTCGCTGAGCAAAGGGTGACTCCAGTAACCCACGGCCTCTAACACACACACTACAGACAGCTCAGGGCTCCTGGGTCTGTCACCCACCTGCTGTCTTGCGCAGCCTCTCTCTAGGACGGCCGGTCTCCTTTCAGTCCCACCATCATATTAGAGATCACATTGAACCTGGGAGATGAGGCCATACCAAGAAGTCCCAAAGGAGCTTTCTAAACCTGCAAATTGCTGTGGGTTCCTAGGGTGCGATCAGGAATCTCTCGGGGGATGAACTGCACGTTTTGTAGGTGTGTGGAGGAGGAGGGCAGGATCTTGGTTGTCCCTTACGGTATGTTTGAGGGCTCGACCTTATGAGCTGGAACTGTGACAGATGGCCACCGGTGACTCGCGCGGGTCACCGGGCCCAAGGGACGGGGGAGTTGAAGGCCTGAGGAATCTCAGCCAGCCGGCCCAGCCCCTTCACTTTGTGCACAAGAAAGCAGGTACGTATATACTCTGCACATAGCGGGCTTTGCTCCGAGGAGGAGACCGCGGCCTGGGGGGAGGTCGGGGTGCCTCTCCTGGTGCTGGGGGTGAGTGCGGACCACTGCTCAATTGTACCCGGGACCCCCGGGACGCTGGCCCACCAGACTGCTGAGAAAGAGGGGTCAACACAGAGATGTCCAAGCTGGCAAGACAAACGTCAATAACAGCAGCAATAAAATCCTGCTAGCCTATTTTAAAAAACAAATCGGTTAGACTCAGGATGATTCCGGAAGTATTTGCAGATGAGGTGGCATCTGGGTGGAGCCTTGAAGAATTAAGATTCAGTCAGCGAATAATAAAGGGAGGGCAGCTCTGTAGGCCGCCATCGCAAAGCACGGGCTGCCTCGGAGCATTTGGAAAACTGCCTGTGTGTCCGGTGAGGCTGGAGCGGGGCGGGGGAGGGGAGACATGGCAGCAGACAGGGCATTATTGGGCTTCACAGAAGACTTCTGGAAGGAAGTCATTCTTTAATTTCCTCCATTTTGGCGTTTTTATTTACTACTTTTCATACTACTTTTCATTTCATTCACTTACTCAACAAATTTTTATTAAGGCCGTAGGTGTACAGAGCAATAAGTGCACATTTTGGGAGATCTTACTGTAAGCCAGGCGCTGTGCGGAGTGCTTTCTATGCACCATTCTGTTTGCATCTCACTAAGCCCTAGTAAGTAGGTACCATTAGAATCACGATTGTACAGGAGAAGAAACAGCCCAGAACAGTTAGGTATCTTGCCCAAAGTCACACAGCCAGGAAGTGGCGGAACCAGCGTACAAACTCACAAGTTTTGACTCTCCACCCTGCCTCTCCGCTCCCTGGGGCCAGAGGTCTTCCCATTTGCCCTGGCTCCTCTCCCCCGCCCCTTCTCCTCTTAATTCCTTTTAGGGAAAAAAAAATTTCTTTTAAATCACCAAACATGATACCGTCCAATCATCATATAAAGATATCATCACTTGTAAAAGGAGAAGGGAGCTGAAGTGTCGTGCAGAAAACCCTGAGTCTTCAGAGACAAAGGCCCCAGATGGAAGCAGAACAACTGCATAGGAGTCAGTGTGCTGTGGTTACAGAGTCCCCTGCTTTCTTTATCATGTGTCACCTCATTTAATCTCCTCTCCCACCCTGAGGGAGTATTCTGCCCACTGCAGATGGGAGTGTTGAGCCCTGGAGAGATGCTCTGTGATTTGTCTAAGTTCACACACGTGAAAGGCCGAGTGGGGACCAGCACCCCGAGCTCTGGACTGTGCCCTCACAGGGTCTCGCCTTCACCCTCTGCGTTTCTCATGGACCAGCTGGATAAGCACCAAGGACAGAGCCTCTTGTGGCTGCTGTTCACCTTGGAACGCAGAAAAACCAGCCTGCTGCTTGCTTTGCCCAGCAGACTGCTTCACATATCGAGCCTTTAAGGAAAACTGAATTCTTTATTTCCTTCTTGAGTTCTGAGAAATGGTGAAATACAAATTTTCTGTATTTCTTAGAAAGTAAAAAAAATCGTGGATGTGTTCCATGATTTCCTTGTTTCAGAACTGCATTAAAACTCTCAGTATTTTACAATAATTTTTATCAGCTCCTCCCCATAGGTTTGAGCCTCACTAATCAGCAGCTGGTGTCCTGGGACTAAAATGCAGACTTTAATCCCCTTTCTTTTACAATACAGAAATCCCTTTCTGCTGCTTCTTCAGGCCGGGTTTGTCATCAGGCCTGTCCCCCCGTTAATAATTCTCCAGGGGCACAAAGAAGCTTCCCTGTTTCCTCTTGGGGAAAATACACCATAGTCAAGGCAAAAAGACTGCATCTATTTTGGCACCTCGTATTAGGAGGAATTGAATGAGCGAATGAATTATGGAGGCCCATCGCAGAGTTGAGGGCCGCCTGCCAAAAATGGAAGACAGAAACGACATCTTTAACAGATTACATCACGTGGAGATATTTCTTCATCCATCATGTCATTTTACTCCTCCGTCTGAAAAGGTGAACGTGAATGATCTCGTCCATGTTCACAATTGCAAGATAATCACAGCGTCGGCCGCAAAACCCTGATGACAGGGGAGCTCAGGACCTCTTCTCCATGAATTTTCTTTGAGCAATAAAGATAAATGACAAAAGGGCAGTAGGGGCGGGTTTATGTTGTGGGCTTTCGCTGCTGGGGTTGGCACCATTAGAGGAGCCGGCCGCGGCTCTGCCCTTTCTCTGGAAGCCGTGATCCAGCGCCGACGCATAGCCGGGCCATAAAGCACGAGATGTTTAAGGGGGAATAAGCTGGCAGTTAAAAGCAGGGCCCTCCAAGACACTGCAATCAATTATCCATCTGGAGGGAATTGAGAACAACTTGCTTAAAGGAGAAAGCAGTCTGGCTGAAGATTGGATTCTGTTCAAAACCAGATGATACCCTTTTGCTGGAAAAGCACAGAACGACTCAAAACAGGAAAAAAATGTGTTTCACCCTGCAGCTTCTCGCATCCTGAGGCTTGTTGTTTACTGACGGTAAGCCTCAGGTGTGCCCAGACCATCAATTACCGGAAGGAAAACCGGTCACCCCCCCACCCCCGCGGCCACACAAAGGTGTCCAGCGGATGGTGCAAAGCACCTTTCTTTACTTTTGCGCTCAAGTCACCTTGCTCAGAACAAGTCTCAGATGGGTTTCGGAGGCCCCTGGGTGCCCTTCCTCCCGGCCCACCACTGATACCCTTAGCCACTTAGCCTGTTGCTAGACCCCTCCACCCCAGGGCCTGGTCCCATCCTGGGGGCTGGAGCAGATCTCAGTTCTGGGAGGAGCCCGTGGTCAGTCCTTCCAGATTCTTCAGCCCTGATTCTCTCTAAGGGGAGCAGACCTTTCTCTCGGGTTTGTGCACTTCCCACTGGGGTCTACACACCCCAGAAGCCTGGTACTCTGTGTAGACAACCCACACCACCAGAGGAATGCCACGCAGAAAGCTTCATGCGCTTCAATACTGGAGGGCAGGTTTTTGTTAAGATTAGCAGAGGTTTGTTATGCAGATGAGTGCAAAATTAGCATTCATTTTAAAGCTTAGAATGAAAGATCACAAAGAATACGTTACCTTGGACTCCTGGGGGGTTTGAGCAGACCAGGTGATGCCAGGATGGTGGGCTCGCATGGAGCAGGGCTGCCCGTGGGACCCTTTCCTCAGCAGGGACTATGAGCAGGGGCAGCACAGGGAGCCTCCGGCCTGCTGGGCACCAGAGTCAGCGGGCTGTTACCAGTGGCTCTCAGGGCACCCAGCGCCCCATTAGGTCTGTTGAGACGGCCGCAAAGGCTGGACCAGGCTGCTGGCCAGGGAGTTACAGCCTACAGGGGACACAGACACAGACATCCCAGGGTCTTAGAAGTGTTGGTCATCGGGACTGGAGCTGGAAGGGGTCTGGTGCTCACCCAGAAGGGCTTTGTGATGACACGGTCCTTCAAGGAGAGACTAAGAGGATGGCCAGAATTCCTTCAAATAATTTTTGTTCCCATGATTCTTTCCTCTCCTCTTTGGACTTCAGGGAAACGTGTGTTAGGACTATTGATATTGTCCTGCAGCGCCCTGAGTGTTCATTCGTTTATTTTCAGTCTTTTCTGTCTTCACATTGGATAAGATTTTATTGACTTTATCCTCCATCATCTCTATTATGCTACTGCGCCTACCCAGTGAATTTTTTACTTCATATATTTTTCAATTTTCCACCTAATTCTTTTCTGTAGTTTTAATTTCTCTGATCAGAATGCCTAAATTTTCATTCATTTCAAGTGTATTTTTCTTTACCTCATGGAGCATAGTTTTAATGCGGCTTTAAAGTCTTTGATAATCCCAACATCTGGGTCATCTTGGGGTTGGCATCTGTTGGTTGTCTGTTCCCTTGAGAACTGGTCACATTTCCTGCTTCTTTGTATATCAGGCAATTTTGGATTGTATCCTGGACATTGTGAATGTTATGTTGTATACATTCTGAGTCCCACTGTGATACTGTGGAGATACTGATTTTTTTTTGTTTTTAAAAAAATTTTATTTATTTATTTTATATTTATTTTGGGCTGCGTTGGATCTTTGTTGCTGCTCACGGGCTTTCTCTAGTTGTGGCGAGAGGAGGCTACTCTGTTGCGGTGCGCGGGCTTATCGTTGTGGTGGCTTCTCTTGTTGTGGAGCACTGGCTCTAGGCGTGCGGGCTTCAGTAGTTGCAGCATATGGGCTGAGTAGTTGTGGCTCGCGGGCTTTAGAGCGCAGGCTCAATAGTTGTGGTGCATGGGCTTAGTTGCTCCGCGACATGTGGGATCTTCCTGGACCAGGGCTCGAACCCGTGTCCCCTGCATTGGCAGGAGGATTCTTAACTACTGAGCCACCAGGGAAGTCCCCTGATGTTTTTATTTTAGCAGGCTATCAACCCGGTTAGATTCAGATCACAAGTTCTGTCTCACCTTCTGTGGGCAGTGGTTCATGACCCAGTTTAGTTCTCAAAGACTTTTGGTCTTGTTTGGGTCTTTCTTGTGCATGTGTACTGCTCAGAGGTCATGCTGGAACTTGGGAAGGTTGATATACTGAATTGGGAGACTCCCTCTTTCTGGCTCTTTCTACTCTGGGCTTTTCCCCTCACTCTCCAGCCCTCAGGAGATGCCCCTTCCTAGTTTTTCTGACCATAAAGATGTAATTTCTATTGGAGTGTTAGCTGCTTATGCGACCACGCCTGCCACACTGCTCAGCGGCTAGAGGCCATCCTCAGAGCAAAGCTATAAGAGATGGAAACTCGCCTTGTGTGGTCCTATCTCAAAGTTTCACTCCCCCTAAAATCCACCTGTTTTTATTCACTTTTCAGAGTCAGAGTCCTCGGGTGTTATTTTTTTGTAGTTTTCCCAGTCAGAACCTTTAGTTGGATCTGTTGGGAAAGGCAGTCACAGGCAGTCTGTTGACTCCTGCTGGGCTGCATAAGAATGAGCCTTGGTCCTGGAACATGCCTCAGTCAGAGATAAGGGGCGCTCACAGCCCTGTAGAGCTTGTCTCCCTGGGGGGGAGTGTTCTGCCCTGTTCCAGGCTCAGGGGTGCTCCTTCGGCTTAAGGGCACGTGTCCATGGCCTTCAGACACATGCTGCATTTCAGAACCCACGGAGGAGGGGTCGGGATCCTCCCACGGCAGCACAAAGCGGGGTTCATGCGGCCACCCTGCCCGCATCAGCCGAGGAATGGGTCCTCTGGCCACGGGGACCCAGACATCGCAAGGGGCTGGATCTGTGCTCTCTGTCTCCTCTTGCTGTAAGTAAGCCCTGCACCACTGAGCCTGGGGTGCGTGTTGGCCGCTCTGAGCGAACTCAAATTATGCACTTACCTGCCTTTTTACCCTGTCCACACTCAGGCTATAGTCCATCCTGCATCGTGGCCTGACCACCCAGTGAACGGTTGAACATATAACCAGACAGCAGAATGGGCTGCAGTGGGTTTATGCTGCGTTAGTGAAACCAGAACCTCAGAGATCACTTTAGAATATTGAAGGTTCTGAGAAGTCTTGTGATGGTTACCTTGACATATCATCTTTTCCAAGTTTAAATGAAGCTTTGCCATGTGTTTATATACAGTAAATATTCAATACAATGGACTCTGCCATGGTGCCTTACATATAGTGAATATTCAATACAGATGTATTGAGTTTTATGTATTCATTGCTTTAGGACCATCTCTTAAAATAAATACAAAAGTATATCTTTTATTATTGAAATATGGTTGATTTACACTGTTGTGTTAATTTCTGCTGTATAGCAAAGGGACTCAGTTATACATATTAGATGTCCTTTTTCCTATTCTTTTCCATTATGGTTTATCACAGGATATTGAATATATATATAGTTCCCTGTGCTATACGGTAGGACCTTGTTGTTTATCCATTCTACGTGTAATAGTTTGCATCTGCTAATCCCAACCTCCCACTCCATCCCTCCCCCACCCTCCTTCCCTTTGGCAACCACAAGTCTGTTCTCTATGTCTGTGAGTCTGTTTCTGTTTCGTAGAGAGGTTCATTTGTGTCATATTTTAGATTCCACATATAAGTGATATCATATGATATTTGTCTTTCTCTTTCTGACTTACTTCACTAAGTAAGTGATGATATTCTAGTTGATACTAGTATGATATTCTCTAGGTCCATCCATGTAGCTGCAAATGGCATTATTTCATTCTTTTTTATGGCTGAGTAGTATTCCATTGTATATATGTACCATATCTTCTTTATCCATTCATCTGTCAGTGGACATTTAGGTTGCTTCCATGTCTTGGCTGTTGCGAACAGTGTGGTGCTATGAACATAGGGGTGCATGTGTCTTTTTGAATTAGAGTTTTGTCCTGATGTATGCCCAGGAGTGGGATTGCTGGATCATATGGTAATTTTATTTTTAGTTTAGAAAAGTATATCTTAAACCAGTAGCCAATAAAGACAGAAGCATTCTCCTTTCCCTTCCTCTTCCTGCCCTGGTCTATAACATGGGTGTGTCCCCAACAATCCTTGCCTCAGGGGGGAAGAATTAGGGAATAAGTCTTTTGTTCATTTGTTTCCACTCCCCTCCCCCCTCTCTTCCGCATGAGAGAATGGTGAAAATCTGACTTTCTTTGGCCTCTGTTTCTAAATGATTGGATGTAAGGTGTTAAATGTAACCCGTGGCTTGGCTCTCTGAGTCTTAGTTACTCCGAATCCCTGGGATCAGAGGAGCCGCAGGTCTCCACGGCTGGGGGGAGGGTATGCTGACCCCACTCCCTGGACACGTAAGTCTCGAGGGCTGGACTGCAAGGGACAGGCGAGACAGAAGGAGAATCCACTTTAGCAGCGGGTGCACTCTGCATTCTCCAGTGTAACCACGACAGCAATTAAGTGAATATTGTGTGTTTTTTCCTCTGGGATCTGTGTCTACTTCTCAATTAGCTTGAAATCTGGAGAATAGGAGGAGGAATGATGAGGCTCACACAGAACCCCTGACAGCCGGCATCATGCTTAGTGTGAAATCGTAGAGGTTGTCAAAGGGGAATGGCCAGGAGAGGGGCGGTACAGTCGCCATGAAGATAACAGTGACTGTTACCAGGTACTGTCCCCCGCTACACGCCCGATAGTGTGTCTGTGCCCCAGGACAGACCTATCAGGAAAGCATCATTGTCTCCACTTCGCATAGAAGAGAGAGGGGCTCTGAGCGGTGTGTGAGTAGGAAGGCTCAGAGCTGGGACTTGAACTCAGGCTCCAGGACTCAAAACCGTAGGCTCTGTCTATGGAGTTTCCCTCATAGCACCTCTCTTACTGAATGTCAGCTGCTCAAAGCGGCATATCAGGAAACAGAAATATTGGGTATAAATATAACAAAGCATAGGGAGAATATTTGTGGACAGCTTATTTATATGAGAGCAAATCCACAGTAATAAAGTGAAGAATAGTGAGAAATCATATTTAAATCCTTCTTTGCCTTCATCGTGAGAGTCCAAATGGCAAGAAGTAATGGGTCATAAAAGACCTTTCTCAGTTTGCCCAGGAGTAAAAACATGCTCATCGCAGCCCTTACAGGTTTAACTTATATCCTCAGAAAATCATTCGAATTCCATCTCTTTAAGGGAAGCATGCAGTTGTATATAGCGATATGCATAATAAAAATGCTAATTGACTCTTTTTTTCTTTACGGAGAAGGAAGAGAATACATTTTATCTCACATATCTGTATTCATGGTTTGGCTTTGTTGTATCTAGTATAAGGCTCAGGAAGTCTCCAAATAACAAGAGTCGAGTGAATGAACTTGCTGGAATCATAGTGTATTTAATAAGTCTCTGTAAGGGAAGAAAAGGATCGTTTCCAGGACCCTTTGGTTCACGTTTTGGAGACTGGCAGTCTGTGCCCACGTTCCTGGCTCAATTAAAATTCCAGCAGAATAAAGGGGAGATACTGCTTTTTTTGGATAAATTTGGGTTTTCATTTCGGCTTTTACTACCTCCTAATGTTTGTGGCTCCAAAAAGCAGGCCCTGGACATCTGGGTTAGAATAAATCTGATGATGGGAACGAAGTAGGAGGGATTCTTGCTGAGAAGTGAATGGTGATGGGAGAAGATCGTTCTAGCAAACTCTGTTGAGATCCCAGGGTTTTCCTTGTCTAATCTCACCAGCATGGTCATCATCATGTGGCTTTTTATTCTAATGCAGATTCTGAAGAATTGGGATGAGGCTGTGATTTCATAAAAAGTTCATAAACATCACCTGGATATAGTCATTCCTTCCTCAGTGAAATTGGAAAAAAAAAAAAAATCAAGCTGCACAGAAGCTTGTAGGAAGCCCAGGGGTGGATGCCAGAGACTCTGGATTTCAGTCTGTCTTGAGGTGAAGGTTTTGGTCTCTCTGTTGAAGGTTTCCTGTCGTGGAATGAGACCAGTGAGCTTTTCTGATGCACAGGTTTCCCGCTTCAGAGGAGAGCTGTAACCATTGTCTTAAGAAATTGCTTAAGGTCCCGTGCTCCCTATTTTGCCCCTGAATGCAAAAAGTCTTGCCTGGCCTAGGTCTGAAAGCCAGGGGCAGTGATCTGGGCGCTGGCTGCGTTCAATCTGGAGGAACTCAAGCTTCCTTCGTGAACTGAGTCGCAGGGCAGCCCAGCCTCCTCCACTGCTTCTCATTTCACCGCTGACTCTTTTATTCCAGACGCGTGTATTGATGGCCCGCTGGGTGACAGTGCCCGGCGCTGGGGACGAAGGGGTGACAGGCACATTGTTTTGGGCCCCTGGTCCAGTGGGAGAGAGAGTGCATGAAGAGGGCAGGAAGCTGCAGTGTAGCAAGTAGGGGGCGCACGGTGCTGGGCACACAGCTGAGGGGGCCCACCTTGCCTCGGGGAGAGTCAAGCCGAGCCCTCAAGGAGGGCTGCAGCAGGCGTGTCCAGGAACAGAACAGAACATCCACAGGGGCTGTTTTTCAGAGGGCTCCCCTTGTTGACGTGGCCTCTAACCCTTTCAGTAACCCCGTTAACTCCAGCCAGTGCCGGCCGTGGAAACCTCCCCCATGAAGTGTCTACGCCTCCATCCTGGGCTGGCCGAGCGCCCTCCTCTGCCCCGCTCCCCTCCGTGGCTCCACTGCTGTGTTTTAGTGAAACCCTCTGCTTGTGCAGCTTTCTCTCCCCCTAACCCGTAAGCCCCTGAGGGTTTTGGATCCCTAGTATTCAGTGAAGTGTTGACATACGTAAGGCATCTGATCACTTTTTGCAGACCTGCTCTTTGAAGTGATGATGATACAGTAATAGTAGAATCATAGTATTAAATATTCTATTAAGATATCATTATTTCATTTTATATAGTATAATCCACATATTATTTAATTCATATGTTAATAATACAGTAGTGTAATATATTAGTATGCTGCTATATTGTTGTAGTTATTATTATTCAGAGAACCAACTCCTGAGGGCCCTTGCAAACCTTCAGGCACCCGTCGTATTTCGTGGCTCCCTGAGTGAAGTTAAGTCCTTTTCATCTCTTCTGTTCTTTGATGGAACAGAGGAAAGTGTATTCACTTTGGCCAGGGGAAGGTAAGGAATGCCACCAGCTTTCTTGGGCAACTGCAGGCAGCAAGGGGGCTGCAGGGGGAGAGTGGATGGCGCCGTCCCACCAGCAAAACCCGCTGCCTCTGCCTGGGAGGGCCTGGGGGTGCCTTTCTGCCTTCAGGAACCCCACACCCCGTCCCCAGCAGGGTCCCCGGGTCTCAGGAGGAGTGTGTTTCCTGAGGATGGTCGTTCTCAAGACGGGGTAGCCAGTTGCCCCCCCTTGACCCCAAGGTGGGGGTGTCACAGCTGCTCCCTGTCCCCTTCGCCAGTACGGGAACAGACGACATCTGCTATTTGCCTAGCGTGTGTGCTTTTGGCATTCTCTGTTTCTACAAATAAATGCTTTCACAATAAAACTGAAATGCCAGAAAAGGGGACAACCTGCTTTACGGTCACTGCTACCTCCCAGCAAGGGTGTTTAAAAATAACCCCCAATCTGTCATGTGCTCACAACCCTCACTGCACCCGCTCAGTGGCAGGCCCGGCGCTAGCCAGGATGGCGGGGTGGAAGGTTCCGGGGTGTGCGCGCGCACGCATGTATGGGCGTGAGCGTGTGTGTGCCTGAGAAGTGAGGCGTGCTGTCCTCAAGCAGTGGGGCTGGCACCTGGCTGCGGGACCACCCTGTTGGTCTCTGCCTAAGGGCAAGTCGTTGCCCCCATTCTGGACCGGTTCTGGTGTCTCACTCCAGCTATGGTGAAATGGCTTTGGAAGTGCTTTGTAAGAAGGAAAACTCAAAGGGGCTGAGTTCCCATGGACAAGATGGGTATGAATGCCAGGATGTGGCCCTGGGGAGACTCTGGGTGGATCACTCAGTGAGCACCGGGGCACTGCTTCCGGGGTCTGCCCCAGCAGTACTGCCAGAGAGGACGTTAGATTTCTGCAGCTGAATCTGAGAGATGGACTTTTCCAGCGATGTTCAAGCCACGCACCGTAGATCCCTCGCAGCTCTGGGGCAGATCTTGAGTCGTTCATTTCTGCTGGTGCATGGTGTCTTTTACTCCAAATATGGCCTTTCTCAAGGACTGTTGCATTTAACTAGGGATCACATTCTTAAATAGAGGGGTAGAGTTTGGCTGAGAGCACCTGTAAGCCAACAGGCAAGGGCAGATCTGAGGGCCATTTGGCCCAGCACCCATGGAGCATCACCTTGGACAGATGCCCCCGTTCGCCCATGTCCAGAACTCACACTGGACAGCTCTTCTAGGTGTAGCTGGTGGCCAGCAGTAGGGATAAATCGAATCTCTATTTCCTGAGAGTTTCCTGAAAGACACGGGAATTAGGGCTGGAATCTCATCGAGCAGGGACAGCCGATGCCTCCATTCCATCTTTCTGAGGAGCCAGTCTCAGGGCTGAGTGGGACCAGTGTCTTTCCAACAAAGCCCTTTAACAAGGACCGCTCCCCTGGCCTGCGTTTTGCTGATGATAATATAAAGAGAATATGGGTCCCATTTTACCTAGGATCACACCAAGGTACCCATATCTACATGCAAAAGAAGAGGAAGAATCTAGGGAGGTCTAGAGTCATGGAAGCAATTAAATCCCTAAAAGGGTACGAATCTAATGTTTTCTTCCAGTTGTTGGGCATCTACCACGTGCCAGGGACCATCATCTCACTTAATCTTACTCCCGAGAGGCAGGTATCACTCTCCCCATTTTAGAGATGAGAAAACTAAGGTTCAGAAAGTTTAGGGTCTTGCCCCAGATCCTTTAACCCAAGTCTTTCTGACTTCAGAGTCTGTCCTCTTAACCTCTGAGGTTCCAGGGCTTTGGGTAAAAATACAAAGCAGGTCATATAAGTCCTGAGAAGCCTCCCCACTGTCCTATTACATGTGACATCCTCCTTCCCCTGGTGGTGATCCCTGTTCCTCACCTCCTCTCACACATGCGTGTACATGTGTGCACACCCTCAGTTATCTCAGTGCCCCAGCCAACAGCCCGCCAACCTCCAGTCATGTGAATGAAGTCATTCTAGACCAACCCACCTGTCCCATCCGACCCACAGCAAACCCAAGAAGCATGAAGGACCCAGCCAAGGTCAGCAAAGCTGAGCTCGGATCAGAACCGCCTGGCTGACGTGCAGACTCATGAACAATAATCAAAAATCAATAATTTTTAAAAATAAATTTATATATTTATTTTTGGCTGTGTTGGGTCTTCGTTGCTGTGCACAGGCTTTCTCTAGTTGTGGAGAGAGGGGGCTACTCTTCATGCGGTGCACGGGCTTCTCATTGTGGTGGCTTCTCTTGTTGCAGAGCATGGGCTCTAGGTGCACGGGCTCTAGGTGTGTGGGCTTCAGTAGTTGCAGCGCGTGGGCTAGGGTTTGCAGGCTTCAGGAGTTGTGGCACACAGGCTCAGTAGTTGTGGCTCGCGGGCTCTAGAGCGCAGGCTCAGTAGTTGTGGCCCACGGGTTTAGTTGCTCCGCGGCATGTGGAATCTTCCTGGACCAGGGATTGAACCCATGTCCCCTGCATTGGCAGGTGGATTCTTAACCACTGTGCCACAAGGGAAGTCCCAGTGTTTCTGTTTTTTAAGCCACTGAGTTTTGGGGTGGTTTATTATGCTGCAGTAGCTAACTGGTACAGCTGTGTACACAGCAAGTGTCCCCTGTCTTACAGACATCGTACAAAGCTTATTTCCTCTACTATCAGCCCTACTGGAAAAAAAAAAAGTATTATTTTAGCCAATTCAAATCAGACCCGGCATAAACTGGATTTGTAACTTAACTTTTCACTGCATAGTAAAATATTACTTGGATTTTGTAAGAGCCATGGTTGTATTTCATATAATTTAGATCTATTTAACCTGCATTTTACTTATTAAAGAGAAGAAACTAAAATCAAGAATCAATCTGATGTGGTTGGCAACAGAAGTACTCACTAAAAATGGATTTTACTTTCACCATAATTGCTTTAAAATGTCAGGGTCAAACTTTTTAAAGTGGTTCCTGGAAAGTCTTGGTTGCATTCTAGGAAAGACTCTGCCCACAGTTATTTGGGGGAAGGCCGTGTTCTGCATCTAACTGGCTTTAGCAAGTCAGGGGCTCAGGCCTCTCCTTTCAGTGTCTTGATGTGAATCTAGAAATGGCATTCTCCTGTGAGGAACCGTACAGGATGCGCTGTAATGTTTTGTTGTTGTTTTTAGCTTCCAATCCCAGACCTGCTGCTGGCTCTGTGATGTTATGTGCTGAAGCACCTTCATTATCGATTTTAAAACGTTGTTTAAAATGTAGTGATATGTTGCAGAAGATCCAAGGTAGTTCGGGTAGCAGTTTCAACCAAGAGCAGTGCTATGGTCTGAATGTCTGTGTCCTCAACAAGCTCATATAGTGAAATCCTAATGCCCAGTGTAATGGTACTGGAGGTGGGACCTTTGGGAGGTGATTGGGTCTTGAAGATGGAGCCCCCTGAGTGGGATTAGTGCCCTGACAAAAGAGGGTCCAGAGAAACCCCTACCCCTTCCACCATGTGAGGACACAGCGAGAAGGCACTGTGAACCAGGAAAGGGGTTCTCACTAGAATGCACCTTGAACTTGGACTTCCAGCCTCCAGAACTGTGAGCAGTAAGTTTCTGTAGCTTATAGCACCTCCCTTCCCCGCCCAGCCCGCCGCCCCACTGTGGTACTCTGTTATAGAGGCCCTAACGGACTAAGATAAGCAGATTAGTCAGGTTGCGGGCTGTTGAAGAGCTTCCAAGGGAAAAGTCATTGCTGGAAGGAAAACAAGCTATGGGTCAGAAGAGAGTTTTCTCAACCCAAACATTTTGTCGTGTTTCCTTAGAATTACTTAATTAAGAAAACGTTGCAGATGTAGAGAATGTCTCCTGTGTCCTTGCCCCTGATCTGTTTGGCTCCCTGCCTCCATGGGGGTAATCACTGTCCAAATTCCCATCACAAGGAAGTTCCTAGGGATCTTTGTCAAAATCTCTGCCCAAATTCCGATCTACCATGGTTATAGCTACGACACCAAAATAAAAATTAAATTAGTCTAACATTCTAAGTGAACCCAAATTCTTTCCTAATTATTCACATACTGTATTATAAATGATATATACTGTACATAATATATACTGTGTTACAAACTATATAATAGCACGTTATATGGAATATTTACCCTGTGCTGGACACTAGGCAAAGTGCTTTTCACATTTTCAGTTAATTCTCATAATGACTACTTGAGATAAACATTTTAATCCCCCGTCTACAGACAATAAAACTTAGGTTCAAAAAGTTGTTCATGGACACAGAACCAAAAAGGTTTTATACCCACCCGGGTCCATCTGACTTTAAAGCCTCTGCATTCCATCCCAGTCAGCATTTTAAAATTTTCTATATTTTATTTTTATTATTTTTTTTTATTTTTTTATTTTTTTGCAGTACGCAGGCCTCTCACCGTTGTGGCCTCTCCTGTTGTGGAGCACAGGCTCCGGACGCACAGGCCCAGCGGCCATGGCCCACGGGCCCAGCCGCTCTGCGGCACGCGGGATCCTCCCGGACCGGGGCACGAACCCGTGTCCCCTGCATTGGCAGGCGGACTCTCAACCACTGCGCCACCAGGGAAGCCCTATATTTTAAAATAAAGCTAGGTATTAGACTAATTGACATATAGTTTTAAAACATGGTCTTTGAAAACTGGAATAATAACCCTTGATTTTTAAATTCCTGATGGCTACCGTCCTCCCCTTCCTCGTCATTTCAGAGGGAATGGCTCTGAGATCTGATCTAGAAGCTGTAACCAAAACAGGCAGAAAACCTGCTCATGATTTAAGATTCAGCTCACACACCGCCATCCACTGCAATCCCCCGAGAGCTGTCCCTGCGCTTTCCAGCCGCCATCATGTCCTGAGCTTACATCGCACACAAGAGTTCATGTTTTTAAGCCTGACGGGTGAATGAATAAATGAGTAGACACCTACTTACCAGACAGATGGGTTGAAGAGGACTCACTGGGTGGAAAAGCATTTTAAAATTAGCATCAGAGAATAAAGATCTGCCCTGAGGTTCTGGAAATAGGGTCTAATCTTGACTCTGCCACTAAGTAACTGTAGGTAAGTTCAGCCTTAGTTTCTCATCTGTAAAACGACACTATTAGAAATTTTTAAGGATTCCTTCCAGCTCCAGTGTATGGTTCATAGGAATAGCACACTCTTGTTTTAGAGGCCAGTGTAGTTCTGGAGCAGTTCTGAGACGATAGGGCAGCCGTTCAAATTCTGTTTGCTGGAGCGCATGGGGGCAGCCGAGGCTGGAGGTGTGACACAAGCAAGGTGTGATGCCCCCGAGCCTCGGGGAAAACCGTCCTATGTCTGCTGTCCTGACCAGCTCTGAGCAGTGCCCCATCTCACCCTCATCGTACCCTGCCTGGGCAGTAAGCTATGTGGTCACCACAGTCGCGAAGCTCTAAAGACCAGGGTGGCATGTCGGCCTCCACGCTCACTTACGTTCAGAGAGGCACAGACAACCCAAGGTGACAGCATGTCCTCATGCTCTGGGCACCGAGGCTTCTAAAACCCTTGTCAGAAGCCGTTTGGGAGGGGAGTTTTGTGCATCTGCATGAGTCTGAAGGGGGTCCTGAGAGACGCGCTCATCTAGGCCTGGGAGGGAAGTCCCTGTCCTCGGGGAGCTCAAACCACATACAGTGCGTTAGTAAACATTTCAAAAGCATAAACATAACCAAAAAGCAAATTTTAAAAAGTGCCACCCAAGAGGTGCAGTAGATAAGCTAGGGCCCCTCATGGAGGAATGATGAGGTCAGAGAGTACGTACAGGTGCCTGGGTGCTCTGGGCAGGCTGCATACTAGCATCCCAGCCGAGTGTAGTGCTGACTTGTGCTGCGTCCCCCTTACAGGGGCTCAGACTGGGGTCCCTAATTGGCTCTGGGGGCTACCTGCGTTCCTGCTTCCTAGACACCGTGGCCTCGTCCTTGCAGCAAGATGAGGGGACACCAGGAGGCCGCACAGAGAACCCAGGGAAGGAGGCGTGTCCTCCCTGGCCATGCAGCGGCCAAGGGGCGGCATCCAGCCAGCTGGGAGCTGGAGCCCCGGCAGCGCCAGGCAGGGAAATGGGATGAAGAGACTCCGTCTTTCTTATGGTGAAAATGCCCATGGGCACCATTTATGGAACACTGACTCTGCGCCGGGTTCTGTGTATGTAACTAGTCAGTAGCTGCAGCCATATACACGAAATGTGGTCTTTTGCTCCATGCCAGCCTCAGCACAGACCTCAGCAATTCTTGGCGCGCCCTGATCAAATCCCATCCACCCATAGCAGAGTGGTAGGGTAAGTTTGCTGAAGATTTCTTGCTGAAGATTTCTTAGGGAAGACAGAGGAGGAAGTTACCTCAGATGTCCTAAAACAAACCATGTAAGATTCCCCTAATGGAGTGTCCAACCCCCAGAGGCCCTTCTGGGCTGCAACTGACCAGGGCGAGTCCTGGGAGCAGGGCTGGGGAGGGGGCCTTGGACCCTCCTGGCCAGATTTTTCCTCCATCCGAAAATACAGTATGTCTTGAGTATTGACACATCCACCACTCACCTGCTTCCCAAAACAGCTGGGCTTCCCGGTAACAAGACTCTCTCCCTTTAGAAGTCCATTTCCTTGGGCAGGTTTTTTGAGCTTTCATGCCTGACCACAGTGTGTTTTTTCTGCACAAATTTAGTGTGCTCTCCCCCAAAAGAATTTTGGTGAATATGATTTTCTCCATCTCGTTATGTGGGTCACCCGAGGCTCAGGGAGATTAAATACTTTCCCAAGGTTTCACAAATCCACATCAGAACTGGGTTTGAGCTCAGGCCTGGCGCATGTACCCTTGGTCTTAGTGTCCTGCTTCCTCTCGCCCCCTAAGGAAACAGGTCCTGCGCTGGCCCGGGGGTCACCCAGGCAATGGCAGACTTATTCCAAGGCCTCCTGTGAGAGGGACACTACGGTGATGTCCCAAATCCGTATCAGTAAAGCATTTGTTGATCTTTACCGGGGTTAAAAGACCCTCCAAAAGTGTCGCAGGGTCCCCAGGGCAGTCGCGACAGCTCCATGGATTGGTGGAAGCGAGGTGGCCGCAGCCCCTGCCATGTGTTGCCCGCGTTCCTCTGGCCACGTTTTCTAGTGCTCCGGCAGGGTGTTGAGAAAGCAGTCTAGCACTAAAAGATATTCAGTACGAAGCAAGGACATGGAAAGTCTCCTGCCCCTCTAGCCCAAGCTATGACTCAGCCTCAGAAAAGAAGAGTCCAGGTCAGAAATTGCCATGGGAGCAGCAGCGTCGGCTGCGTGCCTCCTGTTTTCTATTCCTCATCTTCTTTCTTCCATCTGTGACCCTGTCCTCTCACAGGAGCCAGATTTCCTGGCTCTGTCCTGACGATGCGCCTTAGAGGCCTCCCCAGACCCCAAGATGCCCCGAGCCCACCCTCAGTATTATCTTCCGCCTGTCAGTGGTGACACATTCTTATCGACTGACCTCGACTCATCACCCCCAGACCCCAGGCGGATGCCAGTTGCTTCAGCCTGTCTCTGGCCTTTTATCTTTGCCTCCTTGTTTCCTGCCTGGAACGAGGGCCATGCAGCCCTGCCTTCAGGAGGACCCCAGGCTGTGGGCAGAGGCCAGAAGAAGGCAGGGATTCTCCAGAGGCCCGCAGGTGCCAGGGCATCTTGTCTCCCTAATGCAGAGTCATGCTTGGGCCCACCCCAGTGGTGGGGCACTGGGCCGTGTGCAGAAATGACTGAGAATGTTATTACTTTATAAACACAAGGTATTGTTGTGACCAGAGGGTCGTTGGTCTTCTTATTCTTATTCTTTTTTTTTTTTAAAGTGAACTGATCTCTTTTTTTTTTTTTTTCAATTCAAAAAAAAATTTTTGTTTATTTTGGCCACACTGTGAGGCACGTGGGATCTTAGTTCCCCTACCAGGGATGGAACCCGCACCCCCTGCAGTGGAAGCACGGAGTCTTAACCACTGGACCGCCAGGGAAGTCTTGGTCATTGGTCTTCTTGATTGAGACTCTCAAATTTCAACTTTATTAAAATATTTACTTGCTTATTGATTAATTATCAAGACCTGGGCTGGGCTCCCTTGTGTGGCTGTAGCTCTCTTCTCAAAGAAGAGAGATGAATCAAATGAAATAAAAAGGCTCCAGGGTCTCTGGACTTCCATAGGAATGTGGCAACATGTCATGAAGGAAGAAACCAAGAATTCTGCCCACGGGACTTCCCTGGTGGTCCCCTTCCAATTCAAGGGATGAGGGTTCGATCCCTGGTCGGAGAACTAAAATCCCACGTGCCACGGGGCACTAAACTGCGCTGAGCCCACGTGGGAGCCTGCATGCCACAACTAGAGAGCACACACACCGCAACTACTGAGCCTGCACGCTCTGGAGCCTGTGCACCACAACTAGAGAAGCCCGAGCGCCTTAACAAAAAGATCCCGCGTGCCGCAACTAAGACCCAATGTAGCCAAATAAATAAATAAATAAATAAAATTTAAAATTATTTAAAAAAAAAAGAATTTTGCCTAGACAAGTACCAACAACAGGATGACTCTGAGGTCAAAGGCCGGGCTGCGAGGACATCCAAGGTCGCTCCTGCTGGCCCATGTGTGGGCCCTGTGAAGCAACCATCATCATAGTTACTGAGGCCAGAGTCGAGATTGAGTCTTTGAGGAACTTGCAAGCATGATAGATTTCTCAAAACAGAAATTGAATCAGCAGTGGGGAATATAGATAGTAACTCAACCCCACATCCCTGATTATTTTTATACCAAGCTAATTTTAAATGCTCTATTTCTATAGGAATCAATGAGACTTCCACCCATCTGCAGCTCCAGCTTCCTATTTTCTCCTAACCCTCATCTCACAGCCTGTTTTTTTTTAAACAGCACCAGCTAACATCTCAGGAAACCACGTTTACACCCCAGATGCCTCAGGCGGCCATTTCTCATTCACTGCAGTACAAGCTCATTTCTCTGAGGAAAGGATACATTCATCGTGATGATGATTTTTTTAAAACAAAAACTTCAGTGATGCAGTCTCCGTTCTCTGAATTTCCGTGCATTTGAATGCTGCCGCTTCCTGATAGAATTTCACGTGTTATCCCACCTAAAACCACAGGGGCTGCTTAGAGGGAGGGAGAGAGGAAGGCGGCCCCAGGACCAGGGGGAGAACTACCAAGAAGGATGGTTGGCCAGGGCGGCAGGAAGGTGCTCCAGCACCTGGTAGCCCCCCTCCAGATGGCTCTCTGTGACCGGCAGTCGTATCTTCTTGGGGGGTGGCCATGCCTGACTCTGAATCACACCGTCTTCTCCACTAGACTCAGAGTTCCACGAAGCCCGGGTCCTTGTCTTCACCTTCAGTTCGTTTCAGCGCTGATGCTCGACGTATATTTATGTAAAGAGTAGGTGATTCCTCCTGCTCAGGGGAGTGTGAGCTTGTTGATGCTTTTCAAGTACATTTAAAAATCATCATTGGGCTTCCCTGGTGGCGCAGTGGTTGAGAGTCCGCCTGCCAATGCAGGGGACACGGGTTCGTGCCCCGGTCCGGGAAGATCCCACATGCCGCGGAGCGGCTGGGCCCGTGAACCATGGCCACTGAGCCTGCGTGTCCGGAGCCTGTGCTCCGCAACGGGAGAGGCCACAACAGTGAGAGGCCCGTGTACCACAAGAAAAAAAAATCATCATTAAAGTCTATTTTGTGCGAACCACTGTACTAGGAACTTTGAGATTATATATTATTCCTTGTTTTTATCAGATGGTGCTGTTGGCTAACTGATGCTCTCTGTAAGCCTTGACTTGAAATTTTCCAAGAGAAAAGATCTGATCCAATGAGCTGTGGCCTGGTGGCCAGTGCTGGGTTCAGAGCACAGGAGTCTATGCCCACGGGCCCTGCAGGGCAGGCTTCCTAATGAGAATCTCGATGGCCCAGGGCTCTCCTGACATGCCTGGAGCCCCAACCAGAGCAGAAAGAAGGCCCACTTACATTATCACTGTTTCGATTAGAGATTAAATCTTCATAGAGTACAGATTATAAAGTTTCAGAGATCTTATTTTTATCTGTTCAAGTCATTGATTCAATTAGAATAGTTTCCTTTCTTATTTCCATTGCCATTGTTTTGATTAAATCTTCATTAAATAAAGAATGGGCTGCATTCTGTTTGTAAATTTTACGTGGTCCATGCTCACCAGAGGTCTCCTAAATTTCGTTGTTTTCCATTTTTAAAAATTTAAGCAGACCCACCCTTTGGAGATTTTCTATTTTTTTCATTTTTTTTCCTTTTTTTGAGCTCTATTTTTATATTTCCTATGCCTGTCACAATTTCAACTGCATTCATGCTCAGTGATTCAAAGGATTGAAAAAAATATATGTAATTGTATTCAAAGTGTATAGAATTGAATATATTCTTACCAAAAATGTAGTTTGTGTTTGCAAAACACTTGTTTTTCCTACAAAAATACACAGTCATCTGTGAAAACTTTAAACACAAATAGGTTACAATTCATGAATATCCAAAGTATCAGTCAAAATTATTTAAATAAAACTAGTTTCTATTTCTGTTTTTGAAAAGGCGATTACATTTTATCAAATATTTTATACAAATAGTACCATGTACAATTCCAGCATTCAGTGCTCACCGAGGTGCCAAAGTCGAGGCTCCGTGTCATCCTCTGGCACACGGTGCGTTTCCAGCTACACGTCCGCATGTGAGAGGGTCCCCAGCCTCTGCTGTGAACGCCGTACTGGCCAGTGCGCCCTGGAGCCTGAGCTCAGACCACAGAGGAGCGAGGACGCGGGCATCAGGCCTCCTGGGCAACGAGACTTCGCTCTGCAAGAATCGATCGCGTGGACGCTGAGGGGACAGATCTGACGAGTTAATTAATCTTGCTGTCATCTAGAAGCTTCCTCAGCTCAAATCCTGCCTGGACTCTGGCTCCTGCCCATCTGCACAGTTTGAGGCCCTGGGCAGGAGGCGGGGTGGGGCCTCCCTGGGGCCTGAGCGACACAGGTGCCTGTGTTCCTGAGGAACTGGTCTCCTGTGCGTTCAGATCATGCAGGGCCCTCTGGGGCAGGGGCCTCCCACCCGCAGCCAAGGGCAGCACTGTACGGGCCGGTCCCGGAGCCACTGGAGAGCTGGGGTTCCTGCTGTCCGCAGCCGGATGGAGGGGGCTCTGCAGGCGTGGGCGCCACTGTCTGCTGTGCTTCCAGGACCGCGAAGCCCAGGCTCTGAGAGTGTACTGGCAGCCGGGCAAGTCCTGCTCAGTCCCCGTCCAGCCACCTTCGATGCAGTGACACTCCGGGCCCACAGAAGGCCTCTCAGAAAGCCCACTGCCCTAGAACCCGAGCTTCCCGTGGTTCCGGGGGGAGGCCCGGCAGCAGGCTGCATTGGCAATGGCAGCCCTGGGAGACCCCAGAGGTGCTTTCTGTGGGGACACAGAGATTACCCGCAAATACTCTCGACCTTAGGGAAGGTGGTGGTTAAAGGAAATTACGTCTACTCTGTTTGACTTGAGTATCTGGCGGCCAGGCAGGCGCACAGAATGAGAACAGTCTGTAGCTGGGTGCGCGGCTCATTTATTTGCTTAGCTCTGCGGACACTTCTCGACTCTGCGGAGAACGAGCAGGGGGCTCTCCGTGTACCCCGCGGCCCTCCACCTGCCTGTGGAGCTTCTCAGGGGAGGCCCTGGGCTTGGCCAGGTTTGTGCTCACAGCCCCCCAGACACAAGGATGCTTCCTAATAAGTGTCGGCGGAATACACGGCTGGCAGCCAACACCGTGGATGCCGGAAGATCTACCGTATCCAGCTCACTCCTCCCGCGTGAGCAGTGGCGACCGCCACCTGTTCCTGAGACCCCACTGTGTGTGGGGTCCTTGCACACATCACCCTCAGTCCTCACCAAAGCCGTGCCGGGCTGGCGCTCTTATCCCCTGTCTCACAGAGGCAGAGACAGAGGTTCGGGGAAGACCCCTGACTGGAGTCAGTCACAGCTGGTCGGTGTGGAAGCGGGAGTGGAGCCCAGACTCCGTGACTCCAGGTCCACATCACCCCGCCCCCTGTGCAGTTGTGTCTTGTGCTGGTTGAATGATGTCCTGCCTCTCAGACTTGGGGCCCCCACAGGAAGCTGCAGCCCAGGAGAGTTACTGCCTGCGAGTTCCCCAGGGCCTGCCCTCCCCATGGCACCTCTGTGGGTTCTAACGACAGACCCTCACTCCTCGGGTGCCAAGTATTTTTAATCTCTATGCAGTTGGCAGGTCAATCCGTTCCACTCCGAGGGATAGAAGTGTTACCGCCCTCTGGTGGGACCCACCACTCTGACAGTTTAGGGCGAGTGATTAGAACAGGGCATTAGGTTATTAGAACAGCTGGATATTCTGTTTCTTCCTACGGATCACGCACCACCCTTCTCCACTCCACTTGGAGCCCACAGGGCTGTGACCCCATGGACCGGGCTCCTTGCCCTCCACTGCCCATAGGATTGATTGGGCTGATGGAGCTCCAGATGGGAGAGGGAGGACCGGCGGGCAGTGGCTGCGTTCCTCTCTCCAGGGGCTGCAGCTCATGCCCAGCAGCCTCTCCTCCGGCTGCAGTTCTGAGGGTCTGCGACACTCTCCTCCTTTTGTCTGGTCAGGCCGAGGGCAGTGGTGGCTTCCCCCCATCCTTAGTCCCAGAGCAGGTGCTTTGTCCTCCCTTGCTGGATGGCCTTGACCCTGTCTCTACCTTTGTAGAAAGGCCCTTGGTCCCAGGCTCCTGATAATCCCAGCTGACTGAGCCATGTGTTTCCTGCTAGAAGCCTGACTGACACAGGTGGGAAAAACCTAAGAGAGCTGCTGGGTGAATTATCTCAGTTATCTGCCAACTGAGCCTGCAGAGCGCCGGCCAGGTAGATCTGTTCAGTCAGCAGACGTTTACTGAGCGTCACTGTATACCAGCTACCGTGTGAGGTGCCTCTAAGCACCTTAGGGATTAGCGTGGATATCGACTCAGTCTTGGGCTGGGCAGTAGGCAAGGAGGGCTTCCTGGAGGAAGAAGCATGTGTATCAGGAGTCTGAAAGAGGACCCCAAAGAGAGCAAGGGTATGAGTGTTCTTTTTTTTTTAATTAAATTAAATTTATTTTTTTATACAGCAGGTTCTTATTAGTTATCTATTTTATACATATTAGTGTATATATGTCAATCCCAATCTCCCAATTCATCCCACCACCACCAACCCCCCTGCCACTTTCCCCGATTGGTGTCCATACGTTTGACCTCTACATCTGTGTCTCTGTTTCTGCCCTGCAAACCAGTTCATCTGTACCATTTTTCTAGGTTCCACATATATGCGTTAATATACGATACTTGTTTTTCTCTGTCTGACTTACTTCACTCTGTATGACCATAATTCCAAAAGACACATGCACTCCAGTGTTCATTGCAGCACTATTTACAATAGCCAGGTCATGGAAGCAACCTAAGTGTCCATCGATAGATGAATGGATAAAGAAGATGTGGTACATATATACAGTGGAATATTACTCAGACATAAAAAAGAACGAAATTGGGTCATTTGTAGAGACCTGGATGGATCTAGAGACTGTCATACAGGGTACGAGTGTTCTAAGCCTAGGAAACAGAACGTGCAAAAGCCCGTAGATCACAGGGAACAGGGTACGTAGCAGGAACCGAGTTTCTTCAGCGTAGTCTGGAGGGCAGCAAGCTGGCAGGACCTGAGGGACCAGATCCAGTGGGGATTGTAAACCACGGGAGGGAAATGTGACTTTATACTAAAGGCAACTAGCAGTCATGGAGGGCTTTACACCCTGGTGAGTGTGATGGGATTTGCATCCATAGGGATCTTTCTTTTTTTAAATTTTATTTATTTATTTATTTAGTTAGTTAGTTAGTTAGTTAGTTTTGGCTGTGTTGGGTCTTTGTTGCTGCGCGTGGGCTTTCTCTAGTTGCGGCGAGCAGGGGCCACTCTTCATCGCGGTGCGCGGGCCTCTCACTGTCGCGGCCTCTCTTGTTGTGGAGCACAAGCTCCAGACACGCAGGCTCAGTAGTTGTGGCTCACGGGCCTAGTTGCTCCGTGGCATGTGGGATCTTCCCAGACCAGGGCTCGAACCCGTGTCCCCTGCATTGGCAGGCAGATTCTCAACCACTGCACCACCAGGGAAGCCGCCATTGGGATCTTTCTTACTCGGAATGGAAGAGCAGACAGGCGATGGGAGGGCAGGCAGGGAGGTGAGTTAGGAGGCCCTTGAAGGAGCCCAGGTGGCCCGATCTCCAGTGGCCATGGGGCAGATGGACTCATCGGTATTTGGGAAGGAGCCGCACCTGCCCAGCACAGCCTCCCTGCCTTCCCGGCCTCGCTCGGGCGTGGTTCTGACGTTCCTGATGCTGACCTCACCCCGAGGCTCCCTGGGCCTCTGCTTCCCCAAGTCTATTCCCCGCTTTGTCAGTCTCCTGCCCGGACCCCAGGCCTGGCCCCATAATGTCCCAGCACTGGCTTCTCCAGACTCCCGTGAGACCGTAGTGAGGACAGCCGTGTCTGTTTGTGCAAGCCTAGGGAACGTTTTTATAAATGCCTGCTGTGTGCCAGGATCGGGCCAGCGTCTTTAGTGTGCCATCTTTCTTGTCCAGTCCTCATCAGAATGCTAGAAAATTGTTATTATTCCCATTTTGCCAGCAAGAAACAGCAGGCTCGACCTCTTGAACCAGGTGGTCCCATAGCAGAGTGACGGCAGACAGGATACAGGCGTGTCTAGCTCCCAAGTCCCAACAGGACGCACTGTATTAAATTTAACTGTTATTAAGAGACTGTATTTACGAATGCCTGCAAAGTAATGCTTGTGAATTTGGGAAGCCTCAAGCAGGGGAGCCCTTGCCCTGTCTCGAATCTCAAGCAAGACATGCTTGCTACCAGCTGGCACCCCCAGAGCCTCATAAAGGGGACTTCTTTAATCAGAACGGGATATGAGGAGGTGAGGCCGTGAGCCTCATTCCTACCTCTGTGTGCCCCCCGACCCCCCGACTCCTTTTCTCCTATCAGCCCATTACTGTTTATTTCGAAACCAGCAGAAAACCAACACCTCACAGCTTTGTTGTGCAATTTTAGCGCCCAGCTGATGATTTCAATGCTTTTTACCTTTCTGTCTAGCTCAAGACAAATGAAAGTGTGGTTTGAAAAGTCATGTAACTGTTTTTGCACTCTATAAAAATGTTGCCGTTAACGGTAAACTGTGAGGTCTTCGTGGGCAGCAACAGTGTACCCAGTTCTTGACACACCATGCTCGTGCCTCTGGAAATGCTTGTTAAATGACGCTGAACTGAAGGAACATGTCAAGATCATCCAGCGCACCCAGTCCTGCACCCGGCCCTCTGGGTCTGCCTTTGACCCTTCGCTGCCTCTTTGAAGTCTCCCTGTGCCCTGCAGGCAGTACCGCAGGGCCGAGGTCCTTCAATCCCCTCTGAAAAGTTTATCTTATTCCTGAACCATCTACCTGACCCATTTCACCCCTCATTTGCTGCTGGTCCTCCCACCTTTTGACTCACAGATTTTTCTCTTCAGGGGTGGACTTTGTTATGGGCTAAATTTGTCGCCCCAAACTTCATAGGCTGAAATCCTCTCCCCAAGTACTGCACGCAGAGTGGGGACTTATTTGGAAATAGGGTCATTAATTAGGATGAGATCACACTGGGGTAGGGTGTGGCTGGTGTCTTTATAAAAAGGGGAATTTGGACACAGACATGCACAGCAGCGACAAGACCCCTGGGGACGGCAGTTATTCCCCCACAAGCCAGGGAACAGCCGGAAGCCAGGAAAGAGGCGCGGACCAGGTCCTTCCCTAGAGCCTTCAAGGGAGCATGGCCCTGCCGACACCTTGATCCTGGACCTCCAGCCTCCAGAACTGAGACAATGCATTTCCGTCGTTTGGGCCGGGCTGGCAGCCTGGCAGACTGATGGGCCTGGTCCATGACCCTGGCCTGTGACTCCGGCCTTGCTTCCAGCTTCTCTGCTTCTGGTTGTCCTGAGGGAGCGGCTGCCATGCTTGGGTTGTGCTCCTGTCTGGCTGCGTTAGCCCTTGAACGGGAGCTGGACCGGTGCCCGGAGACCTGGCGTCCCCTCGCTCATCAGAGTTTGCATATCCTCGCCGGGCTCAAGGGCCTCTCGGAGGCAGCCCAGGGTGGGTGGGGAGGCTGGTGGTGGGCTCTTTGGTGAGCCCCGAGGGCCCCCTCCCTGCTCTGCTGCTGGGAACCACTGGCGTGAATCCTGGGCCTAGCAGGGGAGGAGGAACCCTGAGGGCAAGGACGAACTCTCAGTTGCAGCCTCCATCCGGTGATGTCCCACACCCAGCCACGGAGGGTGTGGTAGCCACACCTGTCCTTCCTCTTGTGACCCAGCCCGACCACACAGCCCTAGTGTTCTTGTCACTTAGGAGCTATCAGGGTTTAAGGAGCTCTGGGCCAGGCACTGGGGCAGAGACCAATATTTTTTTTCTATTATCTCACACCCTCATTCAAGACTGGCTATTAATGTGGGGAGGAGGGATAAATTAGGAGTCTGGGATTAGCAGATACAAACTACTATATTGTTGTTTATCTATGTAAAATAGATAAACAACAAGGTCCTACTGTATAGCACAGGGGACTATATTCAATATCCTGTGATAAACCATAATGGAAAAGAATATGAAAAAGAATATGTATATATATGTATAACTGAATCACTTTGCTGTATACCAGAAACACAACATTGTAAATCAACAATACTTCAATTAAAAAAATAACTATTAATGAAAGAAACAAACTTTATTTGCCAAAGAAAATATGAAGGGGGTCTAGGTCTAAGTGTCCCCCCACCCCCCTGCCTCCTGGGCTTTCTAAAAGTGTGGCTTCAAGCATCCCCGTGGATTAGAGCACAGATCACAGGCTGTATCACAGGCTACAGAATAAAAGTTATTGCAGAGGGAGTGAGTGATGAATGATCAAATCTCCTGCCTGATTATTATATAAAGTGAAATTTAGAGAAGAAAGCGTTTGTAATCAGATAAAGAAGAGAAACTGACAAAGAAAACTGATTATGTCCTGGAATGTTTAACCCAGCTGACACAGAGCTGGATCCCTGCAGAACTTCACTCATCAGCAGGGAGGTGGCAGAGGCCGAGGCACAGCTGGCGGTCTGGATTGGCCCAGCCAGACCCAGAGCTTGCTCCCCTGCAAGAAGAGACCTGCTCTTACTAGAGGGGATGGAAGGATACATCCCTTTTTCTGAACAGAACCACAATAGAGATGCCAAAACACGGCACACACTTTATAAGAAATGGAAACCCACAACCTTAAGTATCTTCTTAATTCTACCTTTAAGTATATATCCATTCGTTTATGAGTATAATACGATAAGCAAAAATTCTAGTCTCCAAAAAATAAAGTTAATGATCCGTTACTTCTCCTGACCTGAAATTGGTGGCAGCTCTTTTGTTGAAAAGTGACATTTCGTAAGATGCCGAGTATGAAAGCATCACAGATGGTAAAAGGTTTTCTCCCGGGCCCAACACGTGACTATTATAAAAGGAATTGTGGAGTTTAATACTGTATTTAAAGCCAATAATGGAAATTTAATGTCAGTTCTGTCTCTACCATTAATGGTTTTATTTTTCCACTCAAAAATGTACTTCTCTTTGTGGGGTTTTTTGTTTTGACACTTGTCAAACTTGCAGATATAGATACAAAAATAGATAGGCAGCATTTCTAGATCAAGGAATACAATGCTGTTCGAAGCACAATCGTAACCGACAGGGTAGCTGGCAGCCCTGAGCATTAGTGGGCCGTGGTTGTGTCCAGGCTTTGAGACTGTAGATGAATCACTAACCTCTCCCATCCTCAGTAAAGTCTCACCTGGGAATGGGGAGAAATAGTAGTAATCGCCTATTATATACCGTGTTATCTGCAGCGTACAATAAACCCCTTACCATTTGTGGTTAGAAAAACAGGATGTCATTTCAGAAGACATCTCCCCAGGGCCTCACTCAGGCCCCCAAGGAAAGGGTTGGGTCTCCCTTTCAGATTCAGAAACTGGATTCCGTTCAGTCTCTTAGGGACAACCTCCACCAACCGAGCTCAGGAAAGACTGTCAGGGCGATCCTCGGAGCAGTGGCCTCTGTGGGACCCAAGGACCCCAACACCTTCATGGGATGTATTTTACTGCTCATGGTGTGTCTGTCAGTCGGGATGCAGCTGTAGAAAACTGAAACCACTCTAGCTATTTAATGCGTATTTAATCTTTGGAAGGCCAGGGAGTCCTGGCTGTACGTCGCCACCGGCTCAGTTTCTGCCCTTAGGAGGTAAATTAAAAGCGCTCAGAAGAGCTTCCTCTCTCTGTCCCGGCACCTGATGGCTGAGGCCTGGCTGTGAGTCGCAGGTCACCGCTCTAGGGTCCCCTGAGTGGTTTCTCTGCCCCGCTCCCCCTGCTGTAAAGCGTACGTGCTTTGCACCAAGGACCCTCCAGGGAGATGAAGTCTCCTCAGCTTGGGGACCAAGCAGGAGCAGAGGGGGTACAATCTGCACGTTCCTTGTACCGTCTTTGGTCAGTACAGGGGGGTGACCATACTTCATGTCGTCTTTGTCTATCGGGGGCCTGAGTGGTCATCTGCTTGCAAACAAAGAGAAGCAAAGCTGACTTCTGAGGGTGGAGGCAGCTCCTAGAACGCAAATAGAGAGCGGATGATAAATGAGTCACTTACCGTGAGGCACGCGGCCGCCCAGAGGACTAGACGACTCAGACCAGGTGGGGCCATGGATTCCCTCCACAGGAGAGTACAGGTGCCGCTCCCTGGACAGCACTGGGCTTTCTCTGCGGCCCTCCTTCCGTCATCCTGCAACGCCATCAGTTACAACTAGGCCGGCCTCCTCCAGCCACTTGAGGTCATCGTCCTTTCCTGAGGATCCCCTTCCTCTGTCAAAAGCCATCCTTAGGAAGTGTCGTCTGTGTAAAAGCCTGGCTCCGCCCTTTCCGTCCATTTAGTTCTCCCTGATTTTGCTCCTTGAGGGAAGCCCCATTTGGACGTTCAGAGGGTGCCTAACACTCACTCTCAGTCTTTCCGCGTGGCCGTGGCGGTTCACTTAGCACCGTCGTCAGCTCTGCGGTGACTCCATTCTGAGAAGGGCACAGGGCTCCCACCACAGAGGCACTGACGTACAACATTATATTAGTTTCAGGTGTACAATGTAATTGATTTGATATTTGTATATATTGCAAAATGATCATCATAATAAGTCTAGTGAACATTGATCACCATATGTAGTTACCCAATTTTTTCTTTCATGAGAACTCAAGAATTACTCTTTGGCAAGTCTCTCAAATATGCAATACAGTATTCTTAGCTATAGTCACCACACTGTACGTTACATCCCCCCCAGGACTTAGTTATTTCGTAACTGGAAGTTTGTACCTTTTAATTTCCTGCATCCATTTTGCTGAGCTCCCACCCGCCAATCTGTTCTTTGTATCTATGAGCTTGGTTTGTTTAGATTCCACATAAAGTAAGATCATACAGTGTTTGTCTTTCTCTGTCCGACTTATTTCACTAAACACAATGCCCTCAGGGTCTATCCATGTTGTCACAAATGGCAAGATTTCATTCTTTTTTATGGCTGGGGAATATTCCATCGTGTGTTTTCCATAGTGGCTGCACCAGTTTACATTCCCATCCACAGCATGCAAGGGTTCCCTTTTCTCCACATCCTCGCCAATACTTGCTATGTTTTGTCTTTTTGATAATAGCCATTCTTACAGATATAAAGTGATATCTCACTGTGGTTTTTTTTTTTTGTTTTTTTTGTGTGTGTGGTACGCGGGCCTCTCACTGCTGTGGCCTCTCCCGTTGGGGAGCACAGGCTCCGGACCCGCAGGCTCAGCGGCCATGGCTCACGGGCCCAGCTGCTCTGCGGCATGTGGGATCTTCCCGGACCGGGGCACGAACCCGCGTCCCCTGAATCGGCAGGCGGACTCTCAACCACTGCGCCACCAGGGAAGCCCTCACTGTGGTTTTCATTTGCATTTCCCTGATGATGACTGACGTTTAACATCTTATAATGTACTTGTTGGTCATCTGTGTGTCTTCTTTGGAAAAATGTCTCTTCAGATCCTCTGCCCATTTTTTAATCAAATTGTTTGGTTCTTCGCTCTTGAGTTGTATGAGCTTTTTACATACTTTGAATATTAACTTCTTAGCAAATATGTGACTTGCAAATATTTTCTCCCAGTCAGCAGGTTGCCTTTTCATTTTGTTGATGATTTCCTTTGCTGCGCACAAGTCTTTTAGTTTGATGTAGTCCCACTTGTGGATTTCTGTTGTTGCTTTTGCTTTGCTGTCAAATGAAAAAAAATCATCATGAAGACCAATGTCAAGTAGCTTACTGCCTATGTTTTCTTCTAGGAGTTTTATAGTTTCAGATCTTACATTCAAGTCTTTAATCCGCTTTGAATTAACGTTTGTGTATGGTGTAAGACAGTGGTCCAGTTTCATTCCTTTGCATGTTGCTGTCCAGTTTTCCCAACAGCATTTATTGAGTAGACTGTCTTTTCCTCACTGTGTCATAAATTAATTGCTTCCTTTATCATAAATTAATTGACCATTTATGCATGGGTTTATTTCTGGGCTCTCCTGCCGCATTGATCTATGTGTCATTTTTTATGCTATTTTGATTACTATAGCTTTGTAAAATGGCTTGAGATCAAGAGCTTTGTTCTTCTTTCTCAAGATTGCTTTGGCTCTTCAGGGTCTTTAGCGGTTCCATATGAATTTTAGGATTGTTTGCTCTATTTCTGTGAAAAATGTCATTGGAATTTTGATAAGGATTGCATTGAATCTATATATTGCTTTGGGTAGTGTGAACATTTTAACAATACTAATTCTTCCAATCCATGAACACAAAATATCTTTCCATTTATTTGTGTCTTCTTTAAGTTCTTTCCTCAGTGTCATAGTTGTCAGTGTACAGGTCTTTCACCTCTTTGGTTAAATGTACAGCGTGGTGAACATACCATAAAACTATATGTTTTAATGTTCAAAATTGCCTCAAAGTTATTTTGTAGGAGAGTAAGACAACAGGGTATAAATGACAAATAGCTAAATATTTCTTTGATTTTTTTTTTTTTTTTACATAGGTATACTCTGCTGCAATATGGTATTCGGTAAAGAAGCTATAATGATTTCTAACAGAGGTGTTAGTAGCCACAAATGTGTATTGAGTTGGCCAAAAAGTTCGTTCGATTTAAAGTTAAAAGACACATTTTCCATTTTCACCAAGAACTTTATTGAACAACATATTCACTAACCGAATGAACTTTTTGGCCAGCCCAATATATTAAGCATCTACTCTGTGCCAGCACCATTCTAGGTGTGAGGGATACAAAGAAGAATATAGCATTACTTGTGTCCTGTAAGCGTTTTCTGTCTTTTTTTTTTTTTTTTTAATGGCCATGTTGCACAGCTTGTGGGATCTTAGTTCCCTGACCAGGAAGCGAACCCGTGCTCCCTGCAGTGGAAGCGTGGAGTCTTAACCCCTGGATCGCCAGGGAAGTCCCAAGAGCTTTCTGTCTTGACTGATGTTTCCTAAAGTGTAGTCCCTGGACCAGCATCAGCATCGTCTGGAAACTTGTTAAAAATGTAAATTCCTGCGCCCCACCCCAGACTTACTGAATCAGAAACTCTGGGGGTGGAGAGGAGAGGGCAGTACTCCGCATTTTAACAAGCCCTGCAGATGATTGTAATGCATGTGAAGTTTGAGAACTACTGGTCTAGAGGAAGATAGGAAAATATAATTCTGTGGCTAAGTGCTGAGCTAGAGCTGGGCTCTAGTTGCTATGGGAGCCCTGTGGCAATCACCTGGGGATGGCAGGCAGTGCATCACCAAAGAGGTGATGCATGAACTGAACCTTACAGGTGGGTTGGAACCTTGCCAGGGAAACAGGATAGGGAAGGACATTGCAGGCAGAGGAAGGAACAGGACATGTGAGTGAACATGTTGACTTGGTAACTTCAAGTAGTCCGTGATAGATAGGTTTTTTTTAAAAAAAAAGAATACTCAGGGGCTTCCCTGGTGGCGCAGTGGTTGAGAGTCCGCCTGCCGATGCAGGGGACGTGGGTTCGTGTCCCAGTCCAGGAAGATCCCACGTGCCGCGGAGCGGCTGGGCCCATGAGCCATGGCTGCTGAGCCTGCGCGTCCGGAGCCTGTGCTCCACAATGGGAGAGGCCACAACAGTGAGAGGCCGGAGTACCGCAAAAAAAAAAAAAAGAATACTCAGAATGGAATTGGGTTGATCTAGATTGAATCCTCAGCTGAAGGGGAAAAGGTGGAGTTGATATTTTAAGCCTGTCTCACCAACTTGGCATGAACTTCTCTCCCTCTCTGTGTCCTTGGATAGCACGTCTTGTGATGGTTAATATCACTTCTAACAACATCTATGTCTTTAAGGTTGGTGGTGCCAGTGACATCGCACATTATCTTTTATCTTAGAATACCTTGTTGTTGTGTTTCGTGACCAGGCTACAGTTAGACAGGCAGACATAGATCCTTCCCCGTGTTTGCTCTGTAGTTTCATGTTTGCTTCACTTTGATGTATGGATGTTAGGTATTGATGACCTAGAGCATGTCCCTATCCTAATCTATTTCAGGTCTATTATTGGCTTATTAGCCGTAAGTCATTGTTTTGTCTTAGTGGTTGCTCTAAGATTTACAATATACATCTTTGACTTATCACAGTCCACCTTCAAATAATGTTACACCACTTTGTGTATCATTTAAGGACCTTCCACTTCCCCCCTCCTGGCCTTCGTGCTGTTATTACCAAACATTTTAATTCTACATATGTTATAAATTCCACTGTACATTGTTATTACTTTGCTTGAAACAGTCAGTTACCTTTTAAAGATATTGGAAAAATGAAGAGAAAACCTATTTTCCATTTACCTACATGTTTACCATTCCCACTGCTCTTCATTCTTTTGTATAATATCAACTTTCCATCAGCTGTCATTTTCTTTCTGCCTGAAAAAACTTCCTTTAACATTTCTAATAATGCTGGTCTGCTGATGATAACTTCTGTCAACTTCTGGTTGTCCAGAAAAGTCTTTATTTTGCTTTCATTCTTTGAGGATGTCTTTGTTGAATATAGAATTTTATGCTGACAATTTTTCAGTGTTTTAATGATGTCACTCTTTGGTCTTCTGGTTTGCATGATTTCTGATGAAGTTTCAGTCTTCACTCCCTCTATCTAATATGTCTTTTTCTCCGGCTGCTTTTAAGATTTTCTCATTATCATTTGTTTTAAGCAATTTGATTATGATGTACCTTGATGTCATTTTCTTCATGTTTCTTGTGCCTGGGTTTTGTTGAGATTCTTGTATCTGTGACTTTATAGTTTTCATCAAATTTAGACATTTTTTAGTCATCATTTCTTCACGTAGTTTTTCTGTCTCCCCTGCTCTACAGAAGTTCCAACTATACATGTGTTACATTGCTTCATATTATCTCACAGCTCATTGATAATTTTCTCAATTTTTTACAATCGTTTTACTCTGTTTTATTTTACATATTTCTTCTCCTATGTCTTCAAGTTCATTGATCTTTCCTTTGCAATGTTTAATCAGCTGTTACTCTCATCCAGTGTATTTCTCATTTAATATATAGTATTTTTCATCTCTAAAAAATTGATTTGGGCTTTTATATATCTTCCATGTCTTTCATCATGTTTGTTTCCTTTATCTTCTTGAAGACAAAGAGTATATTTATAGTAGATGATTTAACATCCTTGTGTGCTAATTCTATCATCTGCATCTTTTAAAAATGTATTTATATTATTGATTTTTCCTCCTAGTTATAGGTCAGATTTTCCTGCTTCTTTGCATTCCTGGTCATTTTTAATTGGCTTCTGAACAGTATAAGTTTATGGATTATGTTTTATTCCTTTGTAGATTGTTGGGACAAGTTAATTATTTCAAGGCTTGCTTTTATGTTTTGTTAGGGCAAATCTAGGGCTAAATTTGTCTCAGCACTAAGGCAACGTCCTCTGAAATCTCTCCTCAGTACCCAGTGTGTTTATATGGTCTTTCCACCCTGGCTGATGGGAACACAGATTATTTCCAGCCCTGTGTGATCTCCATTGATTTTTTCTGCTTGCCCCTTTTGGATGGTTCTTTCCTGGCCTCAGGTAGTTTCTTTGCCCATACGGGCCAGTCCTCACCCACACCCTCCACAGGACCCGTCTGCAGATTTCTGGACCTCTTGCTCCGTGAAACTCCTTCCTCTCTGGTATCTTGCCCTGGAAATTCTAGCCCATTTGGCCTTCATAAACTCTGCACTCTGTCTACTTGACCGAGCCAAACTACCAGGCTCTGTTTAGATCCTTCCACCCTTTCTGAACATCAGCCTGGAAACTCTACAGGCAGCAGTAGGACCCATCTCAGTATTTCCCTTCTCTGAGATTAGTGTCCTGTGCTGCCTGCTGTCCAATGAATGAAAAATCTCACGCCATGTATTTTCCCCAGTTTTCTAGTTGTTAAGGCTGGGGGAGATTCTGTGATTCCATCGTGGGCCTCCTGATGCAGATGAGGCTTTCAGGGACTGTGTATCGTAGCATATCAAGGGGCTGAGGAGAGGGAAATAGATAACAGCACGAGACCCTGGAGAACGGACACTGAAGTTTAATGCCGTCATTCATCCCCTTGTCGGGGGTCCGTGCTGTTTATTTTGAGTGTGGGCTGCTGTGGTCATATAAGGGAGTGAGGAGTAAGGAGACTGGATGATTTGAACTGTGCGCTTGGTTTAATGCGTGTTGCAGTTTTACCTGTTGAGTACTATGAGTTGAGCTGGAGCTATCACATTTCGTTGTGTTTTCCCAGATGTATCAGGAAGTCCGTACAGTGTCCTGGGAGTCTGCTGGACGATGGGGTGTCTGTCTCTGAGAGGTTTTATTTTTTGTGGTCCTGAAAAAGCTACTGCTATGCTCACCTTCTTCAGCGTGAGTACAGGCTGAAGGGCATGAGGGGGGCTCTTGGAGAGGATGGTAGAAAAGAAGGTGAGGCTTGATCACGAAAGGCCTGGGTATCAAGACCCTTATCCGACTCTTACCACACAGGTGTTACGGAGCCACTGAAGGAGGGATAGCATTGAGAGCCATGGGAGCTGGTGTTCATTTTAGAAACACGCCTTCAGAATCTGTTGGTGGAATAGGTGTGGCAAAAACAGGTATCAAATGAGTATGCTGTTCTCTAAAAGCAAACATTCAATGGCTTCGTTGATCTGAGCTTTGAGTAAACTATTTTATACGTACTTGATAAATGGACTTTAAGTTTGACTAATTGAAGGGAGGAAGGAAATGAGAACGAGGGGTAAACAGATGACATTTCAAATGCGCTGCTCTTAAAAAGGAGTGAGTGTGATCCTCAACCAAGAACTGAGTAAGCGGCTCTGGATTCACAAATCAGCAAGCAGGATGAAAGTGAGCAGAAAATGAACACAAGACACTTTCTGGCTGATAGAGTAGCATCATCCCAAGAGCTGGATTAAAGGGTGGAGTAGCCAGGCAGCCAGGCGCAGTGGGGCTGCAGCGAATGCAGTGAGGTGGAGGATATTCTATTTTCCAGAACCTCTCTCGAGTTTACCATGTCCTAGATGTGGCTGAGAGGAGTGTTCTGATAAGTCACTTTGAGAGGCTAAGACCCCCAGAAGGTGTGCCCCGGACACCGTCAGATGTTTGAGGGGCTTTGTTGTGAGGAGGTAGGTCTGGTTAGCTGCAGAGGTTCTGCTTCGCTCAGCAACGTCTGCCGCCGGTTCTCGGCAAGGCGACGGTGCCTCCCCAGGGGCCTTTGGGACCGGAGACCAGGGGCAGCCGCTAGCATTTAAGGGACAGTGGCCAGGGATGCTGGGACATCTGCAAAGTTCAGGAGAGTCCACACGATGGAGCGTCGTCCCACCCGAAAGCTGATGGTAATGAGGGGACACTGACTCCTGCCAGCAGTGGTCTCTGCTCACTCCTCGGTCTCTCTCCCCACAAAACAGTGACATGTATTTAAAGAGTACTGGCTGGAAGGGGTGATAAATTATCCTGCCCGAGTATGCTACGTTACCACCTTGCCCAGGGCACCTACGCATCTTGGTCTTGCCCTGATTATCCTAGAAGGGGCGACCAAGGGGGATTTAATCACCCTTTGCAGCTTAGTGTTATGAGGGTTTCTACTCTTGCTTGGAGCCAGGGGAGAAAGAATGTTCCTTCAGCCTGTGGATTTAGACCACTGTAGCACATGGGTGCCCCCAAGCCTGGGGTAAAAATCAAGATCACAAAAATAGCATAAATAGCGCGCCCCGGCTTCTCCCCCCGCCCCCCCTGCCATTTTCCCGCTTACAGGGCGGTCCTTGCAGTGGCTGCCCCACGTGCCGCCTGCCTCTGACGCTGCCTATGTGCCCCAAAGCCAATGAGCGCCCCACCGTGTCATGGAAAACCATGCCCCATTGCAGCCGAAGCTGCTGCTGCCTGCTCCCGTCGGTGCCCTGGGCCCCTGGGTCAGTGCCAGGCTGCCCACTGAGCCTCCCCTGTGAGCCCAAACCCTCTGGTGTTACTGAGGCTGCTGTAGAATGTCCTGGAGACCTCGGTGCATCAAACCCGAGTGGGATCTCTGCTAATTCAAGGAGACCCCTTCTCCTGCTGTCGGCACCCCCAAGCCACCGTGGTTTGAGGGAAGGCTGTTCTTCCTGCTTTTGCCCACACCCGCTGCTGCACCAGGGCTCAGAGCGGAACAAGTTCATGGGGCCAGACAGGAGAACAAAATGCGGCCAGGGCCCTGCTGAGCCGCCAGCAATTGGCAGTGTCATCCTCGTGCACGGAACTCCTTCCCTTGGGTTTGCTCTGTCCCAGGAGGGCCCTTGCTCTGTGACACAAATAGTCTCCCACAGCCTGCGCTGTTAATGGCCACACAGGCCCAGACTTGCCCGAAACTCCTGAAAAACACAGGCTGTGTCAGGCAGACCCCCGCACGCCCAGCCCAAGGAGCCATTAGAAGGCGCTAAATGGCGTTCTCCGCAGGACCTGAATTGCTCTCTGAATTGCTCCGAGATAGAAAAAGAGACTTTTAGGGGAAGGCAATACCTTCCAGGCCCAGCAGACCTTCGTGTTCTCTGCCTGGGGACACTCTTTATCCCGGCCTAGGACCACCCGAGAGCTTCCTGGCCCCCGTGGGAAGATGTGTGCAGGACACAGAGCGAGGGGCTTAGGGTCCCAGAGACCCTGCTCCTGGTGTGAAAGTCCTAAGGTCTCTTCAGGGGTAGGGGAAACAGCTAAAATGCTTACTGAAGTCTGTGTAAAATAATGTTGAGTTTACCATTGTTCGGTGCATGGGTCGGGAAAGTTGCTATTGAAATTCACCAGGCCAGGACCCCCCACAGATATGCTTGTTTCCTGGTTGGGATTGTTTTCTTCTTGTTGTGTTGTTTGTTTGACTTGTTCATCGGTTATAATTCTCCATTATCTCCAAACTCTCCAACCGTTTAATACAATTTTGCCACCCCAGTGAGCCATCTGTTCAGGGGACTTTGTTAAATGCAGGAGTTCAAGCAAATTTCACGTTTTAGGGCGACGTGGGTGGAGAAAACGGGGCATGCCAGCTCAGCAGGGGGATTAGAGGCAAGATGTGTCTGGACCTAGAGCCGAGCACTGAGCTCCTGCAGTCAGGGACGGGGCAGCAAATTATGTTGTTTGGCTGTGAAAGGAAAAGGTGAACCCAGAAAACTCACATTTAAGAAAATCTATCCAGTCATGTAACCACAGTGACATGAGAGCTTAGGCAGCCTTTGTCCAAGGGCTAGGAAACCCGTGTCTGAAAATTTTTGTTCCAGTATAAAAATTCAACCCTCCAGAATGTTAAAATAAATTATATCAGACACACTGGAGCTGGGAAAATAAAAACAAACCAAAATACAGCAGGCAGGAAAAGCACAGAAAATAGTCTAAAACCTAAGGCCAGCCCAGAGCACACGCTTTCTGCCTGAAGCAGAACAGGTGAAGTGCAGATTTTGGGAGCTGACACAGCCTTGTCTGTCATAGAAAGACCAGCGTTTACAAGGAACTCCATATAAGCTTCCGTTTAGCATAGTCTCTAAGTGTGTGCATTTTTTTTTAAGAGAAATAGTTATCTAAAGCAAGGGGGAGTGTTCTGGATGTCCACAGACGTGTTTTAAAAGCATGACAATTATTCAGTGACCACCTTGAGAGGCCTGATTTAGTCCTTGTGAATAACATCCAAACATGACAAATGGTGGCCATTTCCTAGTTCTCCTGCAGGGTGACGCTATCCATTTGCAGGCCGTTGGTTTGGAACATTTAATGATCAGGAATAGTAAAGCAGTGCTGGAACCGTAATAGGACTCGTGCCCCTTAACACCTTTCCCACCCCGTGCGCACACACGCTGAGTGACGATCGCTGGCGTTAGAACGTTCAGGTGCAGAACAGAGAGAAGAGATGCCCCGAGTCACCAGGGCTCAGTCTGAGCCTCGAAGGGCCGTCCGTGGCGTTAAGGCCTTTCTTGCTCTGGCCTCCACCTCCCTTTGCAGCCTCGTAACTCCCACTCCCCCTCTACCTGCAGGGGGAGGATGGAGGGACACACAGGTATCCGCAGTGCCTGGCGGCGAGTTGGGGGAAAACACACCCAGGGATGTGGCCCAGGTAAGCCCCGGGGGGCGCTGGGAAAGCTGCCACAAAAGAGTATTATGTACATCTCGAAGCTCTCCAAGGATAATGGGGAGTCAGCCAGGTTGGGGGAGGCTGGCGGAGGGCACCCAGGGCGGCAAATTCCTGAGAAGGGATGAGAACACTGCACACGTGGGGACGCATTAAAAGATGCCAGTGAGGTTACAGGAAGAGTGACCCCAATGACAGTTACCCCACCTGGACCTCGCAACGCGGCAACAGCCCTGAGCTAGGCGGACCCTAGGAGGGACGATGAGGACCTAGTTTGAGGTCTGGGGGGCTGTCATCAGGAGAGGGTCTCTGAGACGGCATTTTTGCTGACCTCTGCCCTTGGGCAGGAGTTTGTTGGCAGGGAGAGCGTCCAAGCAGAGGGGCAGGTGGAGGAAGGCCTGGCTCTGGACGGAGCTGAAGCCGAGAGGCTCTGCCCCCCGCCCTGGTGCCTGCGATCAGAGCTTCCGCCCTCTGTTCGCCTTTACACTCTCCAGGCCCTCCCCGTTTCTCTGCAGTATTTCTGTGCACGTCCTGGAGGGCAGAGGCGGGCTTCCCAGATCTTGCTAACCCGGCGCCTGGCCGTCCCTTGCACAGAGGCCTGGGCTCCGTACCCGCCCTCCAGTGAGCGGTGAGGGTCATTTCCTGCAGGCCCGTCACAGCCATGGGCCTGACATGTAAACGGAGCTTCAGAAGAGGCAAAGGCTCCCTTCTGGTGGCGCAGAGCCTACTCCTTTCCTTGTTTTTTCTCAGGTCAGATTTTCTTAAGGGCAGGGAGGCCATGGTGACATCCCCTAGACTGAGAGTTTTGAATCTGTCTGCCCTAGAAGCTCTACCTGTTACAATGAAGACCATCCATCCCTCCTCAGAGGGAAAAGGGGTGGGACGGTCCCCTGACCCCGCGGCAGTGCGTCTGCTCTCCAGGGCGACGCCCACGTCCTGCCTGTGCTCGTGGGCAGGGCACTCTCAGATGTCCCAAAGTGTTCACAGATGACACAAAATATAGAATTTATGTGAAGGAAACCCAAAGGCATACTGTCGCCATCAGCTGACATTAAAAGGGTGAGGACACTGTTGTAAACACTATATATCCTATGTCCTGAAAACCAGGAGGCTGCTGGCGCGGGACCAGGGCCCCGAGCACGGCCTTCTCTGGAACGCAGTCCTGGGCTGGCCCACGTGCCACTGTCAGTGCCGTCTGCAGAATTAATCTGAGACATGGCATCCTGCTGAAAGCCGAGCGCCTAATCAGAATATGTGAAGAACAGGAATTCCTTTCCCTTTAAAATTATGAAAATGGTCTTATCCAGCCTCCAGGCAAGTTATTTGAATTGTAAAGCATCCGGAGGCTGTGATGAGCCCAAAAGTTGGTGGACTCAGCTGCTAAGAGGTTTTGCTTAGACGCTGAATGTGGATGGAGAATGTTTGAAAAAAACACACAAACTCTGACATATATTATCCCCAGAAAGATATTTAAATTATGTGGCAACGGTGAGAGTTACTCTCCTTGGAAAAATCTCGGTTACAGCTGATAAGAAATGCTGTCTCAACATAGGGCTACATTAATCAAATTGATATGACATTTCACCATTGACTTTGTTATTTTTATTATGATTAATGGGAATAAGCATTTAGATTGTCCTCAAGGTATACGGCAAAATTAAAACATTGTTATAAAGGAGGCTTCTAATGAAATAATAAACAAAGAGTCGCTTTTTACCTAACCGATTGTGTACACAACTGGTAAGGAGAATGCCGGGCCAGCCTTTCACTGCAGGCCAGTCCCAAACCTTTGGCCCCAAGGGAACAGCCTGGCTCTGTCCATGTGCTGTGTCTCAGGAGCTTTATTCCCAGGGACGGTGAACCCAGCTTATTGGACAGTCAGCAAATATCTATTAAGTCCCTACTGTGTGCCAGTAGGGACTTAATGTTTTAGGTGCTGGGACCTTGGCAGTAGCTAGACACAGCCCCTGCCCTCATGCAGCTTTAGGTCTGATGGGGGATAGAAATAGATAAATAAGGTATCTTGAAAACTGGTTTTGGGGGACCCACAGGTGCTGGGAGCTCAGAGGGGCAGCGACTCAGTCAGGCTCAGAGGGTCCGAGGAGAAGGCTTCCGGAAGCCGAGAATCCAAGGATGAGCTGCACTTCTCCAGGCAGAGGGAACGCCGTGAGCAGACAGTGACCCTGGCAACGCCTATGCCCCACCCAATATCCAGCCCACGAACGTGTAGATTCAGACCCCTGGCTGGGTGTCTGGGTAACAAGTCAGTTAAACAAGTTCTACTGAAGCTCTTTTAAAGCACCATCCAGAAAGTAATGACCTTTCTTTTATTTTTAATTTAATTTAATTTAATTTAATTTTTCTTGGCCTCGCCACGTAGCATGTGGGATCTTAGGTCCCCGACCAAGGGTGGAGCCCGTGCCCCCTGCAGTGGAAGCGCGGAGTCTTAACCACTGGACTGCCAGAGGAGTCCCAGTAGTGACCTTTCTAAACAAAATGGATCGAACTGAGTTGAGATAAACCCTTAAGTTAAATAAATATATTTTCACAGAAGCAGAGCTGGTAGCTTCCAAAGTTTCTGTGTGCTTCTCCCCTGAAGTGGTTGTTGATCGTGACTTAGCGGGGAACGGGAGCTGAGCTGGGGGGAGTCCTGAGGAAGGTGCAGGAAGACCCACTGCCCAGAAGGGAGCAAACCTAGCCTCCGGGGACTGCAGACAATCCAGTCGAGGGCACAGACCCTCCCTAACCTCGATGTCACGAACCCTTTCAAGCCATTACGTTCAATTACACGAAAGGGGCCAGGAGGTTAACACAAGCACACGGATTGCTGAACAGTTAATGAAATCACAATAAACGAATTCAATGACCACAATCAATTATGAATGTGAAATCTGATTAGATGATGGAGAATAATATCACTGTGTTCCTCTCTTCCTGGGTGATGTATCGCTCTCTCTCTTCAACTAGCGTTTATTGAGTACTTATTATTTGCCGCACACCAGAGGCTGAACGTTGGGGACATAAAGATAAATAGGGGCACAGTCCTAGACCTCAACAGATAAGGCAGAAATCATTGCAAAGAGCTTGGGGAGAAAAGAATACCTTTCGACCATGGGCTCTGTTTCCTTCGCTTCTTCTTTTTTTTTTTTTTTAATTGAAGTATAGTTGATTTATCATGTTGTGTTAATTTCTGCTGTACAGGAAAGTGAATCAGTTACACATATGTACAATTTTTAGTATTCTTTTCGGGTATGGTTTATCTCAGGATATTGACTGTAGTTCCCTGTGCTCCCTCCTACAATGTAAGTTGGTGCAGCCACTATGGAAAACAGCGTGGAGGTTCTTTCCCCTCTGCTGGCCTGTTTCCTACACGCTCTGTTCCATCGTCATTTGCCTAGAAATCCTCCCTCACTGTCATACAATTTTATGGCCTCACAGGTCCTTAGGGAATCTCAGAGCCATTTTGTTTTCAGACTGCCTGGATCCTAAGTCTCTTGGCAGTGCCTGTGGGCCATCTGTTGATAAATGCTCGATGGTCCTAAGCTCCTAAAGACCTACTTATTCCAGCCACAGCGTGAGGCATTGAAGATATGAGCCTGAGCAAAAAGGCAGAGGTCCCTGACCACCTGGTGTTTAGCGTCTCTGGGGAAGGACATTCACGAAATCATATCACAAATGTAAACATCTAACTGTGACCCATGCACGGAGCAGAGGTATGAGAGTGTAGAATAAATATGGAATCTGACCAGCCGGGAGGTTCTGGAAAGGCTGCCTGGGGAAGTGGGGTAGGCAGAGGCCTAAGAACAAACATGCCTTAGTTGGAGGGGAGGACGTTTGTGGGAGGGTGGTGTGTGCAAAAGGCTCAGGATGGAAGGGATCTGGATGTTTTCAAGAAAAAGGAAGAAAGTCACGGATGGAGCTCAGAGAGTGAGGCGGATCGTGGAGCAATTGAAGCCACGTATGCAGGTCCTGTAAACGCATCGTAGATTCAGGTCTTTGTGCTCAGAGCCATGCAAGAGGATTTTAGTGGAAAGGAGCGCAGGCTGGTGAGCTGATCACACCTCAGCTTGAAAACTCTCTGGCTAGTGTGGGAAGGCGCTGCAGCCACGTGAGTGCCAGGCTGGCACAGGGGCTGTTGGACGTGGTTCAGGTCCCAGGCAGTGCTGTGTGGACTCGAGCGGGCAGTGGAGAAGCAGGGGTAACAGGCACGAATTGCCCCTGACTCTGAAGGGGCAGGAGAGGCTCCATTTCTCTTTTTCAAAATCAAACCGGATTTAGCTCCAAAAGGTTGAAAGCAAGTGACATGGCTCCCACCCTGTCCCCATCCCTGGGGTCCCTTCAGGGATTACACAGGAAAAATGAAGCAGGGCTGTCATAGAATCTTCTCACTGCTTCCAATCGACTTCCGTCTAGAGAGGCTTAGATTGAACTCTGTTGCCTGATTCTAAATGGAATTTGGATCTACGTGGCCCCAAATACTAGCCATCTGTCCTTGTCTAAAAGTCAAAACCGTAGCAAGGGGCACTGCCACCTGGAGACACTTATTTTAAACCCAAACACCTGCCCCACAGCTGAGTGCCGCCCCTCTCCTGTGGCAGAGCTGCTGGTCAGTGGTTCCTTGTGACCTGTGCCCTTCAGAGACCACTTGGAGGGGGAAAGCTCTGCTGCTGGGATCCACTCCCCCAGCCCAGCTTGGCGGTGCGGAGGGAGCTTCACTGTGGCTCCCAGGGGGAAGGCGCCAGGTCTGAGCCCTCATCTCTGCAGCCTTCCTTACCCTGGTCCTGCATCCAGGGCTTTGCCGTAAGCAATGGACCACACAATCCTGTCTCCTTTCCTGAACGCCCTCAGCTCTTTTGTCTCCCAGCCTCCCCCTCCTCCCCCTCTTGGCTATGTCATCTTTATCAGCCTAGATATTTCAAATAAAGAGCTGTCCATTTGGGGCTGGGGGTGATTTGGGGGGTTACCTACACACACCTTGCCTGAAACAGAAAAAGGCTGTCAGCTTCGCTAGGGCAAGGGAGCCCACAACTCTGGAAGCCAAAGGCCCAGGGGAGGTGGAAAGATGACCTTTTCCCATTCCTGGTGACTGCAGTCCCAGTGCAGCACTAATTAACGTATCAGTGAGCCACACGGTGCCCCGTGCTGCCAGGCTCCATATTTTGCCGTCTTCCTGCCCTTGAGGAGGATGCCCTGGAGCTCAGGTGGTTCCTGTGATCACAGAGCCTGCAGCGCAGGCTGGGAAGCCCCAGGTGCCAGCCCAGAGGGCATGTTTACATCACCCAGCCACTCCTTCGGAGCACGCAGGTGGGACCAGGGATGCACACCTGCGGGGCCGCGGCAGTGACCCTGTAGGTTGTGCCTTGGACAGGACGCTTGGCCCAGAGGGTGCTGGGGACTGAAACCCACGCTCCATTGGAGAAAGCAAGAGCTGGCCATGGGCGCAAGAGCCTAGAAAAGGGCTCCTTTTCCATTTCGTCCGCCTGGAGACAGGCTGTCTTATAACCACCTGCCTTGAAGGGGAGTCTTTGTCCAATTTGCATAAAGGGGGTAGCAGGGGCCCCAGAGTCAGAGAATCAGGCCGTTGCCCAGGGATTAGCCTGACGCCCAAAAGCTCCGCTCGAGACGACCCTCTGTACAGGATGACGACTGACCCAGCTGAGTAGAGGCTCTCGGAGAGCTAGAATCTTATAAGATGGGATCTCGAGAGGTGTGGAGGGGCTGAGAGGGTGGCACGGGGCCAGAACCCAGAGACGGGCAGCAGTAGATCAGGGCTGTGAGGAGGAGGACGCTGGTTTGTGGAGCATTCGTGTGGCCGAGTCACGCTGGAGATGGGGCCCGGGTCAGGAGCACCGGGCGCCTGCTCCTGGGGCCCAGGCCTGGGGTGCCTGCCCCCCCAGAGCTGCAGTGGCCCCCAGGCTCTGGCCGCCTGCTGAGCGGCACCTGCCGACTCCAGGCCCCTGCACGCCTGTTGAGGCTTATGGGTCTCACTGGGACAGAGTGGGTGTGCAGCATCGGACGCGGACAGGGGGTAGGGCTGCCGTTAGCAAGCTCTGCTCTGCAGACTCTCCCTCCTGACACAGTTCCTCCACGGCACAAGCTGCAGTTTACTTACCTGCTGTATGGCCCCGTCCTGTATGGCCCCGTCCCCCTCCCCCGAGTCGGGTGATGCGCTGTGAGAGGACAGGGAGCCCCTGCACTGCATCCCTCGCTCCAGGTGCTTAGTGTACCCTTCCCGAGTCCACTGGAACCTGCCGCCTGTGTGTCTGAAGGAGCACTGTTCTCTGCAGAATAAACACCTGGTGGGCATCTTCCCCTGTACATTTTGGAACAAGGCTTTTAGAACTGTCTTCAGAAAATGAGTGTGGAGGCTTCATGAGAAAAGAAGCCTTAATGCTTTATGCAACCAACAGTAAATGGAAAACAGGACTATGTTAATAAACACAAAATCAGCTACAATCCAGCTGCTTCAAGAAATGCTTTTTAGCGACTGCTTCTGGCATTTTTACTGACCAAGATTCCTACTTTTCTGGCCTCTGTGTATCTGAGTTTGTTAAAGCCAGAGAGCTGACCCTGTTGTAAGAGCTGGAGGTTCACAGATGTCATGATCCAAGAAAACGATATTTCCAAATATTTCACACATTTTCCTTCTGATGAAAGAATTTGCCAGCAATGCTTAAAATCCATATTATGCTTTTATCCTCAATTTTGTCCTCAATATTCATACTTTAATTCTGGGGCCAAGATTTTGTCCGTACTTGGTGTGGGTGTGCCTCGGGTGGAGAAGTGAATCCGCCAGCCCCGGAGTCTCTGAGTCCTGTCACCTTCCATTGTCACGTGCAACACTGACCATGATGTCTGCCCCGCTTGTAGGGAAATGTAAATTCCATGGTTGGATTGAATCACAGCGAATCCAAGACCACCCAGATCATCCCACAGCCCAGCCCTCCTCAGGGCTGGCAAGACCCCCAGGCTCTCCATGGACTCCCATGGTCTTCCCACTCAGGACACAGCTATAGGAACCATGACACTCAAGGGGATCCTGGCTTCCCCGTGGAATTAATTAATGGGCTCCAGGTCAGAATAAAGCACCTCAACATTGAACTGAAGGCCTTGAACTCCTCTGGGGCAATTCAAGACTTTTCCTAGCACCGGCTTTGCCCAGTGTCAGAAGGGCACAGAAGACCCCGGCCTGTCACGGAGCCAGTTCACAGGACCCCAGGTACCCATGAGGCCAGTGTAGCAGGAACTTACCAGATCGTGTGGGGCTGGTCCAAGAGGGGTGTTAAGCACACACATCTCAACACACACATGCAACACAACACACACACAACACATACCACACACCGCGCGCGCACACACACACACACACAAAACACACACGTGGGTGTGGGAGGCTGGGAGGACCACAGTTTGCTCCTGTTGGCCGTGCACAGAAGAACTCCTGGACCAGCTCTGTTTCTTTTATCACTCATTTAAACCAGCATTTTTGCTCAGAACTCAGTGCCATGGGAAAATAACACACATGTGAAGCCTTTTCATCCAGAAAACAAGTGCAGAAGTGTGTCTAATTATCGCTAGGTTACTGCATCTCCCAAAGAGAGAACCACACAGATAAAACAGCATGCCCAGAGCAGTCAGGGCTGCTCCTTTACTTGTCATTTTTGTAGCTCTTTTTCTCTGCCTCTTGGGTGTGCTGAGTGGATCCACAATCTCTTATTCAAAACCTTTGAGGCCAGATGGGTTTCACATTTCAGAAATGTTCAGATTTCAGGAAGGTAATGTGGTACAGATATCATACTTTATGTAACAGCCCTGGGGTCTAAGACAGCACCTCCTAATTAAACTCATTAACATTTCTGTAGCAAAGGGTATGAATTAACATCCTAAGTTGTAATGAATTAAGATCCTAATTTGCCTCACATTGTTTTAGGTCAGGTTTGCCTCTAAATATAAAAGACAAAAAAAAAAAAAAAAAGCCCACAAACCCTCTCGGTTTTTGGACATTGGAATTATAGGTAATGGATTATGGGCCGGTCTCCCCAATTTTTTGGTTCACCCATAAAAGTCAGCCTGCACATCTTTTCTCCTACTCACTTAGCTTCCCTCCTTTGTTCAGGGTGTTGGTCTCATGGTGGAGCCTTTTCTGTCCTTCCCCGATCTTACCATTCTTAAATATCTCAGGCATAACTGTCCATCTAGTTTTTGCTTCCTGTTGCTGTCGGTGCAGCCCGTTTTGTGCACAGAGAACATTTCAAGCACAAAGAGAAGTGATCTCGACTCGGATTTTAGGCTTCTTAAAATAGGTTTGTATCTTATGCAGCTTTGCAGACTCCACAACCTGGGAAACTTACAGAAAAATATAGGGCCCCTGGTGTCCGAGGAGCTAACATTGAAAAGAACATTTCAGGCACTGAGCAGTTCCCCCATCGCTCAGTCATTGGTTAAATCAGTGAGGATGCTTCCTGAGGACCCGATCTTACAAGACTCCACTGGAACTACTTTCTGGTTGCAGATGACTCTCTGAAATCACCCAGAGTTACATTCGCCTGTTTATGCCAAGAAAGAAAATCTCCAAAACACAGTCCAGCAGAAGGTAACCAGATATTTTCAACAGGGGTGTGAAGGTTTACCCACTGGAGATGCTGATTCCACGTCCCCCAGGCAGCCTCAGTTGTGGGTCGTGTCTTCACGTCTCACACAACTTACTCAAGAATTGCTGATCTCATCTGTGCACCCAAACCAGTGGCATTATCTATAACAGCCAAAAGGTGGAAGCAGCCCAAGTGTCCACTGACGTATGACTGGATAAATAAAAAGGGGCGTCTGTATACGAGCGACTGTGATTCAGCCAATGAAAAGGAAGGAAATTCAGACACATTCTATAGCATTGATGAATCTTGAGGACATCATGCTACGTGAAATAAGCCAATCATAAAAAGACAAATACCGGGCTTCCCTGGTGGCGCAGTGGTTGAGAGTCCGCCTGCCGATGCCCGGGACATGGGTTTGTGCCCCGGTCCGGGAGGATCCCACATGCCGGGGAGCGGTGGGCCCGTGAGCCATGGCCTCTGAGCCTGTGCGTCCAGAGCCTGTACTCCGCAACGGGAGAGACCACAACAGTGAGAGGCCCGTGTACCACACACACACACAAAAAAGACAAATACTGCATGATTCCACTTGAGGTACCGAGAGCAGTCAAATTCATGGAGACAGAAAGTAGGCTGGTGGTTGCCAGGGGCTGGGGGAGGGCAAATGGGGAGTTGCTATTTGATGGGAACAGGGTTTCAGCTCTGCAAGATGAAAAGATCCTGGAGGTGGATGGTGGTGATGGCTGCACGACAGTGGAAATGGACATAATGCCACTGAACTGCACACTTAAGAATTATTTAAATGGTGCATTTTATACTATGTATTTTTACCACAATGAAAAAGAGAATCGCTAGTGCTAACGAAGATAACTTTTGTTTTGCAGAAATGCTTTCTCCTTGAAGTAGTAACATGAGCCCAAAAGGCAGTAACATATACCTAAGACTAAAAGGCAAGGGAAGCAAGTGGAATCGATTACCTCCACTAAGAAAATCTTCTACTTGGCCTTGTACAATTTGTTTTTGTGTGTGAACATTCTGAATTTGCAGCAGTTATGACTCCGAAAAGGGGGAACGAAGAGAATCTCAGCTTTAAGAAAACTAGGACACAGTTGCATTTATAGAAACAGGTGCAGCTGATCTTATTTGGAATTTTTTCAGCTATCTTCATGATAAATAAAAGCAGACACCATGTCACATGAACCAGGGAACTTTGCTCCCAGCGGTTGGCAAATTGCTAAATTCCATGAAGATCAAGTTCACCTCCGATGTCCGTACGCCCCGACTTCCCGGCCCTGTGGACACAGCTGGCTCCAGGATCTGCGTCCACGTTCGATCAGACTGAGGCGGGATACTGCCCAGTGCACGGGATTTCCCAGACGGTCTCCGCTGAGTCCAATGCCGTTGTCGTGCCCTTCTCACCTCTGTAGCACTGGTTCTGAACCTTAGCCACGCGTAGGAACATCTGGGAGATTTTTTAAATCCCAGTGCTCAGCCCACACCCCATTTGAACAAAATCAGAATCTGTGAGGTGGGAACCCACCGTTGAGACCACTGTTTTATGTACCTATAAACATGACATTTATGGTCCTAAAAGCTTTTTGAAAAATCAGTAAAGTTTTTGAAATAGGAATTCCTTCTGATGAAAGGAAAAAAATTTCCTTACACTCTGAACATCTAAAAGGTGAGAGCACTGTTTTAAATGAACTCTATAATCCTTTATGTGTCATCTGCGAGAGCAGTAACAACTGTATACATTTTCTCCTAAAAAGATCATCTACTTCCTGTCCTCCCTTATGCTCCTTCCCTTAAAAATCGCACCAGCAATCCTGTGAGAATTTCATATCCACTCCCATCTTATCTCATGTCTCAAAATAATCGGTTGAATTATAATCTAATAATTGGCTTCCAGTGAATAAGTATTTACTAAGACCTACTCTTGGAGACACCATGGTGGGCAAGACAACTTTCCAGCTCTCCTGGGAAATCAGCTTCTAGAGGAAGCAGACAGACCCCTGCGGGGTCAATCCTTCTCGCTGGGGGACTCCCAGCTGAGTCCTCTCGGGGAGCTGCCTCGCCCAGGGCAGCCTCCCTCCAGTGACTAGTCCATGAGGAGTGGACTTGATCTTCTGCTCAGGGCCATCCCAGAGCGCCCCACGGGATCACCAGGGGCTTCTGTTCCCACTAACATTCTTTGCCCTCTGCCCAACCCTGCTTACTTGCCCCCTCCTAGCAGTTGATCCCAGTAACCTTCCTGCATGCAAGTGCTCAGCTTAGGCAGTCTCCCAGGGAACTCTCTCCCCAAGACTGCGATGGATCCTAGGGTGGCAGCGGTGGACATGGGGGAGGTGGAGAGGTGAAGATGTGAGAGGGAGAGCTGTGGGACCTGCTGATGGATTAACTGTGAGCTGGGAGAAAAGGCAAGGAATCAAGGATGCCTCCTAGGTTTGGAGCCTGAGAAACTAGGTAGCTGACACTATCTTCTGAGATTCTTTAGGGAGAAACGCTGGCGGGAGAAATGTTGATGTGATCCAAAATAAGGGCTTCCAACTACAGTGTGTAAATTATTAAGCACCCCCCTCGTAATAGCTATTAGTTCTTTGTGTTCTAAGCACTTTGGATGCATTAGGTATCTGAACTCATTTAATTCTGACAGCAGTGCCGGAGCACGGGTTTTACTTTCCTGTTCCTGAGATCCCTCAGGCCCTCGTGCGGCACCCTTCTGTTCCTCCAGCTCTGGTGAACAGGCTGCCCTGACCTTCTCTCCCTTGCTTGCATGCATCCAACATTCTGTGGCCTCAGGCCCTTTGCACGTGCTGCTCTCCACCTGGAGTGCTCTTACTCCCCCGCTCCCATCAGCCTCCTGGCTGTGACCTTCCTCGGGTATCACTTCCTCAATGTGGCTGCTCTTGTCCTCCAAGGCTAGTCGGGCCAGGTTGTCCTGGTCTCACGGCACCCTAACACATTCCTTTATTGATTAACTCTGTAGTGTTCCGTTACTGAATAGTCCTATGATATTTACTGTTTCTTTCTGATTAACCCCGTGGGATCTCCTCGATGAGTCACTACAGTTACAGTTTGGTGGCTGCGTGATGAACCTCTTCCCCGGCACATGGTAACCCCCATGAGAGCAGACGCTGCCTTGCTCTGACTTCGCCCTCCAGCACAGTGTGTGGCACATACTCGGCTCTCAAGAAATATTTGTTCAGTGAATCATGGAAATAGTGAGGCTAATGGGATTCTAGAACTTCCCGTGAGTACACGTCATTTTGTTGTAGAGCTGGGATGTGAACCCAGGTCTGTTTGACTCCAAGAGTCAAAACACATCATAATTTGCGGAGTGAAGTTGGGAGGGCTGCCCCATCCAACCGATCAATGATATCTGGACTAATCCGATGAGAGCTCAAGAAGACCTCCCAGAAACTGGATTAAAACTCGGGTTCCTGTAGCTTTGCACTGGGACGCCTCCCAGAAAGGCAGGGAAATGATAATATTCCCTTTACCCAGGCAATTGTAAAACAGATTCACGTTGACATGTGTGCCCAGCATGGTGCTAGAGAACAGGGGTGGGATGGGGTCAGGAGACAGGAGGCTATGAAGAGGTATAGTCTCCTGGAATCCGCAGAGAGCGAGATGGGCTGGTTCTAATTGATGAGGTCTTTTCTCATCGATGGAAGTATATGCACTAGGAAACCCTTTTTATTTCAACCCTCATGCTAAATCTTTCTAAAATGGATTAGTCCCCTTTCTTGCAATAATACATACTAGTTGCTGGGCTTCCCTGGTGGCGCAGTGGTTGAGAGTCCGCCTGCCGATGCAGGGGACACGGGTTCCTGCCCCGGTCCGGGAGGATCCCACATGCTGCGGAGCGGCTGGGCCCGTGAGCCATGGCCGCTGAGCCTGCGCGTCCGGGGCCTGTGCTCCGCAACGGGAGAGGCCACAGCAGTGAGAGGCCCGCGTACTGCAAAAACAAACAAACAAAAAAACTAGTTGCTAAACGAGATCTCATTTTTTAGTGATGACAGAATCTCACGGGGCCCCTGAGGCGACAGCTCTGACCATCCAGCACTGGAATGGTGAGATGGAGAGAGCCAGGTCCACAGAAGGGAACGCTCCGGGTCAGTGAGCTGAGCACGAGCCCAGCCTCTCCCCAACACGCAGCGGGGAGTGGGAGCAGAGAGTTAATGCACGCGGACCCGTATGTCTTCACCTGAAAACGGATGGCGGTGGACCACGGCGGTGTCCGTCGCGTCGTCTGACTGCATCCCACATTTGAGATGATTGGTTCTCAGACTCTGTGTATATAGGCTTAACACAAAGTTTAATGAAAAACACCTACTCCTCTGCGATACATTTTAATTTTTTCTTCTATTTTATTTTCTAGGAAATTTTGCTCACTGACTTCAGGACCTGCTAATAAATTTCAAAAACAGTTTGAAAACCACCATCCCCATTGTTGCTGTTTACCATTTTCAACAACGAACTGGCTGTGTCAAGGTAGGCCCAGCATAGGCTGGGATGTATTTGCCGTTTTGAAAGTTAAATGTCATCTTATCTTTGTCATTTGCCGCATTCTTGTAAAAGGCCAGTGGAAAAAAAAACCCTGCTTTCTGATTGAGAATTCTGGCAGGGTGGTAATTCTCGTTGATTGAGATTAATTTGACTCCCTGAGGACCCATAGGAAAATGAGAGGTGGGCACAGTGGTACATAATCAAGGTCAAAGACATGGGCAGCGAAGAGATGGAAGTGGGGAGGGCAGGGATGGGTCCTTCCCTCGGCTCCGTGTCGCTCGTCTGTAACTGGAAGGGCTGATGTGCGTGAATTTGCTGTTGTGAGTTTCTGTGACCGCGACCCTTAGGTTTGTGAATCCCTGAGCTCCTGCATTGTTAAAGGCTCTGGGACCTCCAGGGTGGCGATCCATGCAGATGGGAACGTTCTGCTCGTCCAGTGGGACCCCGGACCTTGCCCTGGACAGCGAATTCGGCATCGAGAAACACAGCTCGGGACTGGGTTGAACCAGGAAAGTCGGCGTAGACCTTGCCTTTGAGACCTTGAAGCAATTGCATGATTGAAAAATCTGCCAACTCGTTGTCCTCATTTCCTGGGGTCCTAAATGAGCTTCAGTTTGCTGAGGCTGGGAAACCACAGCCCCAGAGGCTCATCTGCAGCCATGCCTAGCACATCCTCCAACCTGGAAAGGTGTGGCTGCCTCTGTGGATCAGAAAATTGGAACAGAGGGAAAAACAAGGCCTAGGGCACCTTCAAGTGAAGGACAGGAATCCGGGTCTCCTGGCCCCTGGCCCAACCCTCTGGTATTTAGCCCTTGTGTCTGAACGGAAGCAGGCTCACAGGAGTGATGACAACATCTTAGTACCTGAGCACGTCATGAACAGCTGCTGTGTACCAGGCCCTGCACCAAGGGCTTCATGTGCGTCCATTAACGTCATCTCAGAAAGCAGACTCTATGAAACTGGTACCATCTTATCCCTGGTTCCAGCTAAACCGATTAAGGATGGCGGGAGGAGGCAGCGGGGAGTCTTCACTTACTCCAGGCCCAGAGGGACTTTCAAGCTCCAAATTAGGGAGCGCAGAGCCGAATGCGTCTCATTGAAGGAAACCAAGATGGCCTTTGCCCAGAGTCCTCTGAATCATGGATAAATACATTCGAGAAGGAAATTAATTCAATTGAGCTAATTCAAATTTCATGCCACTTAATTTTAATAGGACGAATATTAGCCCACCAATAACACTTTTAAATGGTTGGAATATGAATACGTGCAATTCGATGTTGAACTGAAGATATTATCTCACCATCATTGAATCTGATTCGTCTCAGGGGAAACGAAGGAGGCGTTTTTAGTGGCCACGGAGGTGGATGACTGAAATTCTAATAAACCTGGGAACAGATGAATAAAACACTGTCCTGCAACCAACAACCAGGGCTTCAGCATCTCTGAAGCATCTAGAGGTTCAGCCCAAGGCAGGTACATGACCCTTTCTCTTCATCATTAACGTCCCCAGGGCCAGGCACAGAGCACGCATGATGGGGCTCATGTCATAGGTCACCCTGCTGCAATTGCAGCTCCCTCCCCTTTCTCCCTCACTACGCTGTGATCTCGGTGACAGCAGGAGTCATGTCCCCATGTCTTCTGGGGCTTTGTATCATGGCCTCTAACCCAGTGCCTTTGGATGAATTATTAGTGCTGATGGCCAGTATTGCCACATGCGGACACCGACCTCTGCTCTCACACACGTTCCTCCACCGAAGACTTCATCAGCCTGCAGGTCCTCCCAGACCTCACCCCGCAGCCTTCATCCCCGCAACAGTCCTAAAATAAACCAACCGCATGCACATCTGACGTTCGCCAACCCTATAGCAACATTTCCAAATAAATTCTGGGACGTGTTCAAGGGCATTCCAAGGGGGCAAAGAAAGAGATCCCAGGCTAAGAAAGTTTGTGAAGCCCTGGGTGAAACTCAGTGAAATGCTTCTTTAGGGAAGACTTCTCGGAGCCTCTAATGTGCTACCAAGTGCTGTAATTTTCCTAGAAGGACTTAACGGCGTTCAGTTTTTCTGTGTTGGTTTGGATTCCCCAGAGGCAGACCCTGAGACGAAGATTTAGTATGGTAATCTATTTTGGGTGTGATCCCAGGAAACGTTGGTAGGAATAGAGAAGTGAGACAGGCGAGAGACTAGAGCAGTGAGCAGGGTTTTAAAGCAAGTCACCTGTAATGAATGGACTGAATGTCTGTGTCCCCTCAATGCATATTTTGAAGCCCTAGCCCCCGTGTGGCTGTATTTGGAGATGGGGCCTTTATGGAAGTAATTCAGGTTAAATGGGGTCATAAGTGTGGGCCTGATCCGATAGGGTTAGCGTCCTTATAAGGAGAGGAAGAGGGCTTGCTTGCTGCCTCCACACATACACGTGCGCTCACCAAGGAAAGCTATGGGGGAGCTTAGTGAAAAGGCTAGGACCTTGATCTTCCAGCCTCCAGAGCTGGGAGGAAATAAAATTTCACTGTTTCCGCCCCCCCAGTCCGTGGCATTTTGTTGTGGCCGCCCAAGCTGACTAATACATTCCCATCGTGAGTAAGGAGCTTAAGCCTGCTAAGAGTCAGAGGCAAACATGCACCGGGGACTTGGTTAAACCCCAAGGAAACAAACTGGGGAGGTTGAGGCCGACATCTCCAAACAATAACAGGATATAAAGGGAGCTTCGCGTGCTGCGGGGATTGGCATGCCTGGAACTGAGTGGGCAGCGTAACCAGAGCAATTCCCACGTCCTTCGGGCTGCGGTGGCTTCTTCAGTCTGAAAAAATTATACCACTTGTTAGTCCTGAGACTCAGAGAGGAGAGAGGGAGGCGGGTACTTATACAATTCCCGTCCGTCATTGACAGCTGGCTGCTCCGGGGCATGAACGTCCCGGCACTGCCGACCTGCAGCGCAGGTGGCAAAGCAGCCTCTAGACCAGAGAAGGTCCTCAGGCTGGAGATGCACGTGCTGGGTTCTGGAAGCTGCCTGGTGTGCTCTGAGGGGCGAGGGGACGTGCAGGGGCGGGGTCGACAGCACCTGGTACACTTTTCGGCCTTGGACTAGCATCTTGTGGAGAGTGATGTGCTCTAGACCAATTTCAGGCCGTCCAGAAGAGTTTGATTTCCTGTCAGAATCTGTCCATCTGCTCATACTCACCTGTATTAGTTTGCAAAGGCTGCCACAACAAAGCGCCACAGACTGGGTGGCTGAAAAAAACCGAAATTCATTTTCTCTCAGTTCTGGAGGCTCTAACTCTGAGAGCAAGGTATGGGCAGGGTTGGTTCCTTCTGAGGCCTCTCTCCTTGGTTTGCAGACGGCCATCTTCTCCCTGTTTTCACATGGTTTTCCCTCTTCCTGTGTGAGTCTGTGTCCTAATCTCCTCTTCTTATAAGGACACTAGTTGTATTGGGTTAGGGCCCACCCTCATTTTAACTGAATCATCACTTTAAAGGCTTTCTCTCCAAATTCAGAGACACTCTGAGGTACTGGGGGCTAGGACTTCAACATACCAATTTTGGGGGAACACAACTCAGCCCCTAAACCGTTTATCCCTCCACTGGCATCAAGGCAAGTCATTTGAAAAACACCAAAGGACTGTGAAGCAAGCAGGACCTTCCTCAGACCCAACCCTATAGATGGGCGTATCTCAAAGAAGATGTCACTCTGAAGGGAGTTCTTGGGTCACGGTGGAGACACTCACTGAGGCCCATCCAACCACCAACATCCCCAGCAGAGTGGAGCACGTGTTACAACTGATGAAGCTACGCTGACACGTCATATAAAGTCCACAGTGCAGGGCTTCCCTGGTGGCGCAGTGGTTGAGAGTCCGCCTACTGATGCAGGGGACGCGGGTTCATGCCCCGGTCTGGGAAGATCCCACATGCCACGGAGCGGCTGGGCCCGTGGGCCATGGCCGCTGAGCCTGCGCGTCCGGAGCCTGCGCGTCCGGAGCCTGTGCTCCGCAACGGGAGAGGCCACAGCAGTGAGAGGCCCGCGTACCTCAAAAAAAAAAAAAAAAAAAAAAGTCCACAATGCACATTAGAATTCACTCTGGTGTCATACATTCTGCAGGTTTTGACAAATGGATCATGACATGTATCCACCATCGCAGTATCAACGAGAGTCGTTTCACTGCCCTTAAGGATCCTCTGTGTTCCTCCCGTTCATCCTTCCCCCAGCCCCTGACAACCACTGATCTGGTTACTGTCTCCGTAGTTTTGTCTTTTCCTGAATGGTTGGAAGTAGCCTTTTCACACTGGTTTCTTGACTTAATGAAATGCATTAATATCATGTCTTGAGAGCTTATTTCTTTTTAGCGCTGATAGCATTCCATTGTCTGGATGTACCACAGTTTACTTTTCTACTCACATACTGTAGGGCATCTTGGCTGCTTCCAAGTTTGGGCAATTACGGATTCTGGGTGTATTTTGATGGTAAAGTCAACAGAATTTCCTGACAGTTTGGGTATTTTGTGAATAATGGTCCCAAAGAGGATGCCAAGGCATTTGGCCAATGCAGCTGAGAGAACAGGATTCCCGTGGATCCCCGCACACACAGGAGGACAGGGAGATGATGGGCTAACAGTGGCCACACCAGTAATCGTAGCTCTCATTGAGAGACCTTAGCTTTCTGCCGGGCTCGATAAGTGCACCGTGCCCCTTATCCCGTGTCACACTCACACCAGTCCTAGGAATAGATGCTGTTAACATCCTCATTTTACAAACAGGGAACAGAGGCATGTTGCTTCCTTGCTCCAGGGCGCACAGGTCTGCTCATACCTGGCTTCTGAGACTGTAAATATTTATTATATGATAGTTGGCGTTTTTACGCAAACACATCAGCCTGGTTAATATAAAGCTCCCCAAACCAGGGTAAATCCTCAGAGAAATGAATGTCACTATGTGAGGATTCATGGGAGGAAGCTGGCTGACCATTTCGCGTGTGGTGACCACATCCAACATGCTGGCAGCAGTGTTTTCTAATTCTGGTGAAGTGAAGAGTTCGTGGTTCAGAGCCTGGCACACAGTGGGTGCTCCATAAACACAGGCCATCCGCTTGAAGAGGCGAGTAACAAAACTGGGGTAACCTGGGTGCCTAAATGAAAACTTGTACAATCTGAAACTTGACTTGTACATTTCCCCTATTGATTTGACCAAAAGTATTAAATCTAGGCTCCCTTTGAGTGGCTACAAAATCATTGCGTCCATCAGTGGTTCTCAAGAGCCGTCCCCCAACCGGTCTGGGCTCTGGCAGTTTCCACCCTGCTGGGGCAGAATGGAAGAAGTCAGAACACTGCCGTGAATTTTCATAAAACAAGATGTATTTCGTTTAAAGCCCGATCCTTTCGTTTGAGATGTGTCCTCTTTTTAAAGCCTAAAAATGTCCTTTTTTTCCTATGAAATAATAATGAAAGTAGTTAGAAGTTTGCTTGCCTAAATGAATTTATGGAGCAAAGTAAAGGTCCCCAGGCCAGTCAGTCTTTTTTGTTGTTGCTGCTGCTGGTGAGGAAACGTACCAGCCCATGAAATCCAAATTTCTGGGTGTCACTGACCTTACATAATCGACGTAAACTCAGTTGACTATAAAAGCAGTCAGAAATGTGAGCTCAAATGTAGAAGGATCTAGAGTTAGGACAGGTCAACTCTACTGCGCAGCAAAGTATGCGTCGATTGCCCGCCCCCATATCACCCTGGGTTAGGCAGGCGTCATCCAGAGATGAAAACACAGAGCTCGTCATTCTCCTTCACTGTTCACAAGCCCACTGCCAGAGCGCTTCTAGCCACATGTTGTCACACCCCGTGTACACACCTTGCAGAATTTGGGGTGTAAATTTCCCACCCCCCCACCTCTTTGTCTTGCTAAAGGAGTCGAGGAGAGGGAAGACGCTTTACCTCCTACACAATTTCTTGCCAAATTTATAGAAAAAAATGACCAAGAACATAAGCGATTAAAAGGCAACAAACGTTGCACACTGATGGTGTCTGCTGCAGTGTCCTGTAATGGGGGTTGGGGTGGTGGTGAATGAATTGAGAACACAGCCTTGCTCATGACTGAAGGCGGAGCAAAGCCTCCTGATCCGCTGAATTCCAAGCCATGGTGGACATCCTTCGGGATCTCACTGCCTGGCGTCCCACCTCTCTTTTCTTCTGGGGAAATGCTCATTTGGCCAAGTTCAGATGGAATCTTCACTGCAGGGCTCCACACAGGACTTACCCCATCCGGTTGGAACGCACGGTTGGTTCAGAGCTGGGCACACACCAGGCCGGGCCAGAGTCCTCCGTGGGAATTCCTCTCTCCACCTGGGAAGATGGTCTCGGCGTGCCAGCCTGGGGCGGCCTGGGGGCACTTTCATGGCTTCACAGGAGATGCTGGTCTAGGAAAGGACCGTTTGAGTTTGACAAAGTCAGGGGCAGGCTGACCGAGGGCCTCAGCACACGGGTAGGACTCTGTTCCTGAAGCTCCGTCTCCGCCGCCTTGAGCCTCTCCGGGACCTTTCCCAGCCATGCCAGACAGCAACATCCATTTTCAATTAAGTTGGTCTGAATTGCGTTTCTGCCCCTTGGCAACAAAAGTCCTAACAGGTACACCGATAAACCTAGAAATTTAAAGTTTAAATCCTTCTTTTTGTCACAAGCAGTCATTCAAGGGGAAGGGGTAACAGCAGGACTGTGAATGCATGGCTGACCTTGGCAATCGGAGGAGCTGCCCTGGCCCCTGGCTCCCAGGTTCCTGCCATTTAACTGCATCCAAGCCCCACAGTGAGTTTTCTCAGTCTCTTCCTTTAACTCTTCCCGGGTCTCAAAACTGCAAAAACCTACATATCTCTGCCATCCACCTATTACCCTTTCCCTTCCCAAGCCTCCATTCTTTTTTCTTGTTTCCCAAACACATGAAGGAGGGAAGAAATCCCACTGCTGTAAGCTCTGTAGGTCAGGGCCCATCTCCATGTTATTGACAACAGTGATGTCTGGCTGGCGCTGTCATTCACTTTCCCTAAACTGCTCTGCTGATGTGAGGCTCCTAAAATTTTGGCAGGTGGTTTGAACTGTGTCATACTGAAAAGCCTATGTGTATTTTTAAAAATTAATTTATTTATTTATTTTTGGCTGCATTGGGTCTTCGTTGCTGTGCCCGGGCTTTCTCTAGTTGCGGCGAGCAGGGGCTACTCTTTGTTGCGATGCGCAGGCTTCTCATTGTCGTGGCTTCTCTTGTTGCGGAGCACGGGCTCTAGGTGCACAGGCTTCAGTAGTTGTGGCACGTGGGCTCAGTAGTTGTGGCTTGCAGGCTCTAGAGCACAGGCTCAGTAGTTGTGGTGCACGGGCTTTGTTGCTCTGCAGCACGTGGGATCTTCCCGGGCCAGGGCTCGAACCCATGTCCCTTGCATTGGCAGGCAGATTCTTAACCACTGCACCACCAGGGAAGCCCTATGTGTTTGTTTAAATGATGGTTTTTCATCGCTTTATTCTAAAAATGCTTTGAATCATCACAGAAATTGAGAGGAAGATGTACATCTCTTCATTACAGCATTTGCTGCCTGGTATTACTGTTGCTTTTTATGTGTCTGTCACCACCAGACTGTACATGCCTGTGAGGAGAGACAGCATGTCTTACTGAATTTGTATGCGCAGCCCTTAGCATGGTTCTTTGGCAGTCATGGTGTCCGATGCCTCTCCATGAGGTACAAGCGATTCTTACAACTCCATAGAACCTTGCTTCTCAAAGTGTGGTCCGTGGACCAGCAGCATTGGAATCACTAGGAGAGAGGACTGCAAATGCAGAATCTGGGCCCCACCCCGGAACTGCTGATTTGGAGTTGCAACCTACCGTGCAGAGAGAGCTGGGGTCATCTTGCAGAGTCAGGGGCTGATTGATGGGAGAAGGGAGAAGGAGGATGGAGGGGGAGTCAGGGGTGGATGAGCCTGCAGGGCTGGAGTGAGGAATGACAGTGAGCCCCAGGGGAAGAACGGCCAGCCAGGGGATGATGCCCCTGTAGGAAGGAGTTAGTTCTAGGGTCCTGTGCCCTGCAGACCGTCTTTATTCATGCAGGACCCCCTCCCTCACTGTGGAGAAAGGCAGTACAGAAACCTTCACTGCTGACGGGAAAAGACCAGAAGATCACGCCTTTTTCTTCTCCCATCTTTAAACTTAAGATCTAGGTGCTCTGGTTTTTGTATCCAGAGGAGACAGGCTCATAAAAGCAGACAGCGATCAGGTTCTTAATCTTAGAAACTATTGATGCGTTAAAATGAAAACATAAATTAGCACGGCCACTTCAGTGCCTAAATGACTTGGGTTTTGGCATTCTGCTTCTGTAGGAACTCAGTAAATGATTTCCATTTGAAAACACAGCTCAAGGAGCACTTAATAAGTGCAATTTGATGATGATAATGATGATTCACATAGCAGCACCCTATAAATCCGGTCAAGCAAATGTTTCCGGGGAATAGTGATTAGAAAACCAAGTCCAGGACACACCTACGGAAGGGGGGCCTCTTGGGGATCAGGATGCAATGTGGTCAACGGCGATTCTGAAACAGCTGGCTGAGCATTTTCCTGCTTCAAAGATCTGCTTCCCTAACCTGCTCGCCCGGTATCCATCCCAACTGCTGATCCTGAAAAACCACCCTAAGCAATTCTTTTTTTTTTTTTTACATCTTTATTGGAGTATAATTGCCTTACAATGGTGTGTTAGTTTCTGCTTTATAACAAAGTGAATCAGTTATACATATGTTACCATATGTCTTTTGACCATGGAGGAAGCAGTTTAGGGAAAGGCGTGGAGAATAGGGCCGCTGGAGACCGGGACTCCGCAGGGGGACCTCAGGAACGAAATAGGTCACCGGGCTCCCGGGCAGCGCTGCCCCGCCCCCGCGCGGTGCAAGCCCCGACCGCCAGCCGGGGTGGGATGCGGGGCCGCGGCAGCGAGGGTGACAGTGCACTTCCCCGCCTCCGGGTCGTCTCGCTCCCGCAGGGCGCTGGGGGGCTCTCGCCGCCCCGCGCCCCGTGCAGCCCCGACCCCTGGGGCGCGCGCCGGCCTCTCGGGGCTCCCGCGGCGGCGGCGGCGCGCGCGGGCACGGGGCGGGGGCGCGCGCGCGTGCTCGAGCGGGCGGCCGGGCGGCCGGGCGGGGAGAGCCAGGCGCGCGAGCCGAGCGCGCAGCTCACCTGCCGCCGCCGCTCACCTGGCGCGGAGCGCGCCCCCGCCCTCCCGGCCGAGCACCGAGCGCGGCAGCCGCCCCTCGCCCTGCGGGCCCGGCGCTGACAGGCCACACGGGTCGCCCGCGCGCCTCGGGAGCAGCGGAGGAGCCCCCCGGCCTGGGCGCGCCAAGGTGACCCCGGCGATGCCTCCGTTCCCGCGGGCAGCCTGTCCCGGCGCCCCGTGAGTCCCCTCGCGTTCGCCGCGCCCCCGCCGCCAAGGCAGCGGCCGTGGTGCATGGGCGTCTGTCTGTCTGTCTGTGTCCACACCTCCATCGCGCGCGCCCGCCTTTCTTGGCCCTGCCGCGGCTGCCCCGTGCGCACGGGGGAGGCCGGACCCCTCTTTGTTCTGGCCGGGGTGTGAGTGTGTGCACGCGCGCCGGGCGGCTGGCGGGTGGGAGTTTTGAACATTCCACCGAGGAGGGCGGCCCCGGCTCGCGACCTGTCGCCGTGGCGCGGTCCCCCAGCGGCAGACCCGGTGCCAGCCTCCTTTTGCAGCACGCGAGACGGATTTTCACGTGTGTCCCCAGCACTTTAGCAAACCGGCCGCCGCGGTCCCGCGTGTGCCTGCCCCGCTCACGCTCGTGTGTGCAAATCCCATCCTGTGTTTTCCCCAGCGCCAAAGGGCATTTTTTTGTTGTGGTGGTGGTGGGTTTTAAGCCACGGAGACTTTGGCTTTTGTTTTATTCCCTCTCAGTTTGTAATTCAGGAAGCTTGTGGCATTTGGGGGTAGTATCTGAGTAGGGGCTGGCTTTCTGTTCGTGTGGGTTTTGCGTGATGTTGGATTGTCACCCTGCTGTATCTCAACATTAAACAGCCTGTCTTTTCGTTGAAGAGGACGGGGGTTAAAATGAATGAAGACCTGAAGGTCAATGTCAGCGGGCTGCCTCGGGATTATTTAGATGCCAGAGCTGCGGGGAACGTCTCGGCTGCTGTCTCTTCCCAGGTTCCTGGCGTGGCGCCGGAGCCACAGCTGGTTGTCAACCCGTGGGACATTGTCTTGTGTACCTCGGGAACCCTCATCTCCTGTGAAAATGCCATCGTGGTCCTTATCATCTTCCATAACCCCAGCCTGCGGGCACCCATGTTCCTGCTGATAGGCAGCCTGGCGCTTGCAGACCTGCTGGCCGGCATTGGACTCATCATCAATTTCGTTTTCGCCTACCTGCTGCAGTCAGAAGCCACCAAGCTGGTCACCATTGGACTGATTGTCGCCTCTTTCTCTGCCTCTGTCTGCAGCTTGCTGGCTATCACTGTTGACCGCTACCTCTCCCTGTATTACGCTCTGACCTACCACTCGGAGAGGACGGTCACGTTTACGTATGTCATGCTTATCATGCTCTGGGGGACGTCTATCTGCCTGGGACTGCTGCCCATCCTGGGCTGGAACTGCCTGCAAGACGAGGCCACCTGCAGCGTGGTCAGACCCCTGACCAAGAACAACACCGCCATCCTCTCCATCTCCTTCCTCTTTATGTTTGCACTCATGCTTCAGCTCTACATCCAGATCTGTAAGATCGTGATGAGGCACGCCCACCAGATAGCCCTGCAGAACCACTTCCTGGCCACCTCGCACTACGTGACCACCCGGAAGGGGGTCTCGACCCTGGCCATCATCCTGGGGACCTTTGCTGCTTGCTGGATGCCTTTCACCCTCTATTCCTTGATAGCTGATTACACCTACCCCTCCATCTACACCTATGCCACCCTCCTGCCCGCCACCTACAACTCCATCATCAATCCTGTCATATATGCTTTCAGAAACCAAGAGATCCAGAAAGCTCTCTGCCTCATCTGCTGTGGCTGCATCCCGTCCAGCCTCTCTCAGAGAGCGCCGTCACCCAGCGACGTGTAGCAGCACTCCACTTAGAAGCCTGCATTACCAAGCACTCCCGCTGCCTGGCCAAGCGGTTGAGATGCTCTCCTTAAATTCTTTCTGTTGGATTCTCTTTTGAGCCACAGGAGCACTTTGAAGCGTTTATTTAGATAAGTTAAGTGATTGAAGTGAAAATAATATTACCAGTGTTTTCACCCTTTAAAAACAATTGAGTTCTTTGCTCAATACAATTTCGTTTTGTTTGGGGTGGTTTGGTTTTTTTTTTTAAGTATTTTATTTGGAGGCAGGGTTTTTGTTTTATATTGTTTGGAGGATTGGTAGTGCGGGGGGAAAGGAAGGGGTATGACATGGCCATGAAGTTATAAAAAGTAAATTGGTCCCAGAGTTTTTACCTGGACTTTAAAATAAAACTGAGTGATTGAGGAGAATGGAGACATTACTTTTTCCAGACCTTTTTTTTTTTTTTTTAACATCAAGGTAGATTTTCAGTGCTGCATGTATCTAACAATACAATCACTCTGAAGCCAATGGAAATAGTTTACATGATTTATGTTTGGAAGGGATGTGATTTTATTAACATGAACTCAGTAATAAGTTACCAACACTGAAACCATGAACCCATTCTTCTTCATTCTTTCTTTACTTTCAGCAATTACTGTTCACAAAAATTATTTTGGTACTCCTATGACGGTTGTAATTCTTTCTGCATGGCTGCTTGTGTCAGCTAGACCACTAGTTTCAAATGTTGCCATGTAAATCCAGAATCACGTGAGTCACTTTTCAATATGGTTTTTCCATGTGTCCTTCTAAAATGAAATATGAAATTTGTTGTGATTTACATATGAAGTAGGATTGATTAGGTACACCACAGTAGTTTTTTAAGCTACAGTCTGGGTTCAGGAAACAAAAGAAAAAAATTAATAACATTATTCAAAGTGGATTAAATTGATTTTACTATATTCTAAAAAAATAGTTAATGTAAAGCTATATCACAAACTATGAAAAGCATCACTTTTCCCATTTCTCTATATCTACGAATGTATTAATAAGTATTCTTGGTTGAGACAAATAGTGTTGCATATTGTAGACCAAGTATTTCTGGTTCATACTGTCTGTGGTGTCAGTGCATTTGAAACCAGTGGTCTCCTACTTTACTGATCAAGTTGTGAGTAAATAACATACATATCTGATTGTGACGTACATCAGCTACATTATGTAAGTTTACAAGCAGAATGACCACATGGCTGTTCATGAAAAGTTAAATTTGAACCCCTTTTCACCAGAAAGCAACTTAAATTTAATAAAAACTATATTGCCTGTTTTCAGAGAGCAAGGAAATGACACAGAGGAATTAATTTTAAACATACTGTATAATGATTGTGTTTGATCGTCATGTCTGTTAGCACAGAGACATTTTGGACACAGATACCTTCCCTCCACTTGCAGTGTACTTACAGCTGTGTCTATACAACCAGTGGGAGAATTTCTGGACAGCCCATCAACTTAACCCATTCAGATGTTGGAAGACCCGTATTTCAGGGTCCTTGGGGAATCACCTGTAATCAGTTAACCTCAATGGTCCATCCCAAACATTGTGCCCACGGTGGTCTGAGGTCCATTCTGGCAGCCTGCGTGCTGAAGCCATCTTTCCAGAGCACCTCCCAGTGCAGCGCGAGTGTGAATCGATCCTACACTTGAATCCGTGCCTCCGCTCTTATGTCACCTACGGTAGAGGAGAAGGGTTGAAACATTTCCGAAGTGGGAAAGGATTTTCAGTCCACAGAACTGGATGACCAATCTCAGCCTTTAAAAAATTCTTCAGGGCTTCCCTGGTGGCGCAGTGGTTGAGAGTCCGCCTGCCGATGCAGGGGATACGGGTTCATGCCCCGGTCCGGGAGGATCCCGCCTGCCGCGGAGCTGCTGGGCCCGTGAGCCATGGCCGCTGAGCCTGCGCGTCCGGAGCCTGTGCTCCACGGCGGGAGGGACCACAGCGGTGAGAGGCCCGCGTACCACAAAAAACAAACAAATTCTTCAACATGTGATGGAGTTGGTAGGTTGAATATGATGAGTCTGTTTGTTTTTGATCACTTGAAAGTTAATAGCATCTCCACGGGAGAAATGACTAAGGTCAGTTGGTTTTGACGAGAGCTGGGAAATATCCATAATGAGGTTTGAAAGCAATAAATGTGTTTTTGTAGAAATGGTGGTTGCCATTTGCATATCTCTAATAGTAATTATAATGATCATAATAAGTACGGTTTTTCACCACGTGTTGTGTGCCGGGCCCCATGCTGGGCGCTTTACCTGCTCTGTTGCTGTATTCACAAAAACACACATTTATAGTTAAGAAAACTGAGGCTCAGAGAGGCTAAGAAATTTGTCTGCGGCCACAGAGCTTCAAGGGCAAAGGCAGGATATGAATCCAGGGTTTCCAGAGTCTATGCCTGTCTCCTTCCCTGCATGGGACTAACTTTGATGCCTACCTGGATATGAGGGAAATGATATGTAATATGTTAATGTCACTAAGGTTTTAGTCCTACAGTTAAGACATAAAGCTTCCTGTTTAAAATTACATGGGGGACTTCCCTGGCGGTCCAGTGGTTAAGACTACGTGCTTCCAATGCAGGGGCGCAGGTTTGATCCCTGATCAGGGAACTAAGATCCAACACGCCACGTGGTACAGACAAAAAGTAAAAAAATAAAATAAAATAAAGTAAAATAAAATAAAGTAAAATAAAATAAAAGGACATGCTATTAGACAACAGTAAATGTCTTTAAAAAATAAAATAAGATTACGTGGGTTGTGACTATCAACGTGGTCCTACCTACAGGAACGAGGCCTGTTTTTATTATATTTAGTTCTCTTCTTCGCTAAGCATTTCCGCCATTTGGCGCCAAGGCCATCCCCCAGAGGCACATGGCAATATTTTAATGCAAAGAGGTGAGGGCACCCTTATTATACAGAGATTTTCCCTTCATTTACTATTTTAAACTTCCTGTTATATACTTACATCAGTATATAATGGTCTTATAAATATTAGCTAAATGGCTGCTTTTGCCTCCTGTTTTTAAAACATCTGATTTCAGCTGAGATTTTTTTCAATCAACTGTAACATGTTCTTACTGTTTACTTTCAATTGTGAAGATTTCTGGATGTTTATGTGATTTCCTCAAAGCTTCTTTGTTTCTGTGGGGTTAATGATTAAGAAATTTGCACGTCTTGATATGTATGTGTACGTATCTGTATGTGTGCCTGTATACATCTATATATGCATATATACGTTCAAGAATGTGAACTTTGCAACAGGACTAAAAAATCATAGAAAACAATCATATTTCCAACAGTCTTAAGGTTAGTAGGTAATCTTTTACTCCATTTGATTAAAACTTACAGCTGCCAAGATATTTGTATTATTTCCAGTAGAAATAGTTATCCTGTAACAATGACAGTTCAGTTACTTTACCAGAATCCTTAGTCAAGGCTAATTATCCAGGTAGTGGCTATCCTGGGTTTTGTTTCCTTTTATCCCTGTAACTCTGTTTCTTTGTCTCAGTCACGTTTGTTTCTTGGCGGTAAAGGGGGCTGTCGTGTCTTCCCTCTTGGTACCTGGAGGCAGAGGGGGTGATGGGGAGAGCACCTCATTTCCCAGGAGCCTAAATGGAACAGTCATGTTCAGTAGGGGAAAATTCCTCCACTGAGTTGGCAGGCAGGAACAGTCTTGGAGTCCTCCAGAATTTAAAGCAGGATTTAAACACGTTTAAAAGAGAAAATGAGAAATAAATAAAAGTATTTTGGAGACGTTGTAAACTTTTTGTTTTTAGAGAACTGCTTACTCCATTATTAAAATAATGATTAACTTTATTTCATGATAGTATATACATCATATGAAATTAGGACGACTTACCATTTCAAATTTAAAATACATATGAAATAAGTGACTACGATGGTGTTTTATTAAACAACATTTATGTTTCCACTTTGATTATATGCCTGGTGTAATGAAGGAACAGACTGCCTTCTTGTCCCCTTTAAAAAATGGAATAATTATTGGATGGTTTTGATATCTGGTTGGAATCTTAAAATCTGGTTGGAACTTTTAGAATCATCAAGTATAGTTTATATATATCAAGGAAGTAAAAACATGGTTGGAATTAGCAAACAGATCTACTGGCCTCTGGCAAACAATGCAGAAAAAATTACTGGTAATTTTGACTAGGGATCCTCAAAATTGAAATATTTAAAAGGCATACAGATCATCTGAGATTCTTATTAAAAATGCAGATTCTGCTTCAGGAGGTCTGGGGCATTGCTAAAGTTCTAGCAAGTTTCCAGGTGTTGCTGATGGTGATGCTGACGGTGTGTAGCCAGTACTTTGAGTCACAAGGCTAATTGTCACACCTTTATTAGCATTCTTTTAAAAAAGTATATATATATATATATATATATATATATATATATATATATATATATATAAAACCTCTGATAAGGATAAATAATTTTTTAAATATATAATTATAATATAAATACACACTTAATTTATATAAATATAATTATATAATATACAATACAAATAAAATACAATACACATTTAAACTAAATATATTAAATATATATATTATATATGTATATTTAAAGTGTTTATTCTTGTCAAAAGTTAAAAGGTAACTAGTCTGTGTTTAATGGATATGAACTTTGAACTTTTCCTAGAATTTCTCAGGAGCTAGTAAAGACTTTTTCCTTGTTAGTGTTCTCACTTTTTGAAATTCGGATTACCATTACCTTAGGGTAATTCTTTCAGAACTTAATTAACAATGCAATGCATTATATATATATATATATATATATATATATATATATATATATATATATATATATACACACACACATGAGTATACATAGCAACAAAGGTTTTCATCTCCATATTTTCAAGAAGAATAGTTTTCCCTATGACACGTGTGGTTTGTGTTTGGGGGGCTGTGCTTGCATGATTTCATCTTGAAATAACTGAGATGAAAACTTTTGTTCTCTGTGTCCTAAAATTCAACTGAACTGATCCTAAAGCAACCCTTTTCTAGCCAGGCAAATCAGAGAAATTTTAAATATCTCACCTTGATTTTTGACATTTATCTGTAATCTTCTGTTATTTTAAGCATTAAAAATGCTATTACTGTTAACAGTTATGATGGTCATTACATCCACTGTGCTTCTTTTCGGCCCAAGGATGTAAGAGTATTTTTTTTTCCAATAGAAGTATGTTAAAGTACATAGTTAAAGTGGATTTTAATAGATAACTTAAATATCTCCACAGTATAAAATATTTACAGAAGAAATCTAAGAATTTTTTAATCATAAAAATTCAAATAATAGCATCAAAGCACCAGGGAACAAATTTGCAATTGAAAATAAGTTTGGAACAGAAATGAAAACACTTCCTAGGGCACAGATTTCCCTGGTAATTGACTAGTTGAACAGACAATTACAAATAGTGTATTTTAAAAGGAAAAAAGAACATCTTAATGGCATTCTCTGAAAGGTAACAGAAGTCTAGGTTGCTGAGCTAAAACCTAAGGGAAAATTGGTTTGATCCAACTCTATCCTTACTCCTTCCAGGATCCTTTTGAAATAGGAGCAAATTTATTCTTGGATGCTATAGAATCTGACAATCAGAAGAAAATTTACAGAGTGGAATCTTCTATATTGAATCTAAATCATCCAAGTCAAGGTATCTTTGGAAACTAGAGTCCCACACTTACCCTCAAAGCTCAGCAGTATTTTAATATCCCTAATCACAGTCTTCCTTATGACACTCTAATTCTGCTTACCTTGGCCCAGCCCTGGAGATGCAGAGAAGGCCCTAGTCACAGTCAACATTTATACATTGAAAATATCCATTAAACAGTATTCTCTTCTTCTTCAAACAGTGTTATCCCAATGACTTAAATCATTTTTCCAGATTGATTGCATTTTATATCCTTTTGATCGTTTTCCTTTTGATCCTTTTTTCCATGTCATCTACCATTTCTCTGCGGCCTCTTCAACTCTAGTCATCAAAACTGGGCTCCAGTGGCCCACTAAATGTGGAACTTCCTGAGGCAGAACGACTGATGACCCTCCGCGCCTGCTGGCCGGGTGGCCATGGGCCTTCAAGCAGGGGGCCCCAACCAGGAGCATCAGCATCTCCTGGGAACATGTTAAAATGCAGAGTCTCAGGCCTCAGCCCAGACCTACTGACTCAGAAACTTGGGACGTGAGGCCCTGCAGTCTGACTTTTAACAAGCCCCCCAGAGGATTCTGATGCACACTTGAGTTTGAGAACCATGCCATGCAGCTCTGACCGTGCTGACCTAACTAAGGGCATTAAGCTCTCATCAGGACTAGGACTCCACGGGCTTTTCTGCTGCCTGTGCCCTGACAGATGATTCTGGTTTGTGGTGTGCTGCCTTGCACTAATTACTGTGACACTTGTCGCTGTTTTCGGGGTTATTTTCTAATTCGTCAAGGTCAGTTGAACTTGTGCCCCTTCCAGCAGGGCCGTTCCACTGCCATGCGCCACGTATGTCATGCTGGATGACAGTTTAGTGGATGTAGAGACAATTCAGTGAGGGGGGAAACGTCCAGCCAGACCTCCTGCTTGGCATCATAGAGACTAGTCTGGTGTTTTTCCTGTACATGACCTATCTGTGAACCTTCCAGAATATTCCACAGGCAAGGCAGTGGTCCAGCCATGCATCATCTGTCTATCCACACCCACCATCTCCGGCCATGGGACTTGCTGCTCACATCCACACGTGCATGTACACAGCACACCCTCGCCCCTCCTCTCTCACCGTATGTACCTCCGCCTTCCTCCTCCGTTGCCCAGGTCTGAAGTCGTCGGTGGGGATGCCCAGAGGATGAGGGCCTCGAAGGTGGTTGACTGTGTGTCTGACCCTCAGGCTAGTTCAGTGGTGCCAGGACAAGAACACGGACGTGATTACACAGTGAGCGTGGTTCCTACGATATAGGCTGGCGGTCACCGCCCCCCCCCTGCCCCCAGTACACACGCTAACCTCATCATCCCGTCGCTTACAGTCCAGAAAGGTCAGGAAAGAAGAGCAATAGTCAGATATTGAGCAGGACTCCTGTGGATTCTAGGGACTGCCTGGAGGCTGGAGCCGAGTTGCATATGGTGACTCAGCAGAGTAGGAAGTCATTGTCATGGGCGCGTACCCTTCCAAATCACTGCATTGATTTGGTCAATTTTCTTTAGGAACGTTTGAAGCTATGAGAACATAATCTATTTTAAAGATGCAAAAAATGATTATTAAAGACACTCTCTGTCAGTTCAAGATCCAGTGTACGAAGCAGCACATCCTGCAATAAAGGACACAGAGCTGCCTTTCCCCCTGAGGAGGCTTTGGGACAAAGGCGGCTGCTCTCCCAGACCAGTGACCAAATACTTCACAGATGTGGATGCACTGGAGAATTTGGGTTGTCTTCAGGTGAAAATCTAGGTGTTTTTGAAACATCTGAATCCAGAGTTTATGACTAAAGTTAAGTGAAAACACTGGTCTCGCAGCCCCCAGCGCTGCCCCAGGGACCTCGCTCCCTCTGAGTGTTCCACCCCGTGGGAAGGTTGTCCTGGGACAGGGGCTTCCTCTCAGCCCTCCCACCCTCAACAAACTTAACGCTGTAAACAGGCTCCACCCGGGGTGAGCAGCAGAGCCGGCCCTGGTTCAGGCTGTTCTCATTCAAAAGCCATCGCTCTGCGTTTAGGTCATTGCTTTAGTTCTGGGACAGGTGACACATCCTGAGAGGTCTTTTCACTTTTGAAAAGTGAAGCTTATTTCACTCTACCCCGCCCTGCTGTTGGTGTGAAGATGGTTTCTTCCATCTCTCAGACCTGGTTTCCCCTCTAGTTACTGGCCAGCTCTTACTGACTTCCTCCGGGAAGCGCCCCTGGGTTGAAGAGGTTTGGGAAAGAAAACCTGTCGGCCTCAGTGTGCCTGCCTCTACCTGCAGACCTACCGGAGTGACAGGGCTTGAGTCAGCAGCGTTGACCATAGCTGCCATTTCTATTGGAGTAAAAATAGGTTTATGATTGTAAGAGGGAAGATGTCAATCAATGGCTACGTAGTCTTCATGAATAAAATGATTGGGGACACGGGCTCTGGACACAGACCGCCTGGGTTCACATCATCTCCGATTGCCGGCTTTGGGGTGCCTCACACAGCCTCTCTGAACCTCCGTGGCCTGGTTTTATGAGACGAGCATGACCCAGGAACCCACCACACAGCCCGGTGGTACGGGACCCAGGAAGGGTTTAGCATGTAGCGCTCTGCACAGACCTACGTGAATGTTATTTTGCCTTAGTATTATTATTAGTGCTGCTGCTAATGGGTGTATTGACTTACTCTTTTTTTTTTTTTTCTGGCTGCATTGGGTCTTCGTTGCTGCGCGCGGGCTTTCTCTAGTTGAGGCGAGCGGGGGCTGCTCTTCGTTGTGGTGCACAGGCTTCTCATTGCGGTGGCTTCTCTTGTTGTGGAGCACAGGCTCTAGGCGTGCGGGCTCAGTAGTTGTGTGCGGGCTCCGTAGTTGTGGCTCACGGGCTTAGTTGCTCCGCGGCATGTGGGATCTTCCTGGACCAGGGCTCGAACACGTGTCCCCTGCAGTTGGCAGGCGGATTCTTAACCACTGCGCCACCAGGGAAGCCCCGACGTACTCATTCTTCACACCCTTGAAGGTAGTATTTGAAAACTAGCCTTCAAAGCGGGGATGCTTACACACCGCAGGTCGAGAGCCAGTCCTACAAGCCGCCTCCTCCTGTGGACCCTCGTGCTCTGCGCTGCACGTCCTGGAGCTCAACACACTTCTGGGCCCAAGTCGTCCAACAGTTTATTGGCTTAATAAGTGACGCTGCATTTCAGAAGTCATTGCATTTTCAACACAGGCTCTCTGATGTTTGCATGCCCAAAACATCAGTACAGAACTTAACAGACGCACTAGTCAATGCCATTCTTTGTCACAGCAGGGCTGTCAAGCTCAGAAGAGGGATTTGCAAATTTGAAATTACAGGAATATAGGTAAATTGAAGAAACTCTCAAAATATGCTAACCAACAAAAACAGAAAATATTTAAAAAGCAGAACAGCTGCTTTCTTAGTTCTCCTGAGGGAGAAAAGCATAGATTGTCTATTTTCCAGTCTGCCAAGTTTACAGGCTTTCTAAGAAGATGGTCTATATATTTGATAAAAGATTTCACTGAAAATGATGGATTTGGCAGTTTATTTCAGTATAGCAGTCAACTGACTCATAGAACTTGAGACCCAAGAATAATAATCCTTACGTCAAGCAACATCTAGTAAGAGTATATTCAGTGGAGTGTGTGTGTGTGTGTGTATAACCTATGTAGTCTCATTTTAGGTTTTGAAACAGTTTGAGAAACTGTTGAGGATATATAAAATCAAGCTTGATTTTTCTGCAAAAGGTATGAAATAAAATGGGAATAGGACAAAACTGAAGCATTCAGAAACACGTACTCAGTTTTTCCAAACGTGTTTTTATATATTTTTAAAAGCATACAATTCCATAATTAGTGAGTTACTCTTAATGTCAGTGTTACATATTTTGGATTATATAATTTTGTTTGGTAAATATTCAGAACTATCAAATATAAACAGTTACTATTAAAAGCTGTATTGGGCTTCCCTGGTGGCGCAGTGGTTGAGAGTCTGCCTGCCGATGCAGGGGACACAGGTTCGTGCCCTGGTCCGGGAGGATCCCACATGCCGTGGAGCGGCTGGGCCCGTGAGCCATGGCCGCGGAGCCTGTGCGTCTGGAGCCTGTGTTCCGCAACAGGAGAGGCCACAACAGTGAGAGGCCCACGTACTGCAAAAAAAAAAAAAAGCTGTATCATTGGTTACTTAAGAGAAGTAAAATAAAATAACCATCAGTCCTATTTCTGTTTATTCCTATGTATGTCTATCTATTTTGATCACCTAGAAAAAGTCTGGAGCAGGGCTGTCTGATGGAACTTTCTGTGGCAATGGGAAAGTTCTGTGTGTGCTATTCAGTACAGTAACTGCCAGGCTTGTGTGACTACTGAGCATTTGAAATGTGGCTAGCGAGACTAAGGAACTGAATTTTTAATTTTGTTTCATTTCAGTCGATTTAAATGAAATTTAAAAAGCCACCTCGTCTATCATTCTTCTACCCATTGATAACCACTTGGAGTAGTTGTGTATTTTCTTTCATTATTCATGAATGCTTCTTTAAAACCTCAGCTCATACTGTTGTAAGTGATGATCGCTAACACTTACAGGGCCCGGCACAGTGCCGAGTGCCTCACCTGCATTCTGTCGTAGACCATAATTTGTTAACATGCTGTTTTGTCACTTCATGTATGGTGAACACATTTCCACAGGCATGGCCTGGTCTCTGACCAGATATATACTTTTTAGTGACTCTATAGAATTATATCAGATGGAAATACTGTTGTTATTTAACCAGTCCTCTTTTTATTGATTATCTAGCCAATTTCCAGTTTTATTATTGGAAACACACTTTAAGGAATAGCCCCGAACACACATTTGCCCACATCTAGGATTTTTCTCAAAAAATCCTAGAAGTGGGGGAGTTTCCTGGAGGTCCAGGGGTTAGGATTCGGTGCTTTCACTGCTGTGGCCCGGGGTTCAATCCCTGGTCAGGGAACTAAGATCCCACAAGATGTGGAGCGTGGCAAAAATATAAACAAACACTACATAACGTAGTATTGTTTGTCTTTCATTTGTATAAAAAATAGTATGATGCTATTTGCATCCTTCAATGAAACAAATTAATTAATTGAAAAAATCCTAGAAGAGGAATTACTGCATCAAATTTCCAAACTGCCCTCCAGGTAACAATTCACAATCCTACCATCAATTCATGCAGATGTCCTCAGTAGATTCGATTTTATTCTAGGTATGTTTGCACACATGACGAAGGCAGAAAGATTCGGATGATTCTGCTGAGTGAGTGACGGCCTGGTAGGTCGTACCCCAGTGGTACAGTGGGCTCCATCTCAACCCAGAGACACAAAGAGGAGAGGTGTAAGGCTCCAGGCAAATGGGGAAGGAGGGTTGAGGACGACCTCCCCCCTCCCCTCGGCACCGGTTGCATTTCTGTTAGTCGATGTGCCCATTTGGGGACGCCATATTTGGAAATGGTTACAGATAAATTGGAATAAATTCAGTTTAAAAAGTGATTAAAGGATCAGGAAATAGAGTCAATGAGGAAAGATGAAAAGAATTGGATTATCTGTCCTGGAGGAAAGGAGGCCAATTAGTGACCTAATTACTACCTTAAAGTTATACAGAACTTGAAAGAGAGTTTCTTCAGTATGAATGGAGTATTGAATAAGAAGGATACATCATATTAAAACTGGATTTTTTCCAGTTGGATACAATGAAAATGCTTTCAATGCATTATCTCATTTAATCTTTTTTTTTTTTTTTACATCTTTCTTGGAGTATAATTGCTTTACAATGGTGTGTTAGTTTCTGCTTTATAACAAAGTGAATCAGTTATACATATACATATGTTCCCATATCTCTTCCCTCTTGCGTCTCCCTCCCTCCCTCCCTCCCTCCCTATCCCACCCCTCTAGGTGGTCACAAAGCACCGAGCTGATCTCCCTGTGCTATGTGGCTGCTTCCCACTAGCCATCTACCTTACGTTTGGTAGTGTATATATGTCCATGCCACTCTCTCACTTTGTCACAGCTTACCCTTCCCCCTCCCTCAAGTCCATTCTCTAGTAGGTCTGTGTCTTTATTCCTGTCTTAGCCCTAGGTTATTCATGACATTTTTTTTCTTAAATTCCATATATATGTGTTAGCATACGGTATTTGTCTTTCTCTTTCTGACTTACTTCACTCTGTATGACAGACTCTAGGTCCATCCACCTCATTACAAATAGATCAATTTCATTTCATTTTATGGCTGAGTAATATTCCATTGTATATATGTGCCACATCTTCTTTATCCATTCATCCAATGATGGACACTTAGGTTGCTTCCATGTCCTGGCTATTGTAAATAGAGCCGCAATGAACATTTTGGTACATGACTGTTTTTGAACTATGTTTTTCTCAGGGTATATGCCCAGTAGTGGGATTGCTGGGTCATATGGTAGTTCTATTTGTAGGTTTTTAAGGAACCTCCATACTGTTCTCCATAGTGGCTGTACCAATTCACATTCCCACCAGCAGTGCAAGAGTGTTCCCTTTTTTCCACACCCTCTCCAGCATTTATTGTTTCTAGATTTTTTGATGATGGCCATTCTGACTGGTGTGAGAGGATATCTCATTGTAGTTTTGATTTGCATTTCTCTAATGAGTAAAGATGTTGAGCATCCTTTCATGTGTTTGTTGGCAATCTGTATATCTTCTTTGGAGAAATATCTATTTAGGTCTTCTGCCCATTTTTGGATTGGGTTGTTTGTTTTTTTGTTATTGAGCTGCATGAGCTGCTTGTAAATTTTGGAGATTAATCCTTTGTCAGTTGCTTCATTTGCAAATATTGTCTCCCATTCTGAGGGTTGTCTTTTGGTCTTGTTTATGGTTTCCTTTGCTGTGCAAAAGCTTTGAAGTTTCATTAGGTCCCATTTGTTTATCTTTGTTTTTATTTCCATTTCTCTAGGAGGTGGGTCAAAAAGGATCTTGCTGTGATTTATGTCATAGAGTGTTCTGCCTGTGTTTTCCTCTAAGAGTGTGATAGTGTCTGGCCTTACATTTAGGTCTTTAATCCATTTTGAGCTTATTTTTGTGTATGGTGTTAGGGAGTGATCTAATCTCATACTTTTACATGTCCCTGTCCAGTTTTCCCAGCACCACTTATTGAAGAGGCTGTCCTTTCTCCACTGTACATTCCTGCCTCCTTTATCAAATATAAGGTGACCACATGTGCATGGGTCTATCTCTGGGCTTTCTATCCTGTTCCATTGATCTATCTTTCTGTTTTTGTGCTAGTACCATACTGTCTTGATTACTGTAGCTTTGTAGTATAGTCTGAAGTCAGAGAGCCTGATTCCTCCACCTCCGTTTTTCGTTCTCGAGATTGCTTTGGCTATTTGGGGTCTTTTGTGTTTCATACAAATTGTGAATTTTTTTGTTCTAGTTCTGTGAAAAATGCCAGTGGTAGTTTGATAGGGATTGCATTGAATCTGTAGATTGCTTTGGGTAGTAGAGTCATTTTCACAATGTTGATTCTTCCAATCCAAGAACATGGTACATCTCTCCATCTATTTGTATCATCTTTAATTTCTTTCATCAGTGTCTTATAATTTTCTGCATACAGGTCTTTTGTCTCCTTAGGTAAGCTTGTTCCTAGATATTTTATTCTTTTTGTTGCAGTGGTAAATGGGAGTGTTTTCTTGATTTCACTTTCAGATTTTCATCATTAGTGTATAGGAATGCCAGAGATTTCTGTGCATTAATTTTGTGTCCTGCAACTTTACCAAATTCATTGATTAACTCTAGTAGTTTTCTGGTAGCATCTTTAGGATTCTCTATGTATAGTATCATGTCATCTGCAAACAGTGACAGCTTTACTTCTTCTTTTCCAATTTGGATTCCTTTTATTTCCTTTTCTTCTCTGATTGCTGTGGCTAAAACTTCCAAAACTATGTTGAATAAGAATGGTGAGAGTGGGCAACCTTGTCTTGTTCCTGATCTTAGTGGAAATGCTTTCAGTTTTTCACCATTGAGGATGATGTTGGCTGTGGGTCTGTCATATATGGCCTTTATTATGTTGAGGAAAGTTCCCTCTATGCCTACTTTCTGCAGGGTTTTTATCATAAATGGTGTTGAATTTTGTCGAAAGCTTTCTCTGCATTGATTGAGAAGATCATATGGTTTTTCTCCTTCAATTTGTTAATATGGTGTATCACGTTGATTGATTTGTGTATATTGAAGAATCCTTGCATTCCTGGAATAAACCCCAGTTGATCATGGTGTATGATCCTTCTAATGTGCTGTTGGATTCTGTTTGCTAGTATTTTGTTGAGGATTTTTGCATCTATGTTCATCAGTGATATTGGCCTGTAGTTTTCTTTCTTTGTGACATCCTTGTCTGGTTTTGGTATCAGGGTGTTGGTGGCCCCGTAGAATGAGTTTGGGAGTGTTCCTCCCTCTGCTATATTCTGGAAGAGTTTGAGAAGGATAGGTGTTAGCTCTTCTCTAAATGCTTGATAGAATTCGTCTGTGAAGCAGTCTGGTCCTGGGCTTTTGTTTGTTGGAAGATTTTTAATCACAGTTTCAATTTCAGTGCTGGTGATTGGTCTGTTCATATTTTCTATTTCTTCCTGATTCAGTCTTGGCAGGTTGTGCATTTCTAAGAATTTGTCCATTTCTTCCAGGTTGTCCATTTTATTGGCATAGAGTTGCTTGTAGTAATCTCTCATGATCTTTTGTATTTCTCCAGTGTCAGTTGTTACTTCTTCTTTTTCATTTCTAATTCTATTGATTTGAGTCTTCTCCCTGTTTTTCTTGATGAGTCTGGCTAATGGTTTATCAATTTTGTTTTTCTTCTCAAAGAACCAGCTTTTACTTTTATTGATCTTTGCTATCGTTTCCTTCATTTCTTTTTCATTTATTTCTGATCTGATTTTTATGATTTCTTTCCTTCTGCTAACTTTGGGGTTTTTTTGTTCTTCTTTCTCTAATTGCTTTAGGTGCAAGGTTAGGTTGTTTATTCGAGATGTTTCCTGTTTCTTAAGGTAGGATTGTATTGCTATAAACTTCCCTCTTAGAACTGCTTTTGCTGCATCCCATAGGTTTTGAGTCATCGTGTCTCCATTGTCATTTGTTTCTAGGTATTTTTTTATTTCCTCTTTGATTTCTTCACTGATCACTTCGTTATTAGTGTATTGTTTAGCCTCCATGTGTTTGTATTTTTTACAGATCTTTTCCTGTAATTGATACCTAGTCTTATAGCGTTGTGATCGGAAAAGTTACTTGATACGATTTCAATTTTCTTAAATTTACCAAGGCTTGATTTGTGACCCAAGATATGATCTGTCCTGGAGAATGTTCCATGAGCACTTGAGAAAAATGTGTATTCTGTTGTTTTTGGATGGCATGTCCTATAAATATCAATTAAGTCCATCTTGTTTAATGTATCACTTAAAGCTTGTGTTTCCTTATTTATTTTCATTTTGGATGATCTGTCCATTGGTGAAAGTGGGGTGTTAAAGTCCTCTATTATGAATGTGTTACTGTCAATTTCCCCTTTTATGGCTGTTAGTATTTGCCTTATGTATTGAGGTGCTCCTATGTTGGGTACATAAATATTTACAATTGTTATATCTTCTTCTTGGATCGATCCCTTGATCATTATGTAGTGTCCTTCTTTGTCTCTTCTAATAGTCTTTATTTTAAAGTCTATTTTGTCTGATATGAGAATTGCTATTCCAGCTTTCTTTTGGTTTCCATTTGCATGGAATATCTTTTTCCATCCCCTCACTTTCAGTCTCTATGTGTCGGGTCTCTTGTAGACAGCGTATATATGGGTCTTGTTTTTGTATCCATTCAGCTAATCTGTGTCTTTTGGTTGGAGCATTTAGTCCATTTACATTTAAGGTAATTATCGATATGTATGTTCCTATTCCCATTTTCTTAATTGTTTTGGGTTCGTTATTGTAGGTCTTTTCCTTCTCTTGTGTTTCTTGCCTAGAGAAGTCCTTTTAGCATTTGTTGTAAAGCTGGTTTGGTGGTGCTGAACCCTCTCAGCTTTTGCTTGTCTGTAAAGCTTTTAATTTCTCCATCAAATCTGAATGAGATCCTTGCTGGGTAGAGTAATCTTGGTTGCAGGTTTTTCTCCTTCATCACTTTACATATGTCCTGCCAGTCCCTCCTGGCTTGCAGAGTTTCTGCTGAAAGATCAGCTGTTAACCTTATGGGGATTCCCTGTGTGTTACTTGTTGTTTTTCCCTTGCTACTTTTAATGTTTTCTTTGTATTTAATTTTTGACAGTTTGATTAGTATGTGTCTTGGCATATTTCTCCTTGGATTTATCCTGTATGGTACTCTCTGTGCTTCCTGGACTTGATTAACTATTTTCTTTCCCATATTAGGGAAGTTTTCAACTATAATCTCTTCAAATATTTTCTCAGTCCCTTTCTTTTTCTCTTCTTCTTCTGGAACCCCTATAATTCGAATGTTGGTGCGTTTAATGTTGTCCCAGAGGTCTCTGAGACTGTCCTCAGTTCTTTTCATTCTTTTTTCTTTCTTCTGCTCTGCAGCAGTTATTTCCACTATTTTATCTTCCAGGTCACTTATCCGTTCTTCTGCCTCAGTTATTCTGCTATTGATCCCTTCTAGAGTATTTTTAATTTCATTTATTGTGTTGTTCATTGTTGCTTGTTTCATCTTCATTTCTTCTAGGTCCTTGTTAAATGTTTCTTGCATTTTTTCTATTCTATTTCCAAGATTTTGGATCATCTTTACTATCATTATTCTGAATTCTTTTTCAGGCAGACTGCCTGTTTCCTCTTCATTTGTTTGGTCTGGTGGGTTTTTACCTTGGTCCTTCATCTGCTGTGTGTTTTTCTGTCTTTTCATTTTGCTTATCTTACTGTGTTTGGGGTCTCCTTTTTGCAGGCTGCAGGTTCGTAGTTCCCGTCGTTTTTGGTGTGTGTCCCCAGTGGCTAAAGTTGGTTCAGTGGGTTGTGTAGGCTTCCTGGTGGAGGGTGCCTGTGTTCTGGTGGATGAGGCTGGATCTTGTCTTTCTGGTGGGCAGGTCCACGTCTGGTGGTGTGTTTTGGGGTGTCTGTGGCCTTATTATGATTTTAGGCAGCCTGTCTGCTAATGGGTGGGATTGCGTTCCTGTCTTGCTAGTTTGGCATAGGGTGTCCAGCATTGTAGCTTGCTGGTCGTTGAGTGAAGCTGTGTGCTGCTGTTGAGATGGAGATCTCTGGGAGATTTTCATTGTTTGATATTACGTGGATCTGGGAGGTCTCTTGTGGACCAGTGTCCTGAGCTTGGCTCTCCCACCTCAGAGGCACAGCCCTGACGCCTGGCTGCAGCACCAAGAACCTTTCATCCACACGGCTCAGAATAAAAGGGAGAAAAAGTAGAAAGAGAGAGAGAGAGAGGGAGGGAGGAAGAAAGGAAAGAAAGAAAGAAAGGAGGGAGGATGGAAGGAAAGAAAGAAAATAAAGTTATTAAAATAAAAAATAATTATTAAGAAAAAAGTTTTTTTAAGAAAAAAAAATGGATGGATAGAACCCTAGGACAAATGGTGGAAGCAAAGCTATACAGCAAAATCTCTCACAGAAGCATAGACATACACACTCACAAAAAGAGGAAAAGGGGAAAAATAATAAATCTTGCTCTCAAAGTCCACCTCCTCGATTTGGGATGATTCGTTGTCTATTCAGGTATTCCACAGATGCAGGTACATCAAGTTGATTGTGGAGATTTAATCCGCTGCTCCTGAGGCGGCTGGGAGAGATTTCCTTTCTCTTCTTTGTTCGCACAGCTCCCGGGGCTCAGCTTTGGATCTGGTCCCGCCTCTGCGTGTAGGTCACCTGAGGGCGTCTGTTCTTCGCTCGGACAGGACGGGGTTAAAGGAACAGCTGATTCGGGGGCTCTGGCTCCCTCAGGCCGGGTGGAGGGAGGAGCACGGAGGCGGGGCGAGCCTGCAGCGGCAGAGGCCGGCGTGATGTTGCGTCAGCACGAGGCGCGCCCGTGCGTTCTCCCGGGGAAGCCATCCCTGGATCCCGGGACCCCGGCAGTGACGGGCTGCACAGGCTCCCGGGAGGGGAGGTGTGGACAGTGACCTGCGCTCGCACACAGGCTTCTTGGTGGCGGCAGCAACGACCTTAGCGTCTCACGCCCGTCTTTGGGGTCCGCGCTGATAGCCACGGCTCGCGCCCGTCTCTGGAGCTCCTTTAAGCAGCGCTCTTAATCCCCTCTCCTCGCGCACCCTGCAACAATGGTCTCTTGCCTCTTCGGCACGTCCAGACTTTTCCCTGGACTCCCTCCCGGCTAGCCGTGGTGCACTAACCCCTTCAGGCTGTGTTCACGCCGCCAACCACAGTCCTCTCCCTGCGCTCCGACCGAAACCCAAAACCCAAAACCCGAGCCTCAGCTCCCAGCCCCCGCCCGCCCTGGTGGGTGAGCAGACAAGCCTCTCGGGCCGGTGAGTGCAGGTCGGCACAGATCCTCCGTGCGGGAATCTCTTCTCTTTTCCCTCCGCACCCCTGTTGCTGCGCTCTCCTCCGCGGCGCCGAAGCTTCCCCCCTCCGCCCCCGCAGTCTCCGCCCGCAAAGGGGCTCCTGGTGTGTGGAAACCTTTCCTCCTTCACGGCTCCCTCCCACTGGTGCAGGTCCCGGCCCTATCCTTTTGTCTCTGTTTATTCTTTTTTCCTTTGCCCTCCCCAGGTACGTGGGGAGTTTCTTGCCTTTGGGGAGGTCTGAGGTCTTCTGCCAGCGTTCAGTAGGTGTTCTGTAGGAATTGTTCCACATGTAGATGTATTTCTGGTGTATCTGTGGGGAGGAAGGTGATCTCCGCCTCTTACTCTTCCGCCATCTTCCCCTCGTCCTCCAGATACTCTTTTTTTACATTCTTTCCCATTATGGTTTATCACAGGATATTGAATAGAGTTCCCCGTGCTCTACAGCGGGACCTTGTTGTTTATCCCACACTTTGGAATAAATAAGACCAGTTCCACCACTCGGCCAGCCCACCTGTCTGTCTGTGGGTAGATTCACACACATGTGGGATGACGGAGCAAACAGTTCTCGCAGCACCCTTTGCAGTAACGAACCGTGGCAGGGTGGAAACCACCTCATCTCCACGGATACAGCAGGGTTACATCCGTGGAGTTCTTTCCATACAGTGCCGTGCGATGCACGCATGAAAGTTCAAAAGGTAGCTCTCACGAGAATAAGATACGGAATAATCACAAGCGTGTCGTGTTAAGTTATGTGGAAAGAAATGAAGAGTAACAGGTGCGGGCCATTTATTCCGAGCCTGCCCGGCCTCTATCACGTGTGTCTGGGCAGAGACTCCAAGGCAGGCAGAAGACTGGGAGGTCGTAGTGGACCCAAGGAAAGGTTTCAGGTGGGCCCTGGCTGGAGGCTGCTGGCGTGGGGGGGCTGGAAGCAGGCCAGCCAGGAGCAGGGCATCCTGTGTCATTGGTTACGGGGACGTATTTGGCCTTCTCTCACGGGTCCTAAGTTGGAAGCAGGGTCAAAAATCGGGGACGTCTTATTTTTCGTGTCAGCAGAATCTTCTCTAGAGAAGAGCTGCTTTTGTTTGAGTCAGTGATGGCCAGGGTAGAAGCCCATGGACGCCCAGATTAGCGAGCTCTGCATAATGAAAGGGGACGGGGAGACTCAAAGGTAGAGTGGAGACTGGGCAGACGGAGAGAGCGAGACCCCAGGACTGGCCACCGAAGGACAACGTTGAGAGAAAACAAAAATATGGAACGGGGATTTAACTAAGCTGGTTGCTGTGAAGTGTGGGAGGTCACATCCTCTCATCCATTTCCCTGTGAATTCTTAAGGAAAATCGGCACTGCTCAGCCGTGCTTTGTACGTGGGCTTGCTTTGGGGAGGGACTGCAGCGCAGTCAGGGTTGCTATGGGAACCACCTCGGGGCCACCGTGGGAGATTAGACACATAAAGTGATGCCACGACGCGTTCTTCTCAGGTAATGCTATCTTAAAGCAAGCCCTGCCTTTGTGGAATTTTGTGTCTGCTAAGTTACTGTATTTTCCTTAGTCGTACTTTGGTTTTCAGGTAACGTTATCATTTCAGTAAAACAGTGTCTGTGGACAAGAAAAAGTCTATAGGGGTAATTGGGATTAGAACGTAAAGGAATTTATTATCAGCCAGAGGCCATGTGCAGGGATCATCTCTTCCAGAAAGTTCTTAAGGCGCCAGGCTTTTAAGATAAGCAGTGGCACAAAATATCCAAAATGATGAATAGCCTGGGAACGTCACCATCCCTCTGAGTTTCTGTGAAGGCGCGATCTTGCTTCGTCTTACTGGTACCTTGCGTGAGCCTCTCCTTGAGGATATGAGCTGGGTCTCCTGAGGTCCTCCACACATTTTAGTATGAAAATAAAAATTGCTTAGTATGCTGGGATAAGATTTATCCTCCAATATGAGTTTTCTCCTTCTCTTAGTATTATACCCAAATTTTGGCTGGGGTACATGCCTGCCAAGAAGAAAAACTACACTTAACCTTCCTTGCATCTGGGATGGCCCATGGGATAGAAGCAGGATTGGTGTCCACAACTACCTAGAAATGTCCTTAAAAAGAAGAAACATACCTTTTCCTCCCTTCTTTCTTCTAGCTAGCTGGAATGCATATGTGATGGCTGGAGCTACAGCAGTTATCTTAGCCTTGACATGATATCTGTTATGCTGAGAATCAAGGCAGAAGGATCTGGGTCCCCGACATGCGGCATCCCATTCCAGTCCATACCACTTATACGGATTAAATAGATTCCTTTGATTATTGACAAACTGCCCTCCATTGATGGGGGAGGTGCTCAGGGGCAAGGAGGTGTACAAAGTCAGATATTTTGATATGAACTTGCATGTAATAGGGGCTCAATATATTATTGTTTTATGTGAATTGGGGGAAAGATGAAAATTCCATAGAATGAGCATTTGGGAAAGAGTGAATATCCCTGACTCTTATAGAGATGAAAATAAAATGCAGGGCTGTGGAGGCAGACCAACTCCAGCCAAGACTGAATGCTGTATTTAGGGGAAAATAAAGCATAGTCTAAAATAGTCGCCTCCATCAGCAGGTTGCTGGCAGCGCAGCCCACCACCCACCCACCCCTCCTTGACGGACAGCTCACAATAGCCCCAAGCACGCCGTCCATTGTTCAGGAGTAATCTCTGCCCGTAGAGCTGTTCTCGGGCAGACGTGGCTGAAAGACTCGTTACCACCGTTAGACATGGGTCTGCCGGGTCTCTGAACACACCCAGTAAGGATAGGGATCAGAGGCTAATTGCGGGAGCTCAGGGCAGCTCTGCAGGGTGCCACCTGGTCCTCCTCCGCCCTCCTGCTGTGCTCCTCCACCACAAGGAGTCGGGTGGGACCGCCCAGGCACAAACGTGACACTCATTGTCCCGTGGAGCCTGCAGGGACTGCTTTGAGGGTTAGTTTTTTGCAGAACAGGGAAAAGTCACTGCCCCGCACACGCCCTCTGGAGAAACACTGCAGTGTATTCGCTCTGCCAGCCAGCTTTGCGTGGGGACCAATAGCCAGTTCCTGGAACCATCTGAAGACACTGCAAGAGGCCCGTGCAGGGGCTGCATGCTGTCAGAGCACAGTCTGGAGGCACACAGGGCCCTGAAATAGCTGAAGGGGCCTAAAGCCAGCATGTGTCTCCTGGGCAGGCCTCCCAGAGTGGAGCTGGCTCATTAGAGGCAGTTTGCCTGGCTGGGTAAACTGATGTGGATATTGATGTGGGAGGGGCATGAGGAGAGCTCGTGCTCCTGGAGCCCCCTTTCCACCCAGGGAGTGGAGGATGCTTCTGCCTCTCAGGCTCCCGAGGACTCTGTCACAGGTGACCACATCCCTCCTGCAGGCTGAATTTGGTACCAAGACTGATCTCTCTAAAGCACATCGGTCTGGCAGTGTAGCAGCAGACAAGTGACACTCATAGGTAGCATGTCATGGTCTCAGGCTTAATAAAAGCTGCAGGACTCATGCCGTGGTTCCAGGACTTTGTCCATTTCACCTACATTTTCAAAAGTATTGGCATAATTGCTTATTATCTTTTTAATGATGGTGGTATCTTTAGCATAAATCCCCTTTATAATTCCTGACATTTTGCTTTTTCCTTTTTTACAAGGGGTTGTGATTTAATTTTTGGCTTTCTAGATCCTCTTTTGCATGTTTATTGTTCTGAGTCATAAATTTTGGCTTTTATCCTTATTATAAAAGCCACTTTACTTTTTTTGGCTTTATTTTCCTGTTCTTTTTCAAACTTCTTGAGATAGACTCTTAGTGCATTGATGTTTAACATTTATTCTTGTCTAATAGAAGCATTTAAGGCTATAAATTTTTCTTCAAGCATGGCTTTAGCTGCATCCCAAAAGTTTTGATATATACTATTTAAAAATAATTTAACTTAAAAATATTTTCTAATTTTTATTATTTCTTCTTTGTCCCATAGGTTCTTTAGAAAAAGTACTGTTTAATTTCCAATCAAATACGCTTATCTTTTTGTTATTGATTTTTAGCCTAATTGCATTGAAGTGAAAAAAGATGCTCTATTAGATTTTTTTTTTTTTTTTTTTTTTGCGGTACGTGGGCCTCTCACTGTTGTGGCCTCTCCCGTTGCGGAGCACAGGCTCCGGACGCGCAGGCTCAGCGGCCATGGCTCACGGGCCCAGCCGCTCCGCGGCATGTGGGATCTTCCCGGACCGGGGCACGAACCCATGTCCCCTGCATCGGCAGGCGGACTCTCAACCACTGCGCCACCAGGGAAGCCCTCTATTAGATTTTAATCCTTTGAAAATGTTGAGATTTAAACAGTTCAGCATATGGTCCATGTGTCACTATGTCCTGAAAGACTATGTATTTTGCAGCTGTTGAGGGCAGTATTCTGCATTTGTTCATTAGGTTATGTTTGCTAATAAGGCATTGTTCATACCGTATTATACATTATTCTATATCATTACTAACTTTTAAATATATTTCTTTTGTTATTGTCTGAGAAAAGGATGTTCTAATCTCCCACAATGATTGTGAATTTTGCTTTATATATTTTAAAGCTATATTATTCTGTGCACATAAATTAAGAATTATTGTATCTTTCTGGAATGTTAAAACTTTTCATTATTATGAACTATCCCTCTTTATCTATGACAATACTGATAATGCTTTTTCATCCTAGGACATATTATGTCTAATATTAATAGAGCGATATTAGCTTTCTTTTGGTTAGTGTTTGCATGCTCTTTTTGAACCCTTTTCTTTTGAATTTGCTGTATCTTCCTTATATTTTAGGTGTGTCTCCTGTAAACAGCCTGTAGCTGGGTTATGTTTTTATCCAGTCTGGGAAACTTTGTATTAATTAGAACATTTATCATGTTTACAATTAATGATGCTGTATATTATAGATTACTTTTTTTTTTTTTTTTTTTTTTTGGCGGTACGCAGGCCTCTCACTGTTGTGGCCTCTCCCATTGCGGAGCACAGGCTCCGGACACGCAGGCTCAGTGGCCATGGCTCACGGGCCCAGCCGCTCCGTGGCATGTGGGATCTTCCCAGACCGGGGCACAAACCCGTGCCCCCCGCATCGGCAGGCGGACCCCTCGCCACCAGGGAAGCCCTATAGATTACTGTTATCATGTCATTTTATTATCTCATTTTTATCATCTCCTTATACAGTTTTTCATACTCCTCTAGTGGTTACCGTGGAGACTGCAACAACAGTCCAGATGTGTCAAAGTCCAGTAGTAATTGGTTGGTCTGCTTCTGCTTTCTGTCCCGTCTTTGTGCTCTGCCCTGGACTGTTGAATGTATTTAACCAGGTGTCCTGGCTGGGCCAGAGCTGAGGCTCAAACTGTCCAGCAAGTAGAGTCTGTGCTTCTTCAGGAATCTCTTTATGGCCCTAATTTGCAGCTGGGGGCAAACACCCGACCTTTGTCTACAACTGACACCCAGACGTCTACAGGCCCATGTGACACACATGACGGGTGGAAGACCGATCAGTTTTCCGTGAGCGCTGTCAAGCCTCCCAAGAAAGAGTGCACCACGGGACGGGGAGACTGGGCAAAACACACAGCCCCCCTCCAGGTCAAGTTTCCAGAGGGTGTGGTACTTAGACCCACCCTCACCAAGACACCCGGCCACACTCAGGGTGTGGCCTGAGGAGCAGGAGCAGCGGACTCTGGGATGCGCGGGGGCCCCTCCCCGAGGTGCCATCAGGGTGGTAGGTTCTCTTGTGTCTCTGGGTGTCACTGACTGGGAGAAAACTGCAGGGCCTGACATGCAGGCAGAGGAAGATCTGGCCTACCAGGTGGAACACGGGTGGCCCTGCCAGTCCTCCACGGAGGGTGGGTGGCACCTGGCCTCCTGTGCAGGGTGCCCAGAATCACCCAGGACCGCTGCATAAGGCCTGATGTCAGTGTTCGAATGATTGCTTTCAGACCAGCGGAGAAGCCAGATCCTTGGGTGGTTTGTGGAAAAACAACCACCACCACCACCACCCAAGTAGGGAATGTTTGTCCTAGAGATTGTAAGATAGGGGCTTGGAAATCGACAGGCCGCAAGCTTCTCGACTTGAAGCCACAGACTTGAGGCGGACGTTCTAGGGAAAGCTTCCAGGAGTCTAAGCAGAATCACACTGAGTGCCCATCAGTCATTTTTCTGTAAATGTCTGCCCCTTAAAGACAACGTCTTGCTCGGCTGTGACATCTCTCAACGCACCTGTGTCACAGCCGCCCTGGTGAAGCTCGTTTCTGGAGAAGAAGGTCCCTCAAAGCCGCTGTGAAGTCATCGGCTCCCAGACCCTCACAGCTGTCCCCGGAATCTCACCGAGGGACGTGGGGACCTGGGGCACTCATCATGGTGCCCAGAAGTGCCAGCCCCTCCGTGAGATCACACCAGCCACAGGAGGCAGGAAGCCTGTGGGTCTGAGCCCAGGTGCTGTGGGGGGGCAAAGCCTTTGCCCCAGAGGAGAGGGGTGAACAGACTGCAGGTGTGACAGACGCAGGCTGATAGCTTTGAAGCTGCCCCCCTGCATCTGTTCACAGCTGGTCAGGAGCCCCCTGTGGTACGTGATGCCTGTGAGACATTCGAACCACAGGATTTCCTCCCAGCCTGTGCAGGACCCTCGCCCTGGCCCCAATCCCTAAATACCAGAAAAACCCCATGCCTGTCTTCCCCTGCAGTCTCAAGACATTTGGGGACCTGCTTGGGAAGCCTGCCCGCTCTCCCCAGGAAGCCTCCTTGGGTGAGTAGAGAACCTTCTACACCTGCTTGGCGTGTGTGGGGTTCATCGTTTAAACGCCTGGGGCCAGCTTCAGATGAGACCCACCCTGGTTCCACAGGTGCCCCCAGCGTGGCCACAGGGAGCATGGCCTTGGGCTCTGGATTGTTAACTAAATGAAATTCAACTGTGAGTGGGGATGCAGGTGGGCCCCTCTCCCCACTGAACTGTACACGCAGCTAGGATCGGGGGCCAAGTGTGCTTCAGAAGACATTCGCGTAAAGCTTTTAATTAAATTCGCTGGCTGATAAGGTCATTTCACAAGAAACGCTGCTGCAAACCTTTAGGGGAGCCCATCCTAACCCCCCCGCAAGGCCTTGCGTCCTGTGGCGATCAGTCAGTCTGCTAGGGCTGCCGTAGCAAAGTCCCCCATGCTGGGGGGCTCAAAGCAACAGACATCTTTCCCTTGCGGTGCTGGAGCTGATAGTCCAAGGGCAAGGTGTTGGCAGGGCTGGGATCCCTCTGAAGGCTCTGGGGGGGACCGTTCCTTGCCACCTCCAGCTCCAGGTCACCCTGTGTTCTACAGGGCGGCATCCCTGGACCGGCGTGAGGAGGGCGCCCATCCTGGTCTCTGAGGAGGTCCGACGGGAAGGTCTGCCCCTGACACCCCTCTGCTCAGCCCAGCTACAGGGGCTCCAGCACGCAGAGTGGACCGGCCAGCACCCTCCCCTTGCCGAGTGGCCTCCTGAGGAAGCTGCCCACGCCCTGTCTGGAGGCTTCTCTACTGAGTTTGGCCATGGCTTTAGGGAACCGTGCAGCAGAATCCCAGCTCTGGCCCCACACGCCTAGGAACTCGGGGCCTGCTGGCCCCCAGACGAACTGGAACCCTCCTCCTGCATTTCAGCACTGACTAGAGCAAGACTTCCACAGGCTTCTGAACACAAATCACGGTAAGAAGCATGACACCTCACAACCCTCTACACATGTACACTAATTGTTCTATTTCTTTTTGACGATGCTGTTTATGACCCAGCAAGTTGATTTCGCACCTTCTAATAGGTTGCAACTCGCATTTAGAAAAATACTAGACTAAGGAATTCATACCTCGGGAATCTGTTAAGTCAGCAAGAAATTTTGAGTCCCTCCCACACACCATGCCGGCTGGACACCTAATACATAGTGCTGAGCTAAGAGGAAATAATCCCCGGCCTCGGGAAGGATACGTTTTACAGGAAGATGGGCGTTCAGTAAACAAGTACATTTGTAACCGTGAGTTGTATGAAGGGCTTGGGAGGAAAGAGCAGGAGAAGGGGACAGTTAGGCTGATGTGATCGGTGAAAGCGGCTCTCCAGGCAGACGGAACTCCGTGTGCCGTGGACTAAGACAGGAGGGAACTCGACAAGTTCAAGGGTGAAAACCAAAAGCCAGTGGTGCTGAGCGCAGTGAGCCTGGTGGACACTGCAGGTGGGTGGCAGCCAGAGGCTGCAGAGCTGCCCCACCCAGTGAGGGAGCGGCTGTCACGGGCACCGCTGAGTGTTGGAACGTGTGTTGAGATGTGTCGTTCCTGGAAAATATACCAGGATTTCCAAGACTTAGGGAAAAAACAATGTCAGCTATCTCAGCAACTTTTTATATTGATTTCGTGTTGAAATGATATTATTTTGGATATACTGTATTGGGTTAAATATATTATTGAAATTCATTTTTTAAAAACTTTGCAATGTGGCTTCTAGAAATAGAAAATTATACATGCGGTTGGCCTTTGTGGTTTGCGTTAGAACTCTCTGCAAGGTGCTGCAGATAACAGAGGTTTAATCAGGGAGGTTATGAAATGACCCGGCCACTCTTCGAGAGGCAGATTTCAGGAAGCAGAGTGACACAGAGACTAGTGGGATGGGGATGCCCCACCCGACAGAGGGAGAGGGAGGAGAGCGCTGACCTGGGTAAGGGGGGCCGTGAGGACGGAGGGAGGGGAGAGCGTCCAGATGTGTCTTGGAGAGCGTGTTCGTGGAACCCAGCACCTACCCTGAGCGTCGGGAAAGGAGCCTGTGGCCATCTCCTTAGTCTTATGTATGTGGCACATAAATCTTGCCCATGTCCCTTAGCGGCATTATTAGCAGAAATATTGCCATGTCCCTTAGCCTGTTTTGATACGTGTGCTAGAGCCACCCACTATTACCTGTGAGATACGGGCAGATCGCTCATTTTAGCATTTATGTCAGTAATGGGAGCCTTTCTGTTTTAAGCCAGAGGGCAAGGGAGCTAATATCCGACATCTCGATCATTCCTTCAAGAGTTCGTTCATTGCACATGATCAATATTTAATATAACTTCATCAGTTATTAAAGTCTGCTTCTTTAAAAACAATGACTTGCCCTTTCCTGCCATGGAATTCAGTGACACCGGAGCCCCGGAAGCCCGTGATGCTGGTCACTCTGTGGTAGTGATGGATTCCCTTCTTCTGCAGGTACATTCTTCTCTTTGTAAAACTGCACTTGATTGGGACAAACGCATGGATGATGTTTTGAAAAACGACCCAAACTCAGCTTTTGGGAGAGAGTAAGATCTCAATATAACCCATCTTCGCAAAGAAGAAAGACAAGAAAGTAATAAGTGACCCAAAAGAACACTAGGGTTTGGGACAGGAAGGGCCAAGGGCTCCCCAAATAAGAGGCTTGTTCGGTTGAAAGTGCTAGTGATGGGATCACCTCCCAAAGTGGTCCCAGGAGTCACGATGCTGGGGTTTCAAATCCTCATTCTACCTCTGTGACACAGGCACGTGAACTCCATCCTCAAAACAGCTCCCCCTTCCCTGTGTTCCAGATGGGGAAACTGAGGCACGGAGAAGTTAACATATGCAGAGAACTTAGAAGATGGCTCAACACGTGGTGAGCCCAATATAAATGGTAGTTATTCGAAAACTGGCAGTTGGCTAAGGGCTACGCACGAGATGAATAGGGTTCATCTCCTAAACTATCAGCAATGGTAGCAAGGTTGCAGGATGCAAGGTTAATACACAAAAGTCAACCACTTTCCTATTTACCAGCACAACCTGGGCATTGGGACTTTCAAAATCGCCCCAGTTGATTCTTATATACAGCCAACGTTGGGAACCCTGGCTCCAGGGCATTAAGGCACCCCTGACCCACCCACCGAGGCCTGATGAACAGGTGGCTTTAAATGATCATAATATCAGGTTTGCATTATGCTAAGAAAAGTCCGCTATCTTGCTATTTTACTATCCTAATCGTCATACCATTGTACTGCATGGCATAATTTGGAAACTTAATGAGAACTACTTTCTTAGTCTTAATTGGATTCCAGGTTACATTAATTCTTTATAAAAATCTCTCAATATATTATGCTTACTAGGCCAGAAATATTTTGTTCACACTGCATTTTAAACATGAGAGAGGGAAAAGAAAAAAGAACAGGATAGCTCATTTTAAAATACTCCAAAAGGCAAAAGCAGCCCCTTCACACACGCCAGCGTGGCAGACGTGGATTTAGTCCCAGCTCTTGTTGTAGAAACAAGACTTCTTTTTGCAGGAAACAGAAAACAGCAGCCCAGGAAGCAGCGTGACTCAGGGCTCACGACCTGCCCAGCTGGAGACACACCCCTGCCGAGGCCACCTAACCTCTTTGAGCCCCTGTTTCCTCAGGTCAGGAAAGAGAAGAAACCAGCTTTCACTACCTGTGTGGGGCAGGTGCTGGGCCAGGCGCCTGTGTTTACAACTTAATGAGATAAATTATAAGATTTGCTTTAACTCAGGCGAAATGGAGGCCCAGGCACATGAAGTAAATCGTCCAAAATCACACAACCAGGAAAGGCAGAGACAGGACTCAAAGCTGGGTACCTCTGAGTGCAAAATCTTTCTGTCTACATCACTCTGGCTTAACAATTCCAACTGAGATAAACAGTTCAGACCTGAAGACACCATGCCAAGCAAAATAAACGAGACATAAAAGGACAAATGCTGGGTGACTCTGCTGACATAAGGTGCCTGGAGCAGTCAGAGCACAGAGAGAGAAGGTAGGATGGTGGGTGCTGAGACCAGGCATGGCGAGAAGGGAAGTTAGTGTTTAACGGGGACAGTTTCCGTTTGGGGGATGAGACACTTCTGGAGACGGAGGCCCAGGGATGCAGACGTACACGATGCTGTTCCGCCGTCCACTTAAAGGTGGCTAGGATGGTAAATTTTATGTTATGAGTATTTCACCACAATAAAAAAAAGGATAAAATATATTTAAGAAAAAAACAGGTGCCGAGAAATGAGCAAATAGAGGGATTGAGATCCACTTTAGGGCATGAAAAGCAGTGGAATGCCTAAGCCCATGACTGCCAGCCCAGCAGCTGGCTCCTCCCACCGAAGGCTGAGACCAGGGATTCGTCCTCCAAGGCGGGAGGGAGAGGAAACCCAGAGCTCCTGATGTCAGGTGCCTGGTGACCTGGGACAGCTCCTCAGTAACTTTTCTAAACCCCACCAGGAAGCCAACGGCATCAGTTGCCATGAGACGCAGTAAGACGCGGCTTTGCTTCAGGCTTACCCCCTCACCCCAGGGGGAGGACGATCCAGTGGCCAGGGGCAGACGTGCTCTACCGCATCCTGCAGGGGTTCATCCACTGGGGGCCCGACTCAGCAACGGCCCCACCCCGGACCTACTGAATCAGAAACCCAGGGAGGGACCCCGGCCATCGGGGCTTTAACATGCCCCCCAGGTGAGTCTGATGGACGCTGGTGTTTGAGGACCAGCCGCGTGTCTCACTCCCCATGAGGGAAACACAGTCACCTGTGTACTCACGGAATCGCCAGCAGAGCTTTTAGAAAACATTAGAAACAGGGAGACGGGAGGGCTGTCGTGACAAATGTAGACTCAGTGTGGACGGTCTTAGTGACAGTGGCAAACGTTGCCAGAGTGGCCAGGACAATGTGGTCAGCGGTTCAAGACAGAGATGGGCCTCGTAACGCTGGTGACCGTCCTGAAAAGCCAGGGAGACCAGGGTCTGTCCTCAGAACAGGGCAGATGAGGGAAGGAAAAGTGGGACCTTGTAGAGGAGGCACCGAGCAGTGTACGAAGCGCACCGGAGTGAAGCCCAGTGAGGTCGTACAGCACCCAGATCGCAGGGGGCCGAGGGACGGGGCGACAGCTGCAACGTTGGGGGTCAAAGTCACAGACCGTTCTTCCCAAGGCCACGCGCTCGTTATCAGACCTTGAGCCACACTGACAGCGAGAAGCCCCTCACACAGTCCCGTGTGGGCAGCAGGTGCGTCCCTGATGGGCACACCATCAGCGGCCGATACTGTGTGCTGTCGATCGTCCTATTGTGGCCTCACCCTTCACCCCTGATCTACTGGATCTGGAAGCAGAGAGGGGTCACTTTCACTTTCTTCCAGCAGAATATTAAAATTCTCAAGGCAGGACTTATGCTGGTGAGACTTGTGTGTTTGGGACTTGCTGGCCCTCGTTCTCTTGGAAGGGGATCCTGAAGCATCTAGGGTTGCACCCCTGCTCACACTATGATGGACAGGGTGTCGAAGGGCTGTCACCTGAGGCCACATCAGGGATTACAGGAGCTGGGCCAAGGGTCACCTGAGGTGAAAGTCAATAGGTCATACCTTATAATCCAGAAAATCCAGTTTCATGTTGCTCTCTCTTTTTTCTTTCGATCTTCCTGAGGCTTAGAAAAAGGCTTCTCTGAAGTCCAGCCTGGTCTTAGTCACACTCTGGGGATATGAAGATACAGTCGTAAGTCCCTGCGTGGCTGAATAAGTATAAGAACGCATACAGGTTAAAAGTAAAAGGATGGAAAAGATACATGATGCAAATCTAGTCCTAAGAAAACTAGAGTGACTATTTTTTTAAATTAATTTTTTTTGGCTGCGTTGGGTCTTCGTTGCTGTGTGCAGGCTTTCTCTATTTACCGCGAGCGGGGGCTACTCCTCATTGCAGAGCACGGACTTTAGGCGCACAGGCTTCAGTAGTTGTGGCACGTGGGCTCAGTAGTTGTGGCGCACGGGCTTAGTTGCTCCGTGGCAGGTGGGATCTTCCCGGACCAGGGCTCAAACCCGTGTCCCTTGCATTGGGGTTGGGGACATGGGTTCCACTGCACCACCAGGGAAGTCCCTAGAGTGACTATCTTAATGTTAGAGAAAGTGGACTTCAAAACAAGAAAAATCTAGAAAAAGCACTTCAAAACATTAATTTTGCTTACAAATCTGCAGTTTTGGCCGGCAGATCTCAGAGGGTGGATGTGCCTGCCCCAGCAGGTGTCAGCTGTGGCAGTTCATGGTGGGGACTTGAGTCCTCTGAAGGGATCTTGCCCACTCACGGGGCTGGCAGGTGATGCTGGCTGGGACTGTGGCTGGGAGGGGAAATGGAGTTGACAGACCCAATCCACTGTGTCTTCCACAGATGCGTTTGGCTGCAAGGAAAGAGGCTTAAATTACTCAAAGAACAGTGGCTGAGATTATAAGGACTTTGCTGTGGAGGGAGGGAGTTGCGGGGTGAAGGAATTCAGAGACTCAGTGAATCCCAGGCTCTTGTCCAGACCTGGGAAGGGTCTGATGTTTTATCTACTTGCAGAGTCACTGCTTCATGAACACTGGCTGCCACGGCTCCTGACTTCACACAACAAGATCTCAGGATGAGAAGGGAGACAACCAAGGTCTCTTCAGGCTAAACTGAATTCCAGAGCTGGAGAACTGACATAGTCTTGAGTGAAGAAAATACAGGTGAATTACTGATACTGGTCCGCAAGCAAGTCCATTGTCTTATCAGAAGGTCAATCTCTTCTCACAAGCTCCACGCTGACTGCTCCCAGGTTCCAACGCGAAACCACGGCTCCATTGGTTCTGTTTCTCCAGGGAATGCTGACCAGTATGGGGACATGAAGACAGCAACGGTTCTGTATCCGGGCAGGCTCACCCTGTTTCATCCCTATTTCTCTGGATGGTGGGAAGCGTGCATCAAGCCCGAGTAGCCACAGGCCTCGGGAGACCTGGCCCCAGGGGACCCTCCCTCTCACAGTAGGACGTTCGCCGGGACCCTCGGCTTCAGCTCTGTCCCGCAGGTCGGGGCTGAATGGCAGCAGGAGGGAGCAGATCGGCCTCAGCCAGGCTCTCGGAAATGGGGCTCCCCCTCCACTTGCGCGTTCCCAGGCCAGGCAAGGTCAGGTGACACAGGGACAGGCCCTGTTGCCTCTGCGCCTGCCTTTCTCTGCTGAGGCTTCTCACCAAGCACACGCGGCAACGTAATCCTTCTCACAACACCAGCCTGCCCAGAAGCTTCGGCCCTTAGCGCACCTCGGTTGGAAGACTTTACTGCGCAGAGTGAACGAGGCCAGGCCCCCAAGATGCAGAGCTGACGGGGCAGGGAGACGGGGAGTGCGCTCGCTGGGAGCCCAGCTACGCGGAGGGTTTGCGTGCGGAGTAGATCAGGGTCGAGGGCAGAACTGAGGTGTCCACCTCCTAGAACCCGGCGCTGAGAACCCGTGAGACTGGTGGATGCAGGGCGACTTCCTGCCGACGCCTGTCCAGGTCAGGACGACCTCCACAGGTGGGTCTTGGCTTCAAAAGAGACTAGAGGGGCTTCCCTGGTGGCGCAGTGGTTGAGAGTCCGCCTGCCGATGCAGGGGACACGGGTTCGTGCCCCAGTCCAGGAGGATCCCACATGCTGCAGAGCGGCTGGGCCCGTGAGCCATGGCCGCTGAGCCTGCGCGTCCCGAGCCTGTGCTCCGCAACGGGAGAGGACACAGCAGTGAGAGGCCCGCGTACCGCAAAAAACAAACAAGAGACTAGGACTTAGAGATAATCTCATCTCACCCACAGTGCCCTCCACGGAGCTGTGTTGTCACTGAGGCAGCTCAGTTGAGATTTCCACACTGTGACGTGTTTAGAATCAAAGCCACTGATTCAGAAGAAATCCTCCGAAACCTTACATGGAACAAGCCCGCCTGCTCCGTTCCTTTGCACAGGTACCCTAACCTCCAACACCAGAGGGCCAGTTGGTATGTGCGCGTTTCCCTCTACTTCTGGGAGAAAAGAAAAGTACTCAGAAGTCTTCAGCAAGGTGAAGCACAAAACCAGAGAGCCGTAATGAACCTGCTGGCAGGAAGATTACAGTGGATAAAGGGATTTCTCAGACCCAAGTCGGTAACTAGCAGAGATGAAGACTAAATTCATTCTTTCACTTGAGGTGCCTTTGCACATTCAGCTGCTGAGTCCAGGAGACTCAGGGTCCCCTCTCTCCCACAGTGTAAGTGGTCCTCCTCCCATCGGCCCAGGGACGGGGATGGGGATGCACACGATGAAGCACGGCCAGAATCCTCCCTCTCCGTCCTCGGAGGCCGGCCCTCCCTCTCTCTCCAGCCCCCAAGAGGGCCTTCAGGGTCCCAAAGCACAGGTGCAGGTAAGTCTGTGGCTTTCCTCCTCCACCCAGCCCCCATCCCAGCCTGTCCATGGGCCACGGCAGCCTCAGCTGGCCGTTCCAGCTTGCTCTGGCCTCAGTTTCTCTTTCACAACAGCCTGGCGGCTCCGAACGTGGAACTTAAGTTAGTTACTATGCTTTTGTGACGTCTGTTTTTGAGTCCGCGGCTCCGTGTAGCAGAAGGATGCTGTGGGGAAAAGCTTCCAGGTCAGGGAGGCGCTCACCCGCCGGCTGCTCGGTCTGAAGTGACAGCCGCCTTCACTGAACACGAGCTCTGTCCACACAGCCCCCAACCCCCCATCGAGGTCTCTTAAAGTGTCCTTCATGCCCACCAGGCAGCGGGTAGAGAGCAGACGAGGGCGACGTGACACAGCATCCTGCCTGAGAGGACCCGCCCACTCAGACCCACGTCTGGATGCAGAACTGACGGCCTGCAGTTGGAGGAGGGCGATTTAATACCTGCTCCTTCCAGGCAGGCGTGAGGACCCAGGCCGGGCACCGACACCACCCCCCTCTCCCAGGCTCCATCAGGGGCACGTTCTGTGCGGTAGGAAATGCCTATTTTCAGGCAGAAATAGCCTTGGGAAGCAGACGTTTTGGGTTAGAACACTCTGATTGCATACCCTACACTCAGAAGGCTCAGCTGGAGGGCCGGGAAGCTGGTGGGCTCCAGACCCCGGGGTGGAGGACGGGCCCAGCAGCAATGTCCACCTGCACTGGGCAGCTGGTCACCTGAGGGCCGGGGATGACAAGGCAGGTGGGAGGCCCCGCAGGGGTGCTGAGGGACCCTGTGCCGGGTGACACCTCATCCTGCTCTTTTCAGACATGCCCAGGCAGGAAGCTTCCGAGGTGCTCAAGGCAGTGCTGACCCCCTGTGGAAGGTCCCTGCACTTCTCCGTGAACTAGCTTCCCAGCCAGCTGGTTCCCGAAAGCACGTGTAGCGGCAGCGCTAAGATCCATTTATCGCTGGATTTCGGTCCCCCGACGCCCCCGCTGTGGACTAGGCATCATTCTCACCTTGTTACAGGCGAGGAAACTGAGGCTCAGAAACCGTACGCGACCTGCCCAGGGCCATGCAGCCAGCGGAGGGCCGATGGGTGACCAGAGCTCCAGCCATAGGCAGGGCCCTGCTCCCCGCTCCACCTCCGTGATGGCCCCTCCCCTAATCCCACCCTCTCCCGAGGACTGCAGCGTCACAGTGAGCCTTAAGTGGGAGTGTCGTCAGCCCTCTGACTTCGTTTCCTCCTTCAACATCCTGCTGGCCGCTCTGTGTTCTGCCTCTTCTCAGACCAGCCCTGGCCCAGCCCCACCCTCTCCTGAGCCCAGCCCCCCTGCACCGCACCCTCTGGCCAGGCCAGGCGCCTGCCTGCCCATCCTCCGGGAATAGTGGCTGCTGTATAGACCGGTGCCAGCCCACAGCCTGGCAAAGGTCTTGTTTTGTCTCAGTCTCTGGCTTCCCCCCAGCAGAGTGTGGGTTCCTGCGGGACCGCCGTGTTGGGGGGGTCCCTGTCCTAGTCCTCCGTTCCTCCGTTGCCCCCTCTTGCCCAGCCGAGAAGCAGCAGCTGTTCTTTCATACCTCTTACCTCTGCGCTCCTCGGGGGCCTCTTAAGGAATGAACCACCTGGTAGGACTTTACCTGTTAGGAATTAACCACCTTGTCTTGTTCTACTTAATAATTCTTCATAGAATTCCCTGGTGGTCCAGTGGTGAGGATGCCACATTTCCACTGCGGGGGCACAGGTTCAATCTCTGGTCGGGGAGCTAAGATCCTGTAAGCTGCAGGGCCAAAAATATATATATATTTATATTAAAATACCCCTGTTCATATAACTAGTACAGTTTCTGTCTCCCAGTTGGACACCGACAGGCCCCCGGCAGAGCTCAAGGCTGGCAAGGGGGGGGAATGTCTCTGGCGGACTCCCCGCCGCAGGGCACAAAGCAGCGTGGGGATAGGGGGCTGGGGGATGGGGTGTGCCTGTGGAGATGAGGGACAATCACTCAACAACGAACTGAGGGTGAAATAAAGAGATTTTCAGATGAAAATGAGTTTTGTTCCATCAGCAGATCCTCCTCACTAAAGCAAATTCTAAAATAACATACTTCAGGACAGAAGGAAATGATCCCAGGTGGAAGTCTGAGATACGCAAAGAAAGGACGAGCAAAAATGATGATAAATATTGGGATAAATCTAAAAGGACATGAAACACTGCTATCTTACAAGGTTAAAAAAAAGGAACATGCAAGTCAGCTGTAGCGGGGGAGCTATGGACAGAATCGTATTTCCCCAAAATTCACACGTTGGAGCCCTACTCCCGCTGTGACACCATTTGGAGGCAGGGCCTTTGAGAGGTGATTAAGTGATGAGAGGGGCCCTCCGGACGGGATCGGTGCTCTTATAAGAAGAGACCCCAGGGACTTACCTGGCCATCCAGTGGTTAAGACTCCGCCTTCCAGTGCAGGGGGTACGGGTTCGATCCCTGGTCAGGGAGCTAAGGTCCCACATGCCTCGTGGCCAAAAAACCAAGACATAGAACAGAAGCAATATTGTAACAAATTCAATAAAGACTTTAAAAATGGTCCACATCCAAGAGTAAATCTTAAACAGAAAAAGAAGAGACCCCAAATAGCTCTCCCTCCCCCCCCACCCTGCCGTGTGAGGACACAGTGGGAAGGCGGCCGTCTGCAAACCAGGAAGGGGGGGCCCCACCAGAATCCAGCCACACGGGCACCCTGATCTTGGACTTCCAGCCTTTAGAACTGTGAGAAAATACATTTCTGCTGTTTAAGCCACGCAGGCTGTGGTACTTCATTACAGCAGCTGAGCTAAAACGGGGATAAATGCTGCAAAGACCCTTGTATCGTCCTGAAGGCATGAGCAGACAGGGCTGGCACCCAGGCAGCGTGAACCTGTACATCATCCCAAGTGAATTGGCCACTAGGGTTCTGATTGGTCCGTGTGTGTCATAAAACAAATATTTTTATTACCTCTGCAGAAAATTATTGACTAACTTTAGACTTTGATAAATTAAGCTTTCATATTGTAATTCTTAGAGTAATGACCCATTAAAATTTTTCCATTTAAAACACAGAAGCTGTCAGAATGAGGAAAAAAATCCAAATATTTGCTAACAAGAGGCATATCTAAAACATAAGAATACAGATGTTGAAAGTAAAAGGACGGTAAAAGATGCAACAGAAAGATGTTAAAAAAAAAAGCCACTGAAGCATTATAAATATTAGACAAAATAGATTTAAGGCAAAGATAATCACCAGAACGAAGCTCGTGTCATAATGATAGAAGCTCTTTCAGTAGAACAATGTCAGTTTGGTTAAAAGAACAGGTTCCAGAGTCAGTCTGTTCAAATTCCAGCTCGGCTACTTACTATTACGTGTAATCTTCAGCAAATTGCTTAGTCTCTGTATTTTTCAGTCTCCACACGTAAATGGGATACTCATGGTAACTACCTTGTAGGATGGTTAAGAGGATAACAGAGTTAGTATATATTTAAAGCACTTAGAACGATGCCCGCCATGGATGTACGTAGTAGGCATTACACACACAGGGCATGAAATTACAAACCCTAATAACATGCATCAAAACAGTGATGTTCTGGGCTCCCCTGGTGGCGCGGTGGTTGAGGGTCCGCCTGCCGATGCGGGGGACGCGGGTTCGCGCCCCGGTCCGGGAGGATCCCACGTGCCGCGGAGCGGCTGGGCCCGTGAGCCGTGGCCGCTGAGCCCGCGCGTCCGGAGCCTGTGCTCCGCAGCAGGAGAGGCCACAGCAGTGAGAGGCCCGCGCAACGCAAAATATATATATATATATATGTGAAGAAAAGTTTAACAGAACTACAAAAATGAATAGATACCAGTCCAAATTCTCAATGGGCTATTTTAAACACATCCTCTGAGTGATTAAAAATTCAGTAGCAATATGGAAGAGTTGACAATACCAAAAGTCAATGGACACATGAAACACTGCATCCAATAACCTATACGTTATTTTCCAAAATTTGCCGTATACTGGGTCGTAAAGTGAATCTCATCAAATTTCATACAAAGCATGCGTGAAATCATGAGAAACATGTTCTAGAACTACATGCAGTAAAGCTAGAAATCAAAAACAAGCCAAAAAACCTAGAAAATCCTCATTTGGAAATTAACTTTTTTTTTTTTTTTTTTTTGCAGTACGCGGGCCTCTCACTGTTGTGGCCTCTCCCATTGCGGAGCACAGGCTCCGGACGCACAGGCTCAGCAGCCATGGCTCACGGGCCCAGCCGCTCCACAGCATGTGGGATCTTCCTGGACCGGGGCACGAACCCGTGGTCCCCTGCATCGGCAGGCGGACGGACTCTCAACCACTGCGCTACCAGGGAAGCCCGGAAATTAACATTTCTAAATAATTCACACAAATTGGAAAATATCTTGACCTGAGTGCACCATCACTCCCCACTGTACAGAGGAGGAAACTAAAGAATCGGTCATTTGAGTAACTTGCCCAAGGTCACAGAGCAGAGGCAGGATTTGAGCCCCAGAAGCCTGATTCTAGAGCCTCACTCTTTACTGCCGTACTTTACTGTTTCCCTTAATTGTAGAAAAATAAGGTGAATGTTATGATGGTCAGCGGCAGTCTTTCGTCTCTATGTCACCATGTCCAGCATATCAAAAGGCCTTTATACATTTAAACATAATTGATGAGTTTTTTTTAGGTAGGTGAACATTTACTTGGTTACAGAATTGACAGGTACTGAAAGGGGGACGTAGCAGAGATGCCCTTCCCCACCCCCAGACGGCCGGGTGCCCTCCAGAGGTAACGCTGTCACAGTTTTATGGGTCCTTTCAGAAATAGTTTATGCACATATAAGCAAAGACATTTTTTTAAATCTAATGAATAGCATATATGCACATTTTTCTGCTCTTTGTTTCTTCACTTTAATGATATATCTTGAAAATCACACTGATGCATTTGAAGCATCCTCGTTCTTTGTACAGTTGCAGAGTATTCCATTGTGTATATACTATAATGTAATCCATATTCTGTTGCTAGAACAGTAGGTTGTCTCCAATCTTTTGTTACTTTAAACCATGCTGTGGGGAATATGTCATTTTGCACGTGTTAAGTCTGAAATACCTATCTGTCCCAGTTACTGGAATCTGTCTCAGTTCCTAAAGATGTATAACCAGTTACACCAGATCTGAGTAACCTAAAATGATGACATTTATTTTTGCTCACAGATCTGCAGTTCTGCCCTGACGAGCTCAGTCGGGATGGATGTCCCTGCCTCAGCAGGTGTCAACTGTGGCAGTTCATGGCAGGGACTCTGAAGAGGTCTTGCCCACTCATGGGGCTGGCAGGTGATATTGGCTGCTGGCTGGGACCATGGCTGGAAGCAGACTTTGCATGTGGCCCCTTAGGTGGCTTGGGCTTCCTTACAACATGGTGGCTAAGCCCAGAGGTGGGTCCTGAGGGAGAGCCAGGCTTCTTGCCTTTGTGACCTTGCCTTGGAAGTCAGGCCTGCAGTGAGGCAGCCCCCAAGTCCCATCGGCTCCAAGGGGAGGGAAATAGAATCCACCTCTTGACAGTGGAGGGGCCAAGTGCTGGAGGAGAACGTGGGGCTGAAAATACTGTCCTCACACTTGTGGAAAATCCATTCAATGTGGATTTGCTTGATCACGCGGATGTACCGTCTTCTTTTTTTCTTTTTTGTCCTTCTTTGTTGGCATTGCCTACCATTATTATTATTATTACTATTATTATTATCATCTTGGCTGTGTTGGGTCTTCATTGCTGTGCGTGGGCTTTCTGTAGTTGTGGCGAGCGGGGGCTACTCTTTGTTGCAGCGCGCGAGCTTCTCATCGCGGTGCCTTCTGTTGCGGAGCACGGGCTCTAGGCGCGTGGGCTTCAGTAATTGCGGCACGCTGGCTCAGTAGTTGTGGCTCGTGGGCTCTAGACCGCAGACTCAGTAGTTGTGGCACATGGGCTTAGTTGCTCGGCGGCATGTGGGATCTTCCCGGACCAGGGATCGAACCCGTGTCCCCTGCATTGGCAGGCGGGTTCTTAACCACTGCACCACCAGGGAAATCCCCTACCATTATTTTAAAACAATTTTTATTGGTGTATAGTTGATTTATCAACACAGTGTAGTGTTAATTTCTGATGTACAGCAAAGTGAATCAGTTATACATATACATATGTCCACTCTTTTTTAGACTCTTTTCCCATACAGGTCATTGCAGAGAATTGAGTAGGGTTCCCTGTGCTCTACAGTAGGTCCTTATTAGTGATCTACTGTATATACAGTAGTGTGTATATGTCAATCCCAATCTCCCAGTCTATCCCTCCTCCTCCCCCCGGTTTCCCCCCTGGTAACCATGTTTGTTTTCTACATCCGTGACTCTATTTCTGTTTTGTAAATAAGTTCATTTGTGTCATATTTTAGATTCCACATATAAGCGATATCACATGATATTTGTCTTTGTCTGACTTACTTCGCTCAGTATGACAACCTCTAGGTACAGTCAGTGTTGACAGATGTTTGCTAACTGCCCTCTGGAGAATGTGTCCCAATTCACTCCTAACAGCAGGGCGCGAGAAACACCTGCAGGACGGATTGAGGGAAAGAACGGGTCAGTGGATGAGCCGCAGGAGTGAAGCTGGTGCGCCATGTGGCCACTGGGGGGCGCAGCTTCCCCGGTGAAGCGCAGGGCGGCGCCCTCGGGAGGCTCCCTAGCACTTGGTGACACGCGCCCTAGCAGAGGGAGGCCGGAAGCTCCCTGCATCCGGTCCGTACTTCGGGGTCACACCGCACGGATGCCTCGGTGGACGGAAGAGGGGAGCCGTTTCTCTAGCTCATCTGTACAGGGGGCGTCTGTTCCCCGTGGAGAATCCTCCCAAAACCGAAGGACCGGGACTCAGAACCCACCTGTCTTCTGCAGGGGGCCTCAGGGGGTGATGCAATTCCTTTAAAGGCAGGTTTCCAAACGGCCTCCGTGTTAAGCCGGGGGTCGCTCCGCCCCGTGCGGATGCCGAGCCCCGCCCCCCGGCTGTTGCCCAGGTGGTTCCAGAGGCGCCGCTTCTCGCCCCGCCCTCCCGCGTGCAGAATCCTCAGTCGCTTCCAGGGACCCCAGACCAGAGACCCCGAGACCACGGGCGTTGTGGGCTCCGGGCGTGGCATCCTACGGGCAGCAACACCCACTCTGCAAACATCTGCCTGCGCAGTATGTTTGCGGAACCTTACATCCTGAGATGCAGGCCCACCCTGGTGTCATCATCATACAAGATGCCTATTCCTGACAGACCCACTCCTGCCCTCCAGGCCTGCCGAGTCTGCCCTCCAAAACACCCACCTTCCCGTCTTCCTGCCCGGCCCAGAGCACGGAGCGGGCCTGTGCACGAGCTGTGAGCATTTCCCACGGGCGCAACCCACCCGCGGGCGAGGCCAGGCCGGGTGGCCGGATCTGCTCCCCAGGCAGGTCCACGGCCAGCTCCCCACCTCCCTAGAAACCGCTCCTCAGACGCTGGCAGGGCACGAAGCAGGACGTCTTGACAACGCGGCAGCTTTGAGGTCAGGACGATTCCATTGCGAGTAAACTTTCCAAAAACTTGAGGAGATGGGTGCGTGCACCCCCATCCCGTGGGGATGTCCACGCCCACCACTGAGACCTGGGCGGGGCTCAGGACCTGCTGGAGTCAGGGAGGGTTCCGGGAGGCAGCACAGCGCCTCGGGACCTCCAACGATTTGCTTTTAGTCCAAAGCAGGGGACCAGCAGCCCTCTTCGCCTGAGCCCTGCCGCCTACCGTGAAGAGGCCATGTTGCCACTTGCACGGACTCGTCTAGTTCTGGGGTCCATTTGTGCCCCAGCCCCTAGCTTCCCACCTTGCAGTCCAGCCTCAGTCCAGCAGTGGTGAAGGCTGCCCAGCGAGTCCTCCTGCAAATTCCTCCAACACCTGGGAAGGCTGGGGAGCGGAGTCCCATCAGGAAGGCCTGGTTTGAACCTCAATCCTGGGACCCTGGGCGGGTCACGAGGCCTCACTTTTCTCACCTACGAGATGGATCACAGTCCCCACCGCACAGAATCGCTGTGCTCCGTCAGAAAGCACATGCCGCCATCCTAGCGTGAGGCCTGCCACGGGGGGCAGAGGCGGGTGGGCAGGCTCCAGCAGGCTCCCTGGGCCCCCAGGCTGAGCACAGGCACGTCTTTTTCATGCAGAGGTGGAGGGTCCGCCGGGGCATTAATCAGTCTCTGACTGCTTGTCTTAGCAGAGGGCACATAACCATGTTACTAGGTGTGGGGCTGACTGGAGGATGTTTATTCTGTTTCCCATTTAAAGGCAGTTACCAAATGCGAAAGGACAACCTAGGGTGTTTCCCATCCCCGGACTGGTGGTTAGGGACCCACCCGCCTGGGGCAGCTCTTCAGACCAACTGCACCTGGGGCGAGGAAGCCCCCTTTCCCCCTTCCCCGCCCCACGTGACGGGCCAAGACCCCACAGCAGCATCTTTGTAAGACACGCGACCGGAAGAAAATCAAGGAAGTGCTTGGCTCTCTTTCACGCCGCCTTTGACGCTGTCCATCCCCGCAGGGCCGAGGGGTAGGGCACCCCCCGCCATCATCACCTGCCCCACAAGCTGGTTTTATGGGCCATGAAGGTTCCCATAGGGAACCTTATAAGGGAACCTTCCCATAAGGGAACCTTTAAGAGTGGGGTGCTCACAACCCCAGGAGAGAAGTCCCGGGAGCTTGGGGCCAATTCACACACCTGCATGCATCACGCCACCTTGTTCCCACCCCAAGGACCCCACGGCGGTACAAACAGAGCAGAGAATCAGATTAACATCTCCCAGTCCAGCCACAGGAGGACGAAGCCCTGTCCAGTGAGTGACATCAATGGGGACAGCCCCCAGGCAAGGATCAGGCCCCAGCATTTGTCTTCCCAGGTACTGAGGCCAAGAGCTCAAAGGGGCTCCTAAATTACCTGCCCCAGGACCATAACATCTCCCAGGTGCTTTGGGCAGCCAAGACCCATCGATATAAACAAGTGAGAAGCCTGGTGGAGGTGCCGAGCCACAGGCAGGTTTGGAAACGAAGGGATGGCCGCCCGGAAAGGAACACGGAGCTGGGCCACCGGATGTGAAGTTAGGGATGGCGACTCTGCATCCCCGCACCTGGGGTCCAAAGACGAAGATGACCAGGAGGGACTCAGCTCACTCCTGTGTGCACCAGGGCTGCACAGAGCCTCCCTTCCTGTGGTCGGGGGCCCAACATCCAGTCCATTCGGTGCCTCGGCCGGCTGAGCAACAGCCTAGGTCACTGCAGGTGGCATCTCTGGGCTCCTATCCACCGTGTAAGGGCAGGTGCTGACCTGGTGTTTCTTGAACTTTGGTGTCTCTAAGAATCACTGCATGACGGGATAAACTGTGGATTCCAGAGTCTCGTGCTCAAGGTTGGGGAGAGGGCCCAGAAATCTGCATTTTAATACGCATCCCAGGTAACTCTGAGGTGGGTAGGGTGAGGACCGCCCTGGGAGAAAACTCCGGCTCTGCTGGTAAGACAGGGAAGGGGCGTCTGGCCTGGCTCCTCCCCCCGCATTCAGGAGCACCTCGGCTCCCACGCCCGGCTGAGTCCTCTGTTAACTGCCTTGGGCCCCTCAGAACCCGCTGTGGCCGCCAGCTGGCCGCTGGGGCCGGGGGGGGTGGGAGTGGAGGGGTGGGAGCGCCCTGGAGGGGATCAGGAGAATCCCCGCGGTGACCACTCAGCTCTGCCGCCACGCACAGGCCGTTGAAACTCTCTAACGTACAAATCACACGAATGCCTGGATCCTTGAAATATTTCAAAGGAGCTCAAAGGTGACAACACCCCACCTTAATGATCAACGTCGTAAAGTCTCGATTTCGAGAGGGTACATTTCAAGCCACCGGCATGCGCGCACGCAAAAGGCGACGTCTGATCCACGCAAACACGAAGTTACACTCACGTCTGATCCACGCAAACACGAAGTTACACTCACGTCTGATCCACGCAAACACGAAGTTACACTCACGTCTGATCCACGCAAACACGAAGTTACACTCACGTCTGATCCACGCAAACACAAAGAAGTTACACTCACGTCTGATCCACGCAAACACTAAGTTACACTCACGTCTGCAGGATGTGAAGGCTACATACTCTTCAACTGCTTGACTTCAATTTAAACTGGTTTTAGGCCAGAACAGCCGAAGCAATCCTAGAATATTAAATGCATTTAAATGTCACTTCATGGGAAGGCTTGGTAGGCTTTAAATTACTTGGTAGACTTTAAATTACTCTCAAAGGGCATATTTTCTTCATTTATCTTCATTGTGAATCAGCTACCAATTCACCACCTCTAGCTAATCATGGTGCTGTGTTTGAAGCTAATTACTCAAATCACAAATGTGCGGGATGAATGCAGTGGGGGGTTTGGAAAGACGACAGAAGCAAATATTCACGACAGAGCTACTGTGTTTTGGCAAATACACGTCCAGCAGGTGTCAGCTCTGTGAAGGAAGTGTACTTTGAAAGCAAATCTCTTTCTCCTCTAAGTCCCTGTCAAGATACTTCTGCAAGTTACTCACACCTGCAAATTCAATATGCAAGTCTCCTCAAGCTTTGACATACCTCTGTATTAGTACTGCCTCCGCCGAATACGAGACCGGTGCACAGTACAACGCGCTGTTAACAGTGAATGCTTCCTGGCCTAAAGGTAAGAAAATCAGAGAGTGATGATGTCAAGCAGTGGTTCTCAAACTGTTAAGCAGTGAAACCGTATTTTCAAATGAACCCCCAATAATAGAATTTACATTTCTAACACTCAATGAAAACATTAAGGTTCTTTGGGGAACATAAAAATTTGAGACTGGGGTTAAGGCTGGCAATTTGCAAAAGTAGTTTCAATCTCCACATTATTTATGTACTGTGTTTTGCTTGCAGTTTAGAGAATATCCTGATTCATAGACGTAAGGAGATGCATACAGCAAGTGTTTCCGAGCACACCATGCGTGCAATCCTTCTATACCATATGAATAAAGATATTGCAAGTTCTATTGCAGAGTCCTTGCAAAAACAAGTTTGCCTGGTAGAAAATCTGAACCGTTGGTGGTCTGTTATATTTTGGTATTCAACCACAGTCTGCATTTTTAAAAATCACATTTAAAAATATTTTAAAAGTAAACATTGCATCAAATATTTACAGGCTGAGGGCTCCTGGGAATGAAGGACTAACCCATTCCAGACCAGTTCTTTACAGAAAACAATTATAAACTGGACAAAATAGACCTCACAACTATTTAAGGCACTGGAGAGAAATCAAAAAGACAGGAGAGGAAATTGATGCTTGGAAGGAAAGAAGTTTGGTGCATTTCCTGTTTTTTAATGGCTTTTTTGCCTGAGGACAGGCTCCATCCTGCCAAGCGGGGCAGCTAAACTTGAATAGAAACCCTGAAGCCTAGCTGGCGTATCGCAAAGTCCACTGGCTTAAAGAATAAGAGGATAGGGGCCTCCCTGGTGGCGCAGTGGTTGAGAGTCCGCCTGCCGATGCAGGGGATACGGGTTCGTGCCCCGGTCTGGGAGGATCCCATATGCCGCGGAGCGGCTGGGCCCGTGAGCCATGGCCGCTGGGCCTGCGCATCCGGAGCCTGTGCTCCGCAACGGGAGAGGCCACAACAGTGAGAGGCCCGCATACCGCAAAAAGAAAAAAAAAAAAAAAAAAAAAGAATAAGAGGACCAAGTTCAGAGTGACCAGAGTAGATAGAAAGTGAAGGAGGATCCAAGAAAGGAGAGCCAGAGAAGGGACCCAAACATTCTGTGCAGAACTGCCCACCTCCTGTTGACCCTGCAACTAGGCATGAGCAAGGCAAACTCCAGGCAGCCTGACTAAGCTAAGAGAACTTAAAAGATTTCTGCTGTTGTACATTGCAAGGGGAGTGGGGAAGCATTGGGAGCTTAATTCTAGCCATGTTAACTGTCTCTCTTAAAAAAAAAAAAATTGGCACTTTTCAGAGGAACATAATGGAATCCAGAGTCTCTAAAATGTGTTACTCACCAAGTGTAGGATACAAACCCAAAATACTAGGCATCATGCACTCAAGAGAAGAGGCCATCAATAGAGATTCATCCTGAAAAGATCCAGATGTTGGAATTAGCAGGCAAAAATTTTTAAAGAGCCAGTGTAACTATGTTCAAAGATGTAAAGGAAAATAATTTTTATTTTCTTGCCGTGCCGCGAGGCATGCAGGATCTTAGTTCCCTGACCAGGGATCGAACCCGCGCCCCCTGCAGTGGAAGCTCAGAGTCTTAACCACCAGACCAACAGGGAAGTCCCGGAAAATAAGCTTTTAATAAATGAACAAGTAGGAAATCTCAGCAGAGAAACTATAAAAAAGAACCAACAGCAAAATTCTAGAATGGAAAAAAAAGAACAATGAATAAAAGATTTACTAGATGGGCTTAAGAGCAAATTATAGATGACAGATGAAGATCCAGTGAACCTGAAGATGGAGACATAAAAGTTATCCAATCCACAAAACAGGGAGAAAAAGAATTTTTAAATCGAAAGAGTCCCAAGCAATTGTGGGCCAACATCAAAAGGTCTAACATATGTATACAGGCAGACCTCAGAGATACTGCAGGTTTGGTTCCAGAACACTGCAATAAAGTGAGTCACATGAACTTTTTGGTTTCTCAGTGAATATAAATTTATGTTTACACTATACTGTAGTCTACTAAGTGTGCAATAGCAATATATCTAAAAATTAATGTAAATACCTTAATTTAAAAATACTTTATTGCTAAAAAATGCCAAAACAATTAACAATAGTAACATCAAAGATCACTGATCACAAACCACCACAACAAATATAATAATGAAAAAGCCTAAAATATTGAGACAGTTACCAAAATGTGACGCAGAACATGAAGTGAGCAAATGCTGTTGGAAAAACGGCGCCGAAAGACTTGCTTGAGGCAGGGTTGCCACAAAGCTTTGATTTGAAAAAAATTCAGTATCTGCGAAGTGCAATAAAGCAAAGCACAAAACGAGGTCTGCCTGTAACAGCAGTATAAGAAGGCAAGTATGGAAAGGGGCAGAAAATATATTTGAAAAAATAATGTCCAAATATTTCCCAGATTTCATGAAAGACATAAATTTACAGATTCAATATCAGTGAACCCCAAGTAGGATAAATACAAAGAAAATCACATCTAAGGATGTGGAGCAACATTGCTGCTGCTGATAAAACAGTATATCCACTTTGCAAAAGTCTGGCAGTTTCTTATAAAACTAAACAGGCACCTACCTACAATACAGAAATTGCACTCCTAGATACTTATCCAAAGATAGATGAACACGTATGTCCAGAAAGGACTTGTGTAAGTCTTATCCAAGAAAATGGATAAACCCACTGTGGTATATTCACACAAAGGAACAGTACGCAGCAATAAAAAGGAACTAACAATTGACACATGCAATAACGTGAGTGAATTTCAAGAACATTATGCTCAAAGAAGCCAGATGCAAAAGGGCATGTACTGTTTTATTCTATATAGATGAAGTTCTAAACAGGCTAAATTAACCCATGGAAAACAAACAGACAAAAAGCTAGAACAGTGGTTGCTCTAGGGACTGGAATAGGAGAGAACTGAATCTGAAAGGGCCCGAGAGAACTTTCTGAGGTGAGAATAATGTTTCTATCTTGATGGGATTTGCATTACACGAGGGCACACATTTTAAAACTCATTGAATGGTCTACCTAAGATGTGTGCATTTCACTCTAAATATCTTTTACCTTAAAGTATTAAATACAAATATTAAACTCTAATTTATGATATACTGAAGTGCTCAGGGGTGAAGTATACTGGAACTTTGAAATGCATAAAATAAGGTGGATTGATGGATGGGTGGATGGATAGATACGGGTGCATGGGCATTTACTGAACAGGTCTGCTGTGGAACAGGGGTGCCACAGTTTGAAAATAAGACTTAAGAGACCAAGTTCTGCAACCCAAGCAATGGCCAGATTCCCCATCTTTAAGGCTAGGGAGCTGGACTAGCCTAGCACTAAGAAGCCTTCTAAATATAATATAAATAAATAAGTAAAACTGACCTAAGTAAAACTAATACGCTACATAGAGCATTAGTACTAAGGCATGAGGCTGTCAAGATCAATGAATAACCAACAAGCTGCAAATATGGAGAGATTTTCTATACGTTTGAAGCTGCAGCTGTGGTGGCTTAAAAAGCCCCCTCAGGGGCTTCCCTGGTGGCGCAGTGGTTAAGACCCCGCCTGCCAATACAGGGGACATGGGTTCGAGCCCTGGTCTGGGAAGATCCCACATGCTGCGGAGCAACTAAGCCCATGCGCCACAACTACTGAAGCCCGCATGCCTAGAGCCCATGCTCCGCAACGAGAGGCCACCGCAATGAGAAGCCCGCGCACCGCAACAAAGAGTAGCCCCTGCTTGCCGCAACTAGAGAAAGCTCACACACAGCAACGAAGACCTGATGCAGCCAAAAAAAAAAAAAAAAGCCCCCTCGGTCCTGAGTACTGGGCCCAGGAAGGTCTCCACCCTGTTTGTACCCCATCTCATGACACCCCGCTTCTTCTCACTCCATTTCACTGATACTTGGGTTCCGTGGTCACCTGTCATGGTCTTTCCCACTCAGCAAACACCAATGCTGTCCCCGCTACTGAGAAATCCCCTCCCTGCCCTTGGCCCCCAGCTAATTTCTGTCCATTCCTAGACCTCAGCTTCCCTTGGTCCAGTCTAAACTGAGCAGACCTCACCTCACCCCTGACTAAAAGTACACGGACAATGATCGAAATTACTTATTCGACAACATACGACGTCTTTCTCTTTAGACGAGATGCTCCATGAGGGTGAAGACCGACCTGTGCCTCATCTTCAGCAAGTGGCCTGCAGAGGCCTATGGCCAACATGCCCATCTGTCGACAAGGTGTCCGACACAGTCCTGTGCACTTTATGTGGGTTATTGCATTTACACTCTTCTTAAGCCTTCGAGTGTGTGTTGACGAAGGCTTCTCTTCTGCTCTGCAAAAGACCATCCGTCAGTAAAGATGTGTAGACCCCTATGAAGTGCCAGGTGCCGTGCTCAACAAACAGGCTGTAACAGTAAACACGAGGCCCCACGTCTGTGCTGCGGAGCCCAGGATGTTGGGAACACACCCAGATAGAGTGGGAGCCATGCATCCAGGGACCAGGACTGATAAGGAGGAAATACGGGGTACCTGGCAAAATGCTTCATGTTTTAAAAATTGCACACAATTAACTTTTGGTGAAAAAAAGTAACTGGAAAATCTGTCATTCATCCAACCACTGCACAAGCAGCTGCTCACCATCGAGGGGTCGGGCCGTGCCGGGAGGGCCTCAGGACACGCAGATGAACGTAGCACACGCGGAGCACACCGTGCGCACGGGCAGCTCGGGGCAGCGGCCACAGCAGCCTCGATGCCAGCCTGTTCCCCCTAAGGCGCCCCTCTTACCCCCCGACCCCCTGCAGTGCTGCAGTTCAGATCCCCCGAGAACCTTCCCCGGGCCAGCAGCTGATCTTCACTCTGTTCTCTCCCATAGGAAGCAGAGAGAATGCCCCTTTCAAAGGTTAAATGGAAGCATCTCAGAAGCAATCAGTGTTCCAGAATATCAGTCGCTGTGATAACCGAGACTGGACGTGGTCGAGACGCCTCTGTCTTCTGGGCAGGTTGCTTCCTGCTCTGGGAACGGCTTCTTCTTTCTAACTATACCAGTGCTTTCCCGACTCACTCGAGAATCCAACCTGAACTTTTTTTTTTTTTTTTCAACCTGAACTCTTGGCTACATAAGAATTGTGCAGAAATTTAAATGGAAATCAGAGCAGAATCTTCTGTTACCTAATAATGAAAATGCTCATTAAAAGCCCCACCCTCGGGCTTCCTTGGTGGCGCAGTGGCTGAGAGTCCGCCTGCCGATGCAGGGGATACGGGTTCGTGCCCCCGTCCGGGAAGATCCCACATGCTGCGGAGTAGCTGGGCCCGTGAGCCATGGCCGCTGAGCCTGCGCGTCCGGAGCCTGTGCTTCGCAACGGGAGAGGCCACAACAGTGAGAGGCCGACGAACTGCAAAAAAAAAAAAAAAAAAGCCCCACCCAACCCCCAACATCCCCCGCTTCCCCGCCAAAGATTAAACGTACAACACTGTTATAAATAAGCAAAAGTGTTTAGGGTTAAAAGTGTAATTTTATTTAGATGTTACTTGTACATAATCTATAGTAAGATATACAAACAGATAAAAATTGTTTACTAGGAGGTTTTTTTTTATACCACTTTAAATTCCATGTACAACAGCATTGGTAATACTGCAAGACGACAGACTCTGGTTTAGAAAACAAAAACTACTTGCTACTGTCGCTGACACATTCCCATGAGTGTTCAATGGATGAAAATGTATCATGAATTTCAGCTGCAAATTATTACAAAACTTTCATAACCTAGCCACTTGGTGCTCAGAAAAGATTTCGATACTCTAAAAATTTACTGAAATGAAAATGCTAATTCTGCAACAGTATACTTTTACTGAAGAAAAACATAAGTGACCAAATCTTGTGGTTTGGGGCCAACAACAGAAAATCAACCACATCATGGGTGGTTCTGAGGAATCTTCTCACCCCTCTGCCTGATCTATGACATGAGGAAAAGCTTGTAAGAAATTAAACTAAATACACACAGGGGGAAACGGGACAATTTAAAATAACCTTACAACATACAACTACTTTAAAATGTAAAATCCATGGATATGAAGGATGCATTTACATGTTTTTCTCCATTTGTTTTGTAAATACTTTTTGAAAATGAGAACGGACAATTCAAAATAGTCACTTTTTCCTTTTCATGTACTATCATATTAGAAAAAGTCTGGATTTCATTTTTAGAATAAATCAAATGCGCTGAGAAAAATACTGCAAAAAATAATCTAAACTGGATTTTAGTCCTCTCCCCTTCTTTTAAAGGCTACATAACACGTCAGGGCAAAAGCTTTTTTACTAGTCAGAATATCAAGTTGAAAATAACTTGCTAATTAAACTACAGGAAGACAACCAATACTTAACAGGCTCATGAATATTTACGAATAAAGTGCCACTAATTTTACTGTAATGAGATATAAATAGAAGAAATCCTGACATGGATAGTAGCTTTATGCATTCTCTCCATCCTGAGGACAGAAGGGACATTAAAAAAAACAAGCATAACCAAATACAAGTTCTAGAATGACACAGGTGATTCCTTATCCAAAGTAAAGCTAAAGACAAAATATTATAAGAAAGACAAAATACGATCAAAATTGGTAAAAGTCCCAAGGAAAATGCCAACACAGTTGGCCTCCACATTGGGGAAAAAAAGGAGAGAAATTAAAGAGAGAAACTGAAAAGTTCATTAATAACTACTACTTACAGGCAATAAACGTATGGTGCCACAGCAACTCAATCAAGAACCACGTGCCCAGACAGCTGGCTTTAGCTGAAAAGACTCAGATAACCTGGCCCGGGCACTGGGAAAGGTAATACAGACCTGAGGTTTTTCAGAGTTCCAACCTAGGTGACTAGAAGCCCGTCAGGCTGGCCTTACAGGATGACCACGACCTTCCACAGGCCACAAGTGTCCCTTGGGGACACAGACGTGATGGGGGGCCGGTGACGTCCCGAGGAGAACTCACTAACAAAACCCGGCAGCCAGGGTCCTGCTGGCATTCTACCGTCCACCCAAACACCTGTCTCAGCCACAGATTCCTGGGTCACAACGGAGAGTCACCAGGACCCACAGTCCGTTTGACACACGGTACAGAAGAAGGAACTGCTCAGTGGGTAAAGTGTCTCGTACATCTGTGAAGTTTTATCTGAGATCAAAGCCTGGGGTGTTTATTCCTTCCAAACAAGCAGTTACCCTTCACCCAGCATTACAGAATGTAAGCTCTCATTCATGAGTTTCCCAGGGGTTTGCCTTGGGCAGGAAAATCTGCCTGGGCTCGCGTGTCACCACGTGGGAGGGGACGAGGAAGGGACGTGACCTGCTCCAGTGAAGGGGCGACTCTCCTCTGAGGTACCTGGTCCAGCCTCGTGTGCTGATGACCGTGTGGGAAAGGGACCGATGTGCTTCTAGGACAGAGCAAAGGCCCTACTCGTGCTGGGTCCCTAACCGGCCATAGCACCAGGGAAGGTGAAAAGCTGCCCAAGTCTCCTTTCACCTACACTGAAGCTGTCAGGATTCAGACCAGGTGGGGTGAGGTGCCACCTGGCGCCTTCTCTGAAGCACCGAGGCCTCCACGTGGCCTCACTTGGCACATGGCTCCGGAAGAGAGGTTGTGCAGGGCTCTGCACCCGGGGCCACCCGGGTCCGGGCAGGCTGGCACCCGAGCTGCAGGGACTGCCGAGGGTTCTGCGTGCCATCGCAGATGGCAATGGCCCTGAGGAAGAGGGGCTGTTCCCCGCTTTCATTGCTACTGCGCTGCTGAAACCTCTTACAATACTCCTCAACAAGCACCGACTCCACGGGTGCCCACAGGGGCTCCTGCCTGCAAAGGGCCAAGTTCACATTTCACAAGAGTGAGCAAAGGAAACGCAATCCTTCAACAGAACATTCCAACCCACAGAGGCTACCAGGCCGAGAGACTGAAAACAGAAACATCTAATTCTCCTACTTGTCAAATCTTTCTCTCTAGAACCAACTTCTTCTGAAACACATTAAAAAAAAAAAAGTGGAAACAATATTACTTACTGATGGGAAGACATCAGTCTGACGCACAGTCATTAATCTTGCAAAGACCAGACATCAGGCAGCTTCACAAACACACAGCGAGTCTGCAGGATTTTAATGATCAAGGAGAGTGAACCCAAACTGCACTAAGTACTTTCATGGCCAAGAGAAAGGAAGCAGAAGGCTGTTTTCAGGACAATGCAATAGCTACAGCTTATCTCCTCATGTGCAGCACGGTTTGCTATGTTTCGTGGCACTTAAGTATTCCACAGTAGATACTGAAAGACCCAGAATGTTTGCATGTGCAAGAGCAATCTCACATTATCGATACAAAAGTCGCTAAGCTACGGGATTATAATACCGCTATGTGGGCGCCGGGGCCACAGGGATCGTCGGCTCACGCCCCAGCCCGGTGCCCTGGGCGCCAGCCTCAGTCGGACCAGTCGTTCTCGTCCAGCTCCGAGTCATCGTCCGAGTCGCTGTACTCGACGGCGATGCGCCGGGACAGGATGGTGGCCACGTCGTTGCCCACGGGCTCGCGCTTGGCCTCCTGCTCCTGCAGCTCCTGCACTTTCTTCAGCTGAATTCCTGGACACACGGGACACGGCTTAGAATGACACCCCCCCCCCAGCTTACTGCTCCAATCGTACAGACACGGACAGGGAAGTCTACCCGGCTGCTGTTCTCCCTACTGACACTCTAAGAAAAAGCTTGAGAAATCTGAGGGGAGAAGCTTGGGAAACAGAGTTTCATGACCAAGAAAAAAGGAACGTGTAAAGTCATAACATTCTTTGCAGCGATGCGTTGAAATGAAAGAAAGTCAGTTACAATGTCAGTGCACACGAGCACCGTGAAAGAAAACTCCAGGACAGCAAAGCCTGACCCGGCAGCCACCGGGCACAAAAGGCTATTTCAAGGTAGATTGACGGTGGCCGGTGGCCCCCATAGTGGACCGTGTTCCTGGACAGCCTGGAACCCAAAGGCTTGGGAAACAGAGCCAAGAGCTTCTGGCGAAGCGGGCGAGCTACGTGAGAAACTTAACTTCAACAATTACCCTTGAAAATGGGCATGAGATCACAATCATCTTACTCTCCTACTTTTGTAAGTAACAAAATGGGATATCTAACAATGTACTGTGTTATTTCTTTAACCTTTTCTTTCAGAATAATTTCAGACCTATAAAGTAGCTGTAAGACTAGAAGAAAAACGTTCCCATATAACCTACTCAGGTTCCCCAGCTGATAACATCTGACCAGATTTATCCTCTATCACTCTCATTTACACACACACGCATACTTTTTTTCTGGACCATCTGAGAGTTAAGTGGCATATAATGTCCCTTTGCCCCTAAAACACTTCATGTGTCTTTCCTAAAAAAAAATTTGATCAAAATCAGACTATCAGCAGAGATACAACAGTACCATCTATTCTATGAATTTTATTTAAATTTTGCAAATAGACCTAATATAACAAACGAAAAAGGTTTTCCACCAGGTTTGGGATCCGCCCTGGGATCTCACCTGTTACATTACTTGCCACGTTTCATTAACCTCCCTTAATCTCTGTGTTCTACGACCTCCATGTTTTTGTAGGATGTCCCTCGATGTGGGCCCCTCAGAGGTTTCCTCTGACAGATCCAGGTTACGGATCCCTCTCATTGGACAAGGCTCACAGGTGTCAAAAAGCAAAACACTGTCCTACCAGGACCCCGAACGCGTGATCAGCGAGGTATTCTGATGCTGGGACTTTTTTCTTGACAAAATCATCGTGCGTCAGTAACGTCAACGCATACAAGAGCTCCAGGACCCGCAGGAGGGCAGACGCCACACCCAGGCCTGGCCGCGGTGCCTGCACAAGGGGCAGAGGCAGTGCTGTCCCCGTGTCCTGGGAGGGGCGTCGAGGACATACAGCCAGCCCCTCCCCCAGCCACCTGCAGACCAAAGCCACCAAACTGCGCCCGGGAGATGCGGCAGCCCTCACTGTATGGGAAGCTCCCGGCAGAGTTCCACATCCTGTCGGACCCTCAGCCAATGTGGGCCGGGACCTGGGGTTAAGAATAAATGACGTGGAATAGACGTTTAACGTGGGTTCTGACCGGGAGGGGCACATGGGGGAGGATCTGGGCTCCGCCCAGATCTGACCAGAGACGCTCCACTTCTTAAAGGTTTCATGTTCTGGGGTTTGGTGTAGGACCTTCACCTGACAAGGGTTTTGCTACTTAAATAAATGTTGAAAATCTACTGGCTTAGCACATCAAACTAAAAATATGAAAAGGCTAAGTAAGTTACATCCTAGGTTTCTAAAAAAACTAAATCACTGACATGAGCTCATTTTCTTTCACTTATACTTTGGCCCTTAGAGCAGAACACAGAGAAAAAAGATCCAATTAATTAATGATCATTTTTATCATGTTTCTGCTCAAGTAAAGCTTTCCTGAATTCAGTGCTTTATCACTGAGCTTACTTTGCACTGAAAAAAAAATGTATCCACTATTAAGAAGAAAGAAAACCAAACAAGGCTCCTTGAACCCTCTTCTACCGGCCCTCTGGGGCAGAGGGGGTCCCTGGAAGCAGACGAGGCTGCAGCTGGCGGGACGGGGGGCAGCGTCCCGGGACGCGCACTCACCCATCCGAATGGCAGCGAGGAGGTCGCTCCGGGCGTCGCTCACGGGCGGCTGCGCAGCCTCCGGCCTCTTTGCCTCGGCTCCCGGCGGGCCGTGCATCGGGGAGGAGGAGAGCGAAGAGCCGGCACCCGGAGGGCCCGGCGGCGGCGGCGGGGGGCCCGGGGGGGGCGGGGCCGTGACCACCAGCCCACCGGAGGGAGGGTGGGGAGGGCCCGCGTACGAGGGGCCGGCGGACGCCGGGAAGGGGGGCTGCGTGGGCATCTGGAGGGGGCTGACGAAGGCAGTCTGTGCGGAGGGGATCATGGGCGGGGGCGGCGGCGGCGGGGGTCCTGAGGGGTTGTAATACTCCATGATCTGTGCCGGGAGCATCCTGGCGGAGACACGAAACAAGAGTCACCAGAGAGCAACCCCGGGTCCCGACCTCGGCGGTTCCCACACGCCGCGGAGAGAGGCCTCCCCAGACAAGACGCGCGCTGGCCGCTGGATTTACAACACTGCAGGCCACGAACATCCACGCTTCGGATCACAGGTGCACATAGATCCCTAGGCCGGAATTCAAGATCTACTGACGTGCACCAGAAAGTTAACCACCGAAAAAGTAACCTTCTGTGGAACGCTGCAAGAGCTGACTGCAGAGGTACGAAGGCAGCACAAATGCATCCTCTGCACGAGGCATCTCAGAAGTGGTGGCTTGAAAACCCATCTAACAAGGGTTCTGTGGCCAATCAGATTGGAAAATTCTGTGTATTATATCGCGTCTCCATGGAAATTCCCCAAGCCCGTGACGCCCATCAGAATATCCAAAGCTTTGAAAACCCCTCCAGCCAAGAAACCTGCTGAGTTCTATTTAGCCAGGAGCTTTCTAAGCCAACTGGACCGCAAACCCTCTCTGCCTGATACTTGGTAAGATTCACAGAACACACTCTGGGGATCCTGACTTAAAGAGAACCAACCACAGGGAGAAAACCTCGGGGAGCTGAGGGACACACATTCGGAATGTGACCCACGCTGCTCTGGAGTGAAGAGAAACACTGCTGATGGAAACACATTTTCAGCTTCCCTGGGCGCTGACTTGGAGGGGCTAACTCTTTAAAGACTGAGGTTGTGCGAAAACTACAGCCTATCTAAACACAGGCGGGGGCTTCAATTCATAAACGCTCAACAGGAGGGTCTTCGTTCAGGTGGTGTTCGAGTTTTTCCCAAACGACAGAAAACAAGAGGACCTGGTGGCAGAGGAGTATTTGGTACCAAGAGGTCCGGGTTACATGAACAAGTGTAACAAGCGCCGCGCTGTATAGTTGTCTCCTTTGAGATGCGGGTTCTCTGCGGTTTGCCCGGCATATACAGAGAAACCCGGGAGCATCTGGGACAGGTTCACAAAACTGGCAGCTCATCCTCTGTCAATGCCTTGGCTCAGCCATTCAGGCATAAAGGGAACGTGTGCTCACGAATACAGACACCAACCTGAGGCTCATCTGTAATGAAAAGGGGGAGCAGCATGACACTGCATTTTCTCACACAGGATTTCTCGTGACTGACAGTATCCGTATCCGGTCACTCTTGGCTGCATCCTGGCCTCCACAGTGTGATTATTCAGTGAAAATTCTTCCACCACGCACAGCAAGACCCCAGTGCAACGGCAAGCCACGGTCAGAGCCCGAGAGTGAGGAATTACCCGTAGTCGGCGGGAGCCAGGGGCGCAGGGGCCTGCGACGCCTCTGCGGCCTGCGGCGGGGGCGGAGGCGGCTTCTGGGGCCGGTTCAGGGCCAGGTGCCTGGCTGAGGCCGACGGGGGCCGGTACTCGTGCTCAGGGGCCTGGACTGCCGGCCCGCGTGGCGGTGCGTCACCGGCTCCGTGGGAAGGCGTCCCAGGCTGCGGGTGCAGAGAATGGTTGGGGGTGGCAGGATACGAGTAATCCGTGATGTCCGATGCGTGGGACCTGACGGCCAGAACCAGGGGTGGGAGAAAACGACGTAAGTGAAAAAGATTTCCCCTCCCAGGCATCAGCATGTATTTGAATAATAACGCGGCCAAGGCACAGAAACCACACGCTTATTCCCTTTCCCATCAACTAGGTCTAGGCCCACAAGCGACAATGTCATCACGACTTTAGCGGCAAGCACCAGGGTTACGTGGATTCAGAGCCGCAGCTTTGAAGTGAGTGCGTCAGACGGACGGGCAAGCGGCAGACAGCAGAGCCCCCTCCTCAACATCGCAGCCGACCCTTTACTAAGAGGGGAGGCTGCAAGACACACTGTGCCTAACTTGAAAATGGCACCGGAGACCTAAGATCTTAGTGCAATGAAACTGACAGCACGTGATGAGACCTTATCAAATGGCAGACGAACCGGATACATAGTAACAGTAAGAACAGCAAAAGAAATCAAGGATGCAATACGGTGCGTCGCAGTTTTCTTAAACAGAAGAAACATATTTAGCCAAAAAAGGAGGAGGAGTGCGGTGCCATGCGCAGAGGCCCTCTTGCTGTCTCCGAACGCACGGGTGGGAGGGAAACTCTGAAAGGAACGCGCGTCTGGTTTTAGTCAGCAGGGTTCGGAAGGCCGCTGGGGGAGGGGAGGGCTCGGCAACGTCACAGGGTGTTAGTCACCCGGGTTACGGGACGCGTGGTCAGTACAGGGGGCACATCCTCTCGTGACGCCGAAGCAGGGGGCTGCTGAGGCTGCGACCCAAGAACAAGCGGAGCGACAAACCCTCTGGGCGTCCTGTCGTCTCCCGAGCTCCCTGCCTGCTGCAGTTTCCTGGCGTCACTCATAAACTCAATGCCCATCTTCCTTCTCTCCCACTCTTCTCTTCTCGTTCTTACTTTTCTCACACTTACTTGCTGGTTTCTGTTAGGATTCAGCTTGTGTCTCTCTCTCTGAAGGAAAGAGGCAAACACACTTTGGGTCTTTGGAATTCAGACAGTAGCGTCCCTGGAGTATCACACCACACAGAAAAGTTCTTTAAATGGCAAAAGATTGCTGGCTTTTTTCTTTTTCCTCCCCTAATTGCAATATAATAATAACTTGTAACTCACTTTCTTCTCCCCTAAGTGCACTATAAACTCTAGATTACAGTGCGCGTATGACTGTCTCTTGAACTATGGCAACTGCTTGCTGGTCAGAGAGTTAAAAATATTTTTAACGGGGGAAGACTCTGACCTGTATTTAGATTTATCTTATTTTAAAATGTAAATACCTAAAACTCTGGAGTCCTTGATGATGGGTGCTTGGCTCTGTCGGGGGGGCTACGTCATAGACTGGGCATAACTTTCTAAGGGAAACAGACTTATCTACAAAACGTGGAGTGCTTCTGATGGGATGAGAAGCCAGGAACTGGGAATATTCTGGCACAATTTGGAAAGCTGTCCTGTAAAGTAGCTTGGTGATAAAGGGCCGAAAGGAGCCAATACAAACGGCATAATTGGATGGAGGAAAGCAACAGGCGGTGAATGTCCGACATCAAGAATTACAGCAGGAGAGAGGGGAGGACAGGGCTCTGATGAAGGGTGGGTGGGAGATGGGACCGGTCACTCGAGGGGTCACTGCCCAAGTACAGGGGACACCGGTGGGCTGGAGGAGAGGTGAGGAGGGGGGGTGACCTCTGAGAGACAAGGACCCCTACAGGAAGGCAGAAATCAGCCACAGAAGACACGGCACTGGTGTGGGCACGAGCGGGTGGTCCTGAAGCTGCATGAGCATCGGGAATTATCTGTTACGGGAAAGAGAACGTGGAGGAGTGAAGACAAGATGGAAACAGGGAGAAGTAGGTGTAAGCAGTGGAGACCCAGTGGGAGAATCAAACGAATCCCTCAGGGTTCTGTGGGTGGGAGGGTGGGGCAGAGCCGGGCATCTGCAACACCCAGGACAGGAGGAGGAAAGGGGCGAGGACGGTGGGCAAGGAGACATCCTGCTTCCGGATCGCCGGGGAGAGCAGTGGGCAGGCACTGCATCAAGTCTCATCCTAAATGTACGCTTAGAATCAAACCATTCCTGACCATCTACAAAGGGAGTAAAAACTTATCATCAGTTTATGTGATCAGCTTAAAATAGATAAGTTATATGAACAACTTATACACATACCATGATACTTGATACTCAAATTTCCCTCAGTTATCCTGAATACATCCATTAAAAACCATGTTTCTAAATAATACTTAAAACATGAATACAAGAAGTTAAAAAATCAAAAGACAGAAAACACAGAGCAATATTTCACTTTTGTAAAAAGAAAAATATACACATTTACAGAAGAAAGACCAAAGAAAGAAATACACTAAAATGCAAAAAAAGTGGTTTCTTTGGATAACAGGATTATGAATACTTTAATTTTTTCTATAATTTCCAAATATAGAAAGTTTATCTTTTTTCATAATAAGAAAAATAGTGACATACTTTAGTCAAATAAAAAATAAAAATTTCCAAAATAATTCAAGGGATATCATCCATCAATTGTACACCCAGTATGGCGCAATCTAATCTCAGATTCTAGAATAAATATCAATTATTCAACTGAGGGATTAAAAAAAGTCATTTTCCATCTAACTACTGAAATGAAAGAGAATTTATGGAGAATTACAAAGTATATGTTTTGCATGAGTAAACAGTCACAATTAAGTTAGCTGGAAAAAAACAAAAACCAAATGGACCTCCTGGGAGCTATCAAGTTCAAGCACTTCTCCCCACCCAAAGAACTCTGAGCACAAGTGTATCATCATTCTTACTTTCCACAGAAATAAACTGACATAAAGGTTAAAACTTGAGGCCAGAGCTCACTTAGAGATCCAGTAATTCTCCAATAGCTACCGATCACAGCTTGTACAGAAAAATGACCGAGACCTGCCTCACGGACAACGGCTGACGGCCCCTGTGGGGCAGGAGTTTTGACGGGGGCCGTAACCACCAAACAGTAAAAGCATCTTCCATCTGTCAGTCTGTGCTAAACACTGAGGTTAATGAAGATAAACATTAAAAAAAAAAAAAAAAAACCCAGATCTAACGCAAGGTCCAGGTTGTTGCTGTTTGTGAAACATCCTTGAATCATTAAGAATTCTCTATTCACATTTTTAAACACTGATGGAAGACTCCAACTTTACAGAAGCAGAAATAGGAAATTAACCGTAAGTTACAATTGACTGGTCAGTTCTTCTCCTTCAGTGAAGCCCTTCTGGGATAAATGCTGCTTACTGACCACATCTTTCACATCTGCAAGAGAGATTTTTACTTAATTGCTAACAAATTTTTAAAATAAGCTTCAACAGAATCCTCCTCCTGCAATTAGAATACATAAGATTAGCGAACTGAAGAAAAAAAATCTTTGTTCATCACTTTTAGAAAAGGTTATCAAAAAGAACAACAGTTATTCCTTGATCACATCAGCTACCACCTACCAATCGTTTCAGATACCAAGTGGCAAAGGAAAGGCAACATTCTAAGCAAAAGAGGCAGAGAGAGAATTAAATGATTATTAAAATTAAAATGGTCAGTCACAGGCAGCTACTACGCCCAAATTCAGAATCAATGTTAAAACAGTACATCTAGATTAATGGAATGATCAAGTCAGAGAGAGAGAAAATCACACAAAGTAACCCAACGTCATAGAAAACTGCTTTAAACTATTATTTCGAAGTCAAAACATATCCCGTTCATTTTTAAGGAAAGTTTGGAAATACACTGTGGGCCACAGAAGCACAATGCTACCGTGCATTTCCATTTGCAGGGAAGCCAAGCCCGGCCTGCACACGCACGTGCACACAACGCGCACACGCACACACACCTAGTGTCTGGGGACAGGGATCCCTCGGAAGATGCTCCGTGGTGTACGCTCTGTGACAACCTGGTGTCGGGTCTAAGCTCTTTGTCATACGCCATCATATTCCACTCCTGGCGCCTGTTTCTGGCTTTTCTAACCTTTTTCACCTCTCGGGTTGTGCCATCTATACGCTTTTGCTCCTGACGTCCAGGAAGGAAGGCAGGCGTGCCGAGACAGAGGGAAGGAAAAGAGTAGGTTAGTGCAGTGGCCCCGGCAGCCCCGAGCCCGGGGCGCAGACAAGGCAGGCCCGTCTCCAGCACTCCCGGGTCCAGAACGTTCTAACACGCTTACCCAACTCAGACCCAACCAAAGTAACAGATACCCAACGATTTAACATCGACACATCAAAGGTACTGTGCTGGAACTTCCAGAGTCGCTCCCCATCATTTCTGGTCAAGAATTCTCACTTCACCAGGATTTAGCTTGTTTTCAATGTACGGCACCTTTTAGATCTCTATTATACACGTGAAATACCTGCCCGCACCAGACAGAGAAGTCGTTTCCCACCCCTACACCATTCTGACTTGTTAACGTGCAATCATCTTTCAAAACATAATTTTAAATGCTCCATTTCAGTTTGAAAAGGTTATTCCAGAATATTTAAGCGAACCCTGCAACTAGCTTAACAAAAACAAAAACAAGAACTTACCTTCCCTCCCGTACAAAGAATCATTCCTGCTCCAGCCCTACTTTGCCAGCAAAACTGTCTTCAATAAATAACTTGGGTCCTACGCAGGTGCTTCTTTAAAGGTGAGGACAGTTACCTCTACGTGTGTTTACATCCCTCCTGCTTCCCCCGTGAGATGTGCTGACCTTTAGGGAGGTGAGTTTTGCGCCTGTAAGTCCTACGATCCCCTCACGGCACCTCCACGCATGGCTCTCCAGAGGGTCCACGCTCAGTAAACGCGGACTGAATGATCACATCCAGGTGAACAATGGTGCTCACTACGTCCCAGCAGCTGCCAGGCCCGGACGGTACAAATGGTAAACAAAAAAAGACAAGGATCTGCCCTCGTGGAGCTTGCGGTCCAGCGGGGAAGCCCACAAAGCCACACAGATAAATGTGCAATTATGAAATGTGCAACAACACGAATGTATTACACAGGGAATGCCGTCCGGTCTGGAAGTCAGGGAGGGTGCCCGAGAGGCTGGGACAAGCTCTGCAGGGTGAGGGGGGCAGACGCACACAAGAGGCAACGGGACAGCATCTCGCCAGAAGCGACAGAGGTGAGTGTGAATTCGGGCAAACGGCGGGTAAGACCTTGAAGGCTGCGTAGAAATGTTGTTCTTTATCCCAAGAGCAACGGGAACCATGAAGACTGAGGGGGAGGGGCTGGCGCGTGAGAGGAGCCCCTGTGCTGGGGACAGAGTCCACGGGGAAAGGCAGGGATGCCGGGCAGAAAGCTGCTCAGGTGTCCAGGATGCGAGCAGGCCCACGGGGGAGAAGGCGAGCTGTTAGCCCAGGTACCCGGGAGGCTCAGGCGACGTGCTGGCAGACGACGTGAACGTGACGTTCACAGAACACAGGCCAAGTGTTAATGAAGACACGGGAAGATGTGCAATTCGTATTAGATTTTTGGGGGGGTGGGGAAGCTCATCAAAAAATAATAATAGTTCATCAGCAGATGAATGGATAAAGAAGATGTGGTACATATATACAATGGAATACTACTCAGCCATAAAAAAGAACGAAATCATGCCATTTGCAGCAACATGGATGGACTTGGAGGGCATTATGCTCAGTGAAATAAGTCAGACAGAGAAAGACAAGTACTGTATGATACACTTATATGTGGAATCTAAAAACTACAACAAACTAATGGATATAACAAAAAAGCAGCAGACTCACAGATATAGAGAACAAACTAGTGGCTACCAGTGGTGGGGGGCACGCAGGGACGGGGGAGGGGAGGTGCAAACTAGTGGGTGTAGGGCAGGCTCAAGGACGTGTTGTACAACATGGGGAGCAGAGCCAATATTCTGTAATAACTGTAAATGGAAAGTAACCTTTAAAAACTGTATAAATTTTTTTTTAATTTTTAAATAAATGAAGATAATGCCAAATAATAATAATAACCTTCAGGACTGGAGGAGGCCTGTTAGGAGTATAAACTGGTTCAGTCCTTAAAGGGTCAGGAGCAATAGGATGGTATCTTTCAAATTTTCCAGTTCACACTGCACTTCTGGGAACTTACTCTGACGAAATACGTGCGTGAGTACAGGGACCCCCCACAGTGCTGTAACAGCGACAAGTTAGAAGCAACCGAAATATTCATTAATTCGGTAATGGGTAAATAGTTTATGAAGCATCCAAACTTTGGAATATGACACAACTATTAAAAAGAATGAAGTACATCTTTCTTACATCACTGTATGTATATGTCTGTGTGTGTGTGTATACAGGTCAATTCTAGGAATAAAAAATACTCTGTGAAATGTGTACACATGTATTTATGAATGCCCTACAAGGTCGAAAAGTATGCACATCTGTTACCAGAGGTTGGTTATGCCTGGACAAGGGAGAAACTCACCCCCAAATTTTCTAAACGAATGTGTTTACTTCAGGGTAGGTGGGGCATTTTACAACTGGCATGTATTGTCTGAACACTTTTAAAACCAAAAGAGAGAAAAAAGAGGGGAGACCTCAATGGATTCCAATATACATCTCACTCAAGCGTCACTGTATTACACTAATTAATAACTATCACCCTTACTTTTTTTTTTTTTTTTTGCGGTACGCGGGCCTCTCACTGCTGTGGCCTCTCCCGTTGCAGAGCACAGGCTCCGGACGTGCAGGCTCAGCGGCCATGGCTCACGGGCCCAGCCGCTCTGCGGCATGTGGGATCCTCCCGGACCGGGGCACGAACCCGCGTCCCCTGCATCGGCAGGCGGACTCTCAATCACTGCGCCACCAGGGAAGCCCCACCTTTACTTTTAAGAGATGTATGCTGACATATTTAGGGATAAGTGTTGTATCTGCCACTTTCTTTACAATGGTTTAGCCTCCAATCTACCCATCAACACGCACCCGACACACACACACACACACACACAAACCAACTATAATAAAATGTTAACCACGATGCATCTGTATCTCAACTACACTGCCTATGTTAAAATCCTGAGACTACTGCAAGCTGCTTCCTGCCCCAGGATGATCTTAGCTGCCCCTATCAATACCTGAAAGCCCCTCCATCTGCCCAGCACGCCTCCGGCACCCCCCTCACGCACATGCACACACAGTCACACACACACTCACTCTGTTTAGCTAACTTCTGCTCTCAGTCCTTGCATCTCAGTGAGCAACACCGAGAGGCCTTCCTCAACTCACCACCTCACCTTCTGCACTGTCACCCCACCCGCGGCTGCCACCTCCCCCAAGGCTTCTCCGTCCCAGCACTGTAACTACAGCCCTACAACGACATGATTATTTGCACAACTTTAAAAAAAATGTTTTTCGACCATCAAACTAAGGAAATTTAATGTTCAGAAACAATGGATGTCTTATCCCCAAATTTTCTAAACTAATCCTTCCTTCAGATAGAACTGTCTGTTCCAAAGTGAAAGTGACTTTTGGGTTTCTAAAATCCTGGGAAATTAAGGATATCTTGCCTCATTTTCTGTTCCTATATAAAGCAGATTTGTATTAAAATTTTCAAATTTCTTTCCCTCTTTATGAGTTCCAAAGGACGGCATGATTATCTAATGTTTGTTTCCCCCGCTATATTTTCATCTCCATGAGAGTGATAATCCTTTCTTTTTCAGCACAGCATTTACAAGCCATTCAAAGAAGAACCATTATATAAATGAACGAATAAGAAATTCTCATCAGAATTTTATGTCTTTGACGAATATGGAACGAGACAAAACTGCCAAGGAAATGACACACAATTTTGAAGACACAGTAACCACACAGAGCAGATTAAGACTAAAGAACAGTGGCAGAAAAGTTAAATATTTTAGTCAAAAGTATCACTGATGCTTCCAGGAAATCCTGCGAGGCCATTTTAAAAGCAGGCGATTTTTAAAGGCGGGTACTCTTACAAGTACTTGGGGGTTTGCCCTGTTACCACAAAAAAGTGCAGGGATTAAGACCAACAGGCCTTTAAATCTCTGTTCCTTTTCCTTTGGAGAGATTAGTATCTTTCTTTTCTTCACCTGAACACTTTGCAGCTTCTTTGCTTGAATATTTCTCCACTTGAATACCCAGCAACTCTTCGAAGATTTCCCATTAAATCTCCCCAACCCATCAGCACGAGAAGAGCACGCAGATAACCAAGTCTGTGGAATTCTCTCCCAGAATTCGTGGTAACCTCTCACACTTGCAGTCTGCAACCTATTTCCATGTTCCCTTTCCTAAATCCTGTTTTCAAATCTCAAGTCCTCTTCCATCTCGAACTGTCACTCCTACTGGGCCAATACACCTACTAGATGTCTCAGAACCTTCAGGCAGCCAGCCCACAAAATGCTAAGCTCTTAATTCACACACCTTAATATTTGTCAAACAAAGCAGGTGGTCATTTTTTAAAACACAGCTCACATATAAAATGCTTGGCAAATATCTGCCTTTGGAGTGTTAACTCTCATTTTCAATGGTTTAAGCCTAATTTCTGGGCCCCAAAGGGATCATTTTCAAAACAGAAGTTCCTTAATCTGAGAGTGGGTTTGTCCTCCCAAGAGCGTTTGCAGTACAGACTTCTCTCGACCTTCCAACTTGCAGTTCTCCTGCCTACGACCACCCCACCAAAAGGAATCTCATTTTTAGTAAATACTACCCTCCTCCAGATGTGCAGATCACACACGCTTTTCAATCCAATATGAACCTCTCACCACGGTCTTAATTACAGTTAGGTGACAACCCAACAATTAACAATGTTAAAAAGACCAAAGCAGAAAATTCTGATATGGAATGTTGACTGCTTTGCGAAATTTGAAGAGCAAGAGAAAAGTTATAAACTACAGTTACGAACAAAACTGAAATTTCAGCCACTGTATTTATTAAAGCAAAGCAAGTATTAGAGAACAAATCAACAGTATTTATTGAAAATAGTATTACTGTGTTAGACTGAATGGTATCTTCATGTGACAAATGCAACCTCTAAAAAAACTTCAGCACGAAATTCAACATCTCAACCATTTAAAGAATTTACTGATTTTAAACGTCTAATTTCTAAGGGAGAATCCCATTTACACGTTTATATGCACGTTTCCCATACTAGAATTATTTACCTTTTGACGTCTTTTCTCTTTCCTTTTGTCTTCTGTGTCCTGTAGCATTTTTTCTTTCCAGAGGTCAAAGAAATAGGAAGGATCCGTATAGAACTTCAGCCCATCCTTTTTATCATCTCTATAAACCAATGTATTACAAGTAGGGGGGGAGAAAAGGTCGTTAGATAGTTTCATATGGGGTAAACATTAACGTTAATTCTAACTCATGAGATGATAACATCTACATGAGGAATTTGAACTGTCCTTATACACTGTTAAGTCTCCCAATTTTCTTTATTTGGAAAAATGTGTGAACATGCAAGAACAGCACTTTTTTTCTAGAATAATGAAGTAAAACCTACTCTTGCAAATTTAGATTTCGGTATAGCAAAGTGCTGCCCCAAATCACAATATGGCTCATAAACAGCAATATTTAGTTCCACAGTTATTTCAAGGTATGTTTTGTTTATTCCAATGGGGGCTACACACAGAGATGGATGGATTCTTAGTATATATATATACATTCACTTCTACTCTGGAGCGACAGTGTTATTAGGATAAACATTAGCAAGTACTCTGTGCGTTTTTCTTCATCAGGTTTGCCCAATGTCTACAATTCAATTAGGAAAGAAGCAAAAGGTTCATGGTGTATAAATGTAACTAGGATAAAAGGCGATGACCTAGATACTTTTTTAAATGGAAGGTAACCGGCAAAGAAACTTCACTTGTAGCCACTGCATTGTCAAGAACCGCTACAATGACTATATTCCAAAGAATACTTCAAGTCTGTTTTATTTTTTTATTTTGGGCTGCATTGGGTCTTCGTTGCTGTGCGCAGGCTTCTCATTGCGGTGGCTTCTCTTTGTCGCAGAGTACCAGATCTAGGCACACGGGCTTCAGCAGTTGTGGCTCACGGACTCAGTTGCTCCACGGCATGTGCGATCTTCCCGGACCAGGGATCGAACCCGTGTCCCCTGCATTGGCAGGTGGATTCTTAACCACTGTGCCACCAGGGAAGCCCCAAGTCTTTATATAAGTTATTCATTTATCATAAGCCAATAAAAATGCAGCCAATATGAATCCAAAGTTGTAATATAAATCAATAGATAGCAAAGCTCAAAATAATCATGATAAGAAGTGAACACTCTATTTATTCTACTAATGCTTTAAAAAGTATCTGGCCTGTATATTACCTTCAAGAGGAGGCAAAATATTTACATTTAAAATTAGCATGTCAGGGACTCCCCTGGTGGCGCAGTGGTTGGGATCCGCCTGCCAACACAGGGGACACAGGTTCGATCCTTGGTCTGGGAGGATCCCACATGCCATGGAGCACCTAAGCCCATGCGCCACAACTACTGAGGCTGTGCTCTAAAGCCCGCGAGACACAACTACTGAGTCTGCGCTCTAGAGCCCATGAGTCACAACTACTGAGCCCACGTACTGCAACTATTGAAGCCCATGTGCCTAGAGCCTGTGCTCCACAACAAGAGAAGCCACCGCAATGAGAAGCCCGCGCACCGCAACGAAGAGCAGCCCCTGCTCGCCACAACAAAGACCCAATGCAGCCAAAAATAAAGATAAATTTATTTTTAAAAATTAGCATTTCAATTAGTCATTTAAGGCATACAGAGAACGAAAAAAAATCAGAGAAATGAGTATAGAAGAGAGTTTGTGGCCACACAGTCAAAGAAAGTGACATGAATTACTCAAGGGAACCTGGTCTTGAAGTTCCTGCTATGCCATGTTCTGTAAGCTTCTCAACATCAAATAAAGAGACCCAGGCTTTGATGAGGGTCATCTGGTAGCTCTGTCTTAAAGTCACTAACAAATTAGCACAATTCACTCTGTACTTTAAACTTTAATTACTTAAAATCCTTTCTTTTCCAAATTTCCTAAGTGAGAAGCAACCTGCACTATTGAGATTTTATTAATAACATTATTGTGAAAAATATAAATTATTTCCCTAAGATACTAGGCCTTCAATACAGGTGAAGACAGAAAAACTGAGCAGGAACTTCCTGCAATTTTAAGATGTATAAAATGCATCTTCTTTTTTTCAAAATTGGAGCTAATACTTTGATGAGGAGCTAATACTTAATGGAATAAATATGTTTAATAACTTAAGCAAATGTTAACCTTGGCATCAGAATATAAGCAGAAATATCCTGTTTATCACAACTAAACATTCGATTTTTCAGTCACATTGTACATCTCATATTTAAGACTGCGTTGTGACTGTGTCATATTTAAGTCCAAATGCAAAAGTTTATGTGTTTTCTTACCCCAAACATTTCTGTATTAATAAAAAGTAGATTTGAGCTGGCACTACTATTCTTAAACACTATTAAAAAGTCAAAGACATTTTTCTTTTCCATAAAACTGAGTAAATACACAATATATAATATATAAAGGTCGATTCATTTTTTATGCAATTAAACATTTTAAATCACCACAAATATTTAATCGTGATCTTGAATAATCAAATACACGTGGTTCATTGAGTTTTCTGGGTTTCTTTTTTCCTTTAGAACAAAATATTTAGTGAGGTTTCTTAGGAAAATTTTACTGAGTTCTCATGGCTCTGGGCTAATAGGTAAAACTGAAATTGCCCCAGAAAAATGCCTATGGAATAAAAGCAAAGTCACAAGTTAAAACGTTAGAGTTACAATACCACTATTCATCTATATCTTTAAGTGAGTGTGCTAAAACCTCCAGAAAAGTATGCTTGTTTCATATAAAAATGTGGTACCCTGGTCCTCTCCCATCATGGTTTTCCATGGAATCTCCATTACGTTTTTTGGAGAATCTTTCTGTCCATGCTGAAAGAAAGGGACGCAGTCTGAATTACTGCTTTACTAGCAGAGCCGCAACAAAGGGCAGCTCCAAACATCTCCTTTGGGACCCTGTGAAAGGATAGTAATTCAGACCCAAAAAACCTCTGGGCACTCCCTGAGAAGGGCCACTGGGCCCAGGAGGGCAATAATGGACGTGAAGGACGCAGTGACTTCAGGAAGGTCTCTGCAGGGGCACTACCCAGCAGAGCTAGTCCTGGGGGCCGTGCGGACCCCACCACCAGCCTGAGCTCATCAGAAGCTGGAGCAGTGAGCTTGACAGTGGGGTGAAAAGACAGGGAAGAACAGGGAAGTACATGAAACGGGAAAGAACACACTGATGTGGCAGGCGGTAGGAGAGGAGTTCTAAAGAGCATTTTTAGTTAGTTTCTTAAGATTCATTTTTTGCACATTTTCTATTCTTTTTCCTGGAAGTTTGGTCCTAATAGTGTGTCCTACCACTTCACACAGAAGGTTCATTTCTTGACCATATATATATTCACCCTTAGAAACCTCTAACGCTGCAGAACATGTTTTTCTGAAGTCAGTAACACATGTCTGCAGGGCTGAAATGCTGAGACACGTGTTCTGCTGCATTAGAAGTGAATTATGCAGTTCCTTTAAACTTGATTTTGAACACGAGGAACACCACAATCACACAGGGTTATTACGTGATGTGCCCACTTATATCTGCATTTAAAGCTAACATGAGAGCTCCCACGTCTCTTGGTAAACTTAGTTATATTTTGAAACGCTCAAACTTTAGCAATTCTGTAAATAACTAGTTTCACTGTGGCTAACACCGCAATTATCATTCTCCAAGTCGGAAAAGATACTTTCACCGCACTGCTCGCCTCTCTCAACTTCTTTACACTGAAAAGGCTCTGGGGATACACAAAGCCGTACCTGTATGGTGTAAGGATATTCAGAGGAGGTGGTTTATCACTCTGGTTGTAAATGTCGGCAACAGGATTAGGAATGCTGTTCTTTGAAACCACCTGCTGGTCTTGGACTGTGGAACTTTTGAAAGCTTTTTTCATGTTGATATCCTGTAGTGACACTATTTAGAGAAAAGTCCCCCAAGTCGGGTTATATGGAAATATTTTAGAAACACGTATAAGTTGACTCACAATCCTAAACCTCTCCTAGAATAGCCAAATAATGTCTTTTATTGTTCACTTAAAACCATGCTTGAATAGTACATGCATTCCCTCCCTCTGCTAAACTACAGTTATCTCTGTAAGTCACGCCTTTCCTTCTTTTGTAGCGATATAATGATTTCATTGAACCTAGTATTAGAGCATCATTCTTTACTTAAATAGCATTTCTCAGAAAACACACAGGAATAGAGTTGTGAGTATAATAGGAATGTAAACACAATACCCCTGGGTATCTTAGGGGGGAAAATCACTCAAACAGTTAATACCAGTTTAATTACATGTGGGAAATACTTCTGCAAAAAACACACAAATGTAAAAAGTGCATTAAATTTTTCTGACACTAACATTAAAGAGAGAGGGCAAAGCTTTTCAACATACCTGTAGTCCTAGAAATTAAGCAGCATGATACAAATCTACACTAAGGAACGAGAGAACCAGGCTAATTATACTCATTTCTTGAGTTTGTACAACAGGTTACATCGCAGGTGTCAACTCATCTGACCTCGACACAGACTTTTTGAGGTGGGTAAACTGTTGCATTAACCCACTGGACCAACGAAGCTGACGGTCAGGGGTGTTAAATGACCTTTCCAAGGTCACCCAGCAGAACAGTGGCAGGCCCAAGTAGAGCACAGATTTCCTAACTCGGCCGAGGCATTTTTCTACAATTACATCCGTGGCAAGGAAAGTAATAAGGTAAACTCTTGATTGGAAAGAAATTTTACGGATATGAGATTTGCTGTAGACTCTCATGAGATTTAACCGACAGACTAACCTTCCGCCGCGTACGGTTTACCACAAGCATTTACAACTGCAAGAACAAACAACTGAAGACAGACAAGTGTTTTTTGAAAAAATCACTTGTGAGACCATTTGAAAAGTGAATGATTGATTTAAAATGGTAAAAATGTCTTATCTGAATAGACCAAGTAGCTATTCAAATTTTTATTTTTTTAAATAAGAGATAAATTTTAAAAATCAGATTAACAAGAGCACAGCTTCAGCTTGCTACTTATTGTTGGAAAAGTCAGTAAGAATGTTCATAACAGATATTAAAATATCAGTGTTTTACATTTCTGTTAAATTTTTAGTTTGCTAATTTAATTTTGACCTTTGAAAAAGATCTGAACACGAGAAAACATGTTTTTCTTAAATGATGAGCGATGAATTCCATAAGTAACTATATTAAAAAAAAGAAAACCTTCACTTCTTATTAATACTACTATTAAAGGCATAGTAGAGAAATCAGATGCTAGGATTGTTTTAATGCAACAAGAGAAATTGTAAGTACGCTTCTATACAGGCAAAAATAACTTTTAATCTGAACGTTTTCCTCAGAGTAAATAGAAAATGGCACATCTTGATTTGGGGGGACAGATTTTTTCCAGTCTAATTTCAGTCTTTTGTTCAAAAGAGACAGCAAGTGGAAAAATTTTTTAAGGAATTGTTGAATATTCATTTTGTTGAAACTACCCCAATTTCAGGGTATGACCATCAATTAACTACACAGCGCCTGTCAATATTAACTTTGTTCTAAAACCCTGAAGCCTAGAGGCCTTCAGTAAACACTATTTCTGGGCAGTTAAACCAGCAGGATCAGCCACATGACTGAGAAGCGTCGGCCCTAAGGAGAGCATCAGGTGACAGCTCACCCTCCCCCTTAGCTGGACAGAGTCTGGATTTTTAGGTAAGAAATTATCTTTACAATAACTACCAATAACCTCCATGAGGACTTCTAATACTGAATGCATTCAAAGAGTCCTTTAAAACAAATACTACATGTGTAGTTTATTTAAAAAGAGAGTGTGGCACACAAGGCAGACAAGATAGGACTCTTTTAATTACTAATTAACCCCATGTTGTGGGTCTTCCCCCTCACTGTTCTTCTAGGAAAAGACAACATGAAGTAAGAGCATAGGACCCCAAGGAAGCAGCAGGAATTACCCTGCGATTAACCACTCCCGTCCCGGCCGCATCACTTCCAGCTCACGGCTCTCATGCAATTACTTACCCTCTTCCACTGTTGAATCCAGCTGGGTGACTTTGACAGCAAGGCGATCAATTCTGTCTTGAAGAGAATTTGCTCGGATGTAGAAGTTGTTGGCCTCATTAAACAACTCACCAAATATGTCTTCAGCGTGTTTGCCTGGAGAAGGAATGCATGGGGAAGGCCACCTGGTCAGAACCCACATTCTCACCCAAGCCAAACTCCAATCTCAACACGTGGGGTTTTGTGCAAATGATCACAAAAATAAAGTATCACAGTCAAAGGCCTGTAGAATTTTTCAAAATTTATTAGGAATATTCACACATATCTGAGACTGACCCAAAGTTGTAGAATTTTTAAATGCCCCAAAATAGTATAGAATTTTTACTTGATTGTTACATGAGCTATCCCACAAGTTGCTTTCCATTAAACTTCTTTAGGAAAAACTACTCTCTCATTTTGCATGCTTTACGTATAAACATCTCAGGACCTACGGTTTCTTTTTACTTCCCAAGGTAATTCAATAAATCATGTTGCTTTCTAAACTTAGGATTTTACCTCATTCACAATTGGAAATGTTAGCATCTTATATGGTGCCGACAACTTTCCAATGGCATTCACTTCTTCTAATTCATATTTCAAAATCTCGGTATACAGTGCTGACTCTGGCCCTCCCTAAAAATCGACATGTTGAATTCTGAGTTAAATTTTTCTCTATGGATCACCTCTTCATGCTTGTGAGTGCTAGACATACTTCCCAATTTTTCTTAAAGTGTAATTAATAACATTTCTGAAAGTTTAACAAGCAAGATAGGAATCAGTATCTTCTTACGATGAATTTCCAAATTCAAACGCTATTCCTTTATTCACTCAACAAACATTTAGTAACTGCCTACTGAGTGTACAAGGCACGCCTGCATCCTCTCTCCCCAGAGATACCTTTTTTTTTTTTTTAACTAGACTTCATTTTTTAGACAGTTTTAGGTTCACTGAAAAACTGGGCAGAAAGCAGAGTTCTCATGTAACACCTGCCCCCCCACCACACAGCCTCCCCTGCTATCAGCATCCTGCACCAGATGGCACATGTGTTATAACTGATGAACCTACACTGACATGTCATTATCACCCCAAGTCCACAGTCTACATTAGGGTTCACTCTTGGTGTAGTACATTCTATGGGCTTTGACATATATATATGATGACAGGATCCACCATTATAGTTATCATACAGAGTAGTTTCATTGCCCTAAAAATCCTTTGTGCTCCAGCTATTTACCCCACCCCATCTTGGCAACCACTGATCTTGCTTTTACTGTCTCCATAGTTTTGCCTTTTCCAGAATGTCATAGGACTGAAATCATATAGTATGGAGCCTTTTCAGATTGGCTTCTATCACCTAGTAATATGCACTTGAGGTTCCTCCGTGCCTTTTCATGGCCCGATAACTCATTTCTTTTTGTCCCTGAATAACATCCCATTGTCTAAATGTAACACAGTTTTATTTATCCGTTCACCTACTGAAGGACATCCTGGCTGCTTCCAGTGTTTGGTGATTATGAATAAGCATTTGGGTGCAGCTTTTTGTGTGGATCTAAGTTTTCAACTCGGGTAAATACCAAGGAGCATGGCTACTAGATTCTACGGTACGAGGATGTTTAGCTCTTTAAGAAACAGCTAACAAACCTATGTATAGATCAATCTCTAAAATACGGTTCCTTTTAGTAAAACATATTTGAATAAAGCTTTTACCTTTGAACAACAACAACAACAAAAAAAAAGAAACAGCTAAACAGTCTTTCAAAGTGGCTGCACCGTCCTGCACTCCCACTGGCAATGAACAAGAGTTCCTGTTGCTCCACACCCTTGTCAGCACTTGGTGTTGTGTTTTGCATTTTTGCCATTCTAATAGGTGTGTAGTGATATCTCGTTTTAATTTGCACTTCCCCGATGACATATGATGTGGAGCATCTTTTCATGTGCTTGTTTGCCATCTGTACATCTTCTCTGGTGAGGGGTCTGTTCAATAAACAGTCTGCACACAAATTATATATGTTTTTAAATACTGTAACTAGACGTGGCATCCAGAGTTAATGTTTGTTTGCTGCCTTTTCAACTCTTTCCTGAGCGAGACTTGTGCATGTGATTACCTCATAACCATCTCCACATGGATGTCCTGTAAGAATCTCAAAGCCAGTACAAGTTCTCATAGGAACTCATGTTCACCTTAACTCAAACGTGCATCCCCACGTGGAAAGGCACCAACCACCCCAAAAGAAGCCCAAGCGAGAACAGAGTCCCCCGTGACGGCTCCCTCCCTGCAGGGCCACTGACACCAAACCTCGGCCCCTTACGCCCCCCAACCCCTCGGGGGCCCCCCAACCCCTCGGCTCTGGCCCTCCTTGTCTCTCGCCCGAATTACATCAACAGCTTTGTTCCTCTGCCTCCAGACTGACCTTCCACCCTCAAATCCCTGCAGCACGCTGCGGCTGCGCCGAGCCTGCACGGCTCCCAGCAGCCTAGCGCCACCCCTGAGGCTCTCAGCAGGACGCGGGGGGCCCTGTGCACCTCAGCTCTGCCCCTCTTCTGGGCTCCAGAAGGACGCACTGCCAAAACCCGCCCCACGGGCTCACAGGCCCTGCTAGTCCTCCTCAGGTTCGAATCCGTGCAGTCACCTCGCTCAGAAGACGCTGAAGGCCACTTACGGCTCAGAAGGTTCTACGTGGCCCGGCTCACCTGCCTTGCTGGCCCATCCCCTGCTTCCCTCTCCCTCCCACGTCCCACGAGGACCACACCGGCCCCTGCTGATGCTCAGCTGCGCCGGCCACGCCCGCTCCTTCTCAGGCTCACACCTCCTGTCCCTCCTGCCTGGGCCACTGCGGCCATCCAGGTCTCGACCCAAGGTCACCTTCCAAGGGAGGCCTTCTCCAGCGACTACAGCTAAACGGCCATCGCCTCCTGCCCACACTCACAGACGTAAACAAACACACACGCAGCCCGTCCCTGCCGTGCTATATTTTTCTCCCGAGCACTTACCACCACGTAGTAAGTTACACACCCGTACTTATTCATCCTGTTTCCTGCCTGGCTCCTGCCACTAGGACATACGATCCAGGAGAGGAGATCTCTCCTCGGTCTGTGTGCTGCTGTTTCAGTCGCCAAGGTCTAAGGCATGCCTGGCTCATCATAGGTGCTCAAAAAGAGTTTTGAATGAAAGAATAAAAATGCATACACTTAAAATCAATCCTTCAAGATGCAGACTGGGGTCTGTGAGATCAGAGACCCCTCTCTGTGGTCTCAAATACAGTAAGTCCGCTACATACGAACCTTCAAGTTGCAAACCTTCAAAGATCCGAACATGCGTTCCCAGGTCCAGTCACGTAAGTTAGTTCACGTGTCTGGTGTACACTGTCACATGCGTGCGTCCTTTCCAAGTGGTTGTGCTTCTGTGTACTTTACTGTGCAGTACTGTATAGAGTACAGTAGTCCAGTATCTTTATTTCAAGCCCAGGATGTCCAGAACCAAGTGTAAAAGCAGCAATGATGTGGCTGGTACTACTGTACTTTTCAAGGTACTGTACTGTAAGATTAAAAATGTTTTATTTTTTGTGTTTGTTTTTTATGCATTATTCGTGTGAAAAGCATTATAGGGCTTCCCTGGTGACGCAGTGGTTGAGAGTCCGCCTGCCGATGCAGGGGACGTGGGTTCGTGCCCCAGTCCGGGAGGATCCCACATGCCGCGGAGCGGCTGGGCCCGTGAGCCATGGCCACTGGGCCTGCGCGTCCGGAGCCTGTGCTCCGCAACGGGAGAGGCCACGGCAGTGAGAGGCCCGCGTACCGAAAAAATAAACCTATTACAGTACAGCACTATAGCCAACTGTGTTAGCTGGGTCCCTAGGCTTTGTTGGCCTTATGAGCAAACTGGACTTACGAACACACTCTCAGAACAGGACCTGTTCACATGTCAGGGACTCACTGTACCCACAGGACGCCTCCGTCACAGGACGCATCACGTGCCCCTGTTCTTGTCTTTGTTGACGGACGCTCTTCAACGGTGTGAGCCGAGCCTTATCTGCATTGCTTCTCTGCACTGTCCGTGCTGAGCCCGGGCTCAGCATCTCTTGAATAAAAACACATAACCTGTGCCAGTGTTTCCTTGTTAACAGGGACACGGCCAACAAAGGCTCCCTGCTCATGTAAGTTTGGGAAATGCTGGACTAGAAGGATTAAACATGTATCTATGCCTCAGGGCATCTTAAAATCTTTAATACACTCGTGTGTGTTGGGATTCTGCAGAAGCCCCTAGCACACCTCGTTTTCAAACTGACTGGGCCTGGAAACACCGGTAACACCTTTCAGAAATACTCTTTTCTGAAGCCCATTTGGGAAAATGCCTGCCCGTTCACCGGGATGACCTGTAGACAAAGCACCGTGTTCCGAATGCTTTAGATCCAGGTCTAGTGGCTGTTTATTTAGAACGTCAGACACAGTCCAAGTGGAACCAACTAATTTTTGTTTTTCTACTTGCCCATTCATGGTTAGAAAACAAAAGATTCCAGTGCAACTCCAGAAGAACCCTTTTCCCTTCAAGTCGGCAGAAATCTAATTAATAGGGACAGCATATACCAGCAGGAGCACAGGCGTACACAGCACAATCCCTGCAGGAGAGGCAGCAGCGTTCTCAAAGCACAGCAAGCACTGCCGAGCAGCGCACTCTGCTAGACGCTAAGGAAGCTGAAAAGGGTCAGTAACACGGGCCCCTCACCTTCGATGCTTAACGCACTTGAAACAAACATGCAGCTGCTACTATACTCCCATTGGAAGTTCTCAATTTATAAAAAGAAACAGAAATTGAAGACTTGCATACTTAATCTTTTCCAGCTGCTGGAAGCTGACAAGCGACTAAAGAGAAGGAAATGGAAGAACTATATTTTCCGATGAACAAGAATAAAGTGTTGCAATTACAGCGTGCGTTTTTGCAAACGGCAACTTATTCGAAAAGCTTAATTGTACTCACTCTTCCAGTGGCAAGTCCAATAATAGCTAAACTAAAATAATTCTGACTTGAATTGAAGACCACACAGAGGTAAGCACCATCTATTCATTCTTGACTGACAAAGACTCCATTTACAGACTTATGAGCACCACCGTGAGCTTATGTCCAAGTGTGTCAGGTCGCGAAGTGTGCCTCCCAACTGCCAAAGCATCAAAATTATGTGCGGATTTTCCGTTGTACTTAGGATTGTCGGGAAACAATCAGTGTGTCTGTGAGAGTCCTTTCGGAAGAACAAGGAACCAGTCATAACGAGGTCCTTCAGAAATTTTAATCCGTACACCTAGCACCTTGATCTTGGGTTCGTCACGATTTTGGCTTTCCGTTTTCCACTAAAAGGAACGAGGCTCCTTGAAAAAATGACTGGTTCTAGGGATGAGGGTGGAAAAGTACAAGATATGCTTAGAATATCTTGGTGTGCTTTTCAAAAAAAGTAAAGAAGTATTCAGAGAGTGGTGGGGACATGTCAAAAGGACACAGGAGCCAGCATGAAAGGGTCCCCCTGGCCAAGTCTGGGAAAATGTGAGCACTAAGACAAATAACCAAGATGATGACTTATAATCCAATGGAATAAGAGTCCATGAGTCCATACTGTTGTAAATAAACGAATGAATGAATGAATAACAGGGAAAGAAGTGAAAGCACTTACATCAGAATTCCAACTAATAAAATGCAGAAGAAATTAGGGAATGACAAAAATCACCATTCTGTAACCACCCCAATAATAAGTGCTTTGGCCAAGAATCATCCATGGATGCTAAGACTGCTGGGTAGAACTGGGATAGAACATAGTCTCAAAGCGTCTCCCCATAAGATACTTACTAATTACACAGGGGATAAAACTTTACAGTAGAGAAACCCACAGACAAAACGTTAACCAAGCAATCAGAGTTCACAGGGGCAGTTACGGGACAAGCCAGTAACGTGTGCTTCCAGGTAAAATGCCCTGAGTAGGAGGTGTCAACCCTCTGTGACAGTCCTGAGAACATCTTAAATCTAGTCATGAGGGAGCATCAGAAGATACAGACCAAGGAATGGTCCATAAAACCATGGCTGGTTCCCCTTAAAATGTCAAGATGTCAAGTCATAAAAGTCAAGACAGACTCAGGAACTGCTCCAGATTAAAGGAGAAAGATAGAAATAGATATGTGTTTGTATGTATAAGAACTCTGTATGTATGTGTATGCATGTATGTACACACAGAGACAGAGGAGGGGACACAGGAGGAGAAAGCAGGGCAGGAGGAAAAGAGAGGAATTTCTGAGAAAAAGAAAAGATGAGGTAAAATAATACATGGGTGAAAGTTTGAGAATTCTTCGTACTCTTTTTGACCTTTTTGTAAGTCTGAAATCATTTCAAAATTAAAAATTAAAAAATAAATTTATTACAGTGTCTGTAATAAAGTCCAACTGCTTCTGAATTCCATAAAATAATGTCATAATTATTGGGCCCTAAGTTATTTTTTTTCCTTTCTAAAGTTTCACTTTTTTCCTACTACGAAAGTAATCCATGCTTACAAGAAATGTAGAAAATATGGAAATGTAAACAATAGGAAAAACGGCCCAAAGTCCAATCTAAGACAACAACGGCTAACACTCATTTCTTTTGTGTTTGTTGTATTTATAAGTATGTATAAAAGTTAAAAAAAAACATAGTATACAGCGTGATTCTTTGAAATGTCTTTGTGGGTATATAAAAGCAACACAAGCTCATGGTAGAAAATTTGCAAAACTCAGAACAATAAAAAGTAAAAAATGTCACGCAGAGTTAACTACAGTGAACTTTTTTGTATACTTGTTTACAATACTCTTTCTAAGCATTTTATAAGAACTAAGATAACAGATGTTGATTGTTACGCATTTTCAGCTTATTCAGCAAATATGTATCAAACGCCCACTGTGTACCAGGCGCTATGCTAGTCACTTGAAGAAATACAGCAATGAACACAGCTTTTATTATATACAGACAATACCACACAGACAATAAATAAACAGACAATCCATCACATGACAAGTGGTATGAAGAAAACAAAACTGCAAGAGAATATGGTAGGAAGTGGGTGACACTCAGGTGGTCACAAAAGGCCTCTCTGAGAAGGTAACCTTTGAGCGGACGGTGGCTGGAGGTGAGGGGGCACCTTCCAGGCAGAGACAGGCTGCGGGTGAGGACAGCGTCAGGGAGGGGGCGAGCGGCGGAGGAGGACGGAGACAGGGATGTCCCTGCCTTGCGGTGGGGGGACCCGAGTGGGGCGGGCAGGTCCCACAGGGCCCCCGTACAGCAGGGCTGGGGCAGCTGGGACCAGAACCGCGGCAGCAGAGGTGGGAGCGGGTGTGCGGATTCAGCACACATTGTGAGGATGCAGGAGGAGAGAAGGGAAAGACCACGGCAGCTGGAAGAGCAGCGCCGCCACCTGCTAGGCGTGTGGCCTGATGCCTGAGCACCGTTCCGTGGGGGGGAAGAGAGAAGAAAATCCTTATTTCGGTTTCATCACGCTGCACGTGAGATGCTTCCGTAAGCAGCTGTACACACAAGCCTGAGGTCTGGGGAGAGGTCGTACGTTTGGAAGCCGTCAGCGTGAAGGTGGTATTCGGGCCACGGCGGATGCGGTGGCCTGGGGACCGGGAGCAGGGGAGGGCTTGTGGCCACACCCTGGGGCCCCACGGAAGGAGACGAACACAGAAGAGCTCGTGAGGCGAGAGACACCCTGAGGGTAATGGCCCGAGGCACGTAAGGAAGCCCTGCAGGACGGGGAGGGAGTTATCAGGGGTCGAACGGTGCTCAGGCATCAGGCCACACGCCTGAGACGGAGCACTGGACTTAGCAACGTGGGCGTCACTGTGGGTGACACTGACAAGCACAGTCTCGGGAAAAGATGCAACAGAACTTCAGTGGGGACAAGAGACAAGGAGGCGGGTAAAGGCAGGAGTGGTTCTTCCAAGGAAGCTTGCTGCGAAGGGAGCAAGAAGTGGGGCGACGGGGAGAGGATGACCTGAGGGTGATGTCTCAGTATGTTAACGTCCCGTAGGCATGATGCGGACGGCGTGGGGTGGAGGACACGGGAAAGACGGGGCTTAACCCAGTCCTGGAGTGGGTCCTGGGGCCAGCACTGTAGAGCAGGGTGGGCAGGGCGCTGGTGCACAGGCAGTCCAGAGGGCTGGTCCGGCAGGAGGCGGGTGTTTGTTTCCCCCCTGAATGCTCTTATTTTCCCAGTGAAATAAGCAAACCACCAGCTCAGAGTTTGGGGTGGAAAGAGAAGATGTGAAACGGGCATCTCCAGGCGGGGAAAACTAATTAGCGAAGGAATTACAGCAGGACTGCCGAGCAACCCTGAATGCTCACCTGAGGAATGCTCGTGATTTTACATCTCTCTTCTTTTCTGATATAAGCATTTAAAGGTACAAATTTCCCCCTAAGCACCTCTTTACGTCAATCCCACAAATACATTGGTGATTTTGTGTGTTCATTACCCACACAGTTAGAGACAGTTTGCAATTTCCTTTTTGATTTCTTCTTTAACCCAAGGAGTTATTTTAGAAGCTATTGCTTGATTTTCCAATATGTGAGAATTATCTAAAAAGGTTATTATAATTATTTTCTCATTAACACCATACTCTTTATGGTATTAATCTTTTCAAATGTATTATTTTCTGGCTAAGCGTATGTCCCATCTTGAGGAACATTCCATGTGAACTGAACATTAGAAGAATGTGTATTCTGCAGGTGGGAGTTTAGTGTGCTGTAAAGGTCAATTAGGTCAGATTGGCTGGGAGTGTTGTTCAAAACTTCTATATCCTGGTAAGTTGTGATTCTCAGAATCTGTCTGTCTTCCCAAATTATGGGGCCGCAGTTTGTCCTGTGACCTCAGTTCTCTGATGGATCTAAGAGAAGCTGGTGGATTTCGGTCTGTTGAGCTCTTTTCCTGTTATGCAGGCGGGAGTGGCTTCTAAGTTCCTGAAGCGTCGGGCTGGAGTCATCTGTGGATCCTGTTTCTACTAACTTCTCTTTCTCTCAATTATGAGTCGTGCTTTTCTCCTTCCCCATGTGTCTCCTATTTTAATTTTTTGCTGGACAACGTGTGTAAAAGACTAGTCAAGAATGAAGTAGACAGGGCTTCCCTGGTGGCGCAGTGGTTGAGAGTCCGCCTGCCGATGCAGGGGACGCGGGTTCGTGCCCTGGTCCGGGAAGATCCCACATGCTGCGGAGCGGCTGGGCCCGTGAGCCATGGCCACTGAGCCTGCACGTCCGGAGCCTGTGCTCCGCAAAGGGAGAGGCCACAGCGGTGAGAGGCCCGCATACCACAAAAAAAAAAAAAAAAAAGAATGAAGTAGACAATGTTTACTCCTATGAAAGGTGCGACGTCAAGGAGGAACACGACTGAACTCAGGACGCTGGTAATCACAATTGTGGACCCGAGAGGAGAGTGATCATGGTTAGGACAACTTTAGAAAACAACATTAAAATCCTTGAAAATCTTCCCTCTAAGTTTTTAGATGATAATAACAGTGCAAATCACAACCATCAGAAAGACACCTGTAAGTCACTGAAGACACGTTACCATAAGCCTACGAACTCATGAAATGGGAAGAACACCGATGACAAAAGCAGGGAGGTTTGACGGCAGGCGTGACTGAACATTGGGACGTGGCCCGCGCTCCACCTGTGCTCTGGACAATTAGTCTACACTTAAACCCAGCCAGGTCGCAGCCCGTCCAGGGCAAGGAGAAGTGAGAAATGGCCCCCTCGTCATTTCTTCTGGTAAGGAAGTGTTTCCGATGTTCCAGGTGGGGCGGTAAGTGCTCGGATTCCCAACAGTCCTGCCTTTGTGGGGGACTCTTATTACACTCACCTCCAGTTCTACGGCTGACGGAGTTGTGCCTTATACTTTCCTAAGTACACATTTCTCTTACCTCTCTTCACTGGCTTCCTATTTTTATCCGCAAGTATTGCAAACACTTATCTCAGACTGAAGCAGTAAACTTTGAAAAATTCGTGCTGTTTCTTCCAGTCAACTCTGTCCACTACATCCATACGTTTTCTCTTAAAGTACCTCAACCCAGCCTTAACCTGCATGGAAATGAACTTATGATCTATTTCTTGCATATACTGTGTCTACATCTTCCCTTTCACTTCAAAGATCCCATTTGGCTAAAAACATCCAAGAAATCTATTCAGTGCATGCCTTCAAAATACTTAAATCTCTATTCTGACTAGAACTGCACTTGGTATAATCAATTAATACAACCCTGAATTTCAGATCCAATTACATAGAGCAGATGTATTACACTGCAAGCCCTCAAGGAAGCATTTTTGTGACGATTTGGCATTTGGTTTGATACGAGACATAATACATACCGTAAGGAGTAGCAATAAAAATAATAATCACTAATTAAAATCTGAGAAGAAAACAATTTCTTTCTCATTTATACAAGTACTCAATGTAGAAATTAATAGAAAATAGATTTTGTAATAACTTTTTTTCAGAGACTCACGTTTAAAATTAATGGAGTCTCAAAATTTTATACCATTTGTAAGAACGATCTTAGCTCTTTGTGAGAAAGTCTGATAACCTATAAGAGTAAGAAATCTTAAAAAAAAAAAAGGTGCCAAAAAAGACGAGCAAGGTATGTACCAGTTTTATACAAGAATTATGACAGTGACTCCCTGACAAAGAAACATACGGTTATGTCCAACAGCAAGATAATGGTTAATGATACTGTATCAATATAACACAGTAATCTCTAGCTATTAAAAATGTCTTAGAAGAATCAACAAAGATGTTTACTATATACAACTGAGTATAGGCTACAAAACCGTATGTATGAGGTATCACTTTTATAATGATATATACAAAGCATTTTCAATGATTTCCCCTGATTAATAAAAAAATTTGTAATTTTTTTCCTTTGTGTTGTCCTGTGCTAAGTTCTCTATATGACCTTATTAGTACCATCAAATATAACCAAAAACTTTGGGGCAGGTGAGGCACCTAAGGTCTAACTCCTTTCCTTGTGACATACTCTTAAGAAAGGAAAAGGAAGACAGCTATAATCACAGAACGAGGTGAAAGAAGTGGAAACCAGCCTGGGAGGTATTGAAATGGATTTGCGTCATCCTTGTCACAAATGCCCTATTTCCTTTTAAAAGCAAATTATATTAAAATTACATTATAATATCAGTAGGAATTTGATTGCAAGACACTGTAATTTTAATTGAGCAACTAGCTGATAAGAACAAGAGCACTCAGATAATTAATCAAGGAAAATGATGAAAAAGCACTCCTGATTTAATGTTAATTGCTACCCTAAACTGTCATTATTTGAAGAAAAATATATCAATATTCCATTACTGGAAAACCAAGTGACACACTAATTTTTTTTCAATGAAGTAGTGTTGATTTACAGTATTATTTTAGCTTCAGGTATACAGTATAGTGATTCAGTATTTTTACAGATTATATACTCCACTAAAAGTTATTATAAGATAATGGCTGTAATTCCCTGTGCTGTACAATATATCCTTGTTGCTTACCTATTTTATACCTAGCAGTTTGTATCTCTTAATCCCATACCCCTATCTTGCCCCTCCCAGTGGTTACCCCACTGGTAACCACTAGCTTGTTTTCTATATCTGTGAGTTTCTGTTTTGCTAGATACGTTCATTTATTTTTTCGATTCCACATATAAGTGATATACAGTATCTTTTTCTGACTGACTTATTTCACTAAGTATAATATTCTCTAAGTCCATCCATATTGCTGCAAATAGCAGAATTTCATTCTTTTTTATGGCTGAGTAATATTCCACTGTACATATGTACCACATCTTCTTTATCCATTTCTCTGTCAATGGACATTTAGGTCGCTTCCATGTCTTGGCTGTAGTAAATAGTGCTGCTATGAACACTGGGGTGCATGTATGTTTTCATTTTTTCTGGATATAAACCCAGGAGTGGAAGCGCTGGGTCATATGGTAGTTCTATTTTTAGTTTTTTGAGGAACCTCCATAGTGTTTTCCATAGTGAATTCACCAATTTATTGATACATTCCCACCAACAGTGTACATATCCTCACTGACATTTGTTATTTGTAGACTTTTTTTTTTTTTTTTTTTTTTTTTTGCGGTATGTGGGCCTCTCACTGTTATGGCCTCTCCCGTTGTGGAGCACAGGCTCTGGACGTGCAGGCTCATCGGCCATGGCTCACGGGCCCAGCTGCTCCATGGCACATGGGATCTTCCCAGACCGGGGCATGAATCCGTGTCCCCTGCATCGGCAGGCGGACTCCCAACCACTGCGCCACCAGGGAAGCCCTATTTGTAGACTTTTTGATGATGGCCATTCTGATAAGTGTGAAGTGATATCCCATTGTTTTGATTTGCATTTCTCTAATAATTAGCAAAACTGGATATATCACCCTCCCAGACTTCAGACTATAGTACAAAGCTACAGTAATCAAAACTGCATGGTACCAGCACAAAAATAAACACATAGATCAATGGAACAGAATAAACAGCCCAGAAATAAACCCACACACTTATGGTCAGTTAATCTACAACAAAGGAGGCAAGAATATACAATGCAGAGAAGACAGTCTCTTCAACAAGTGGTGCTGGGAAAACTGGACGGCTGCATGTAAAAGAATGAGATTAGAACATTTCCTCACACCATATACAAAAATAAACTCAAAAATGGATTAAAAACCTAATTGTAAGATGTGAAACCATAAAACTCCTAGAAGAGAACATAGGCAGAACACTCTGACAGAAATCACAGCAATTTTTTTAATCTGTCTCCTAAGGCAAAAGAAACAAAACCAAAAATAAACAAATGGGTCCTAATTAAACTTAAAAGCCTTTGCACAGCAAAGGAAACCACTGACAAAATGAAGAGACAATCTATGGAGTGAGAGAAAATATTTACAAATGATATGACTGACAAGGGATTATTATCCAAAATACACAGACAGCTCGTACACTCAATATCAAAACAAACAACCAACCCAATCAAAAAATGGGCAGAAAACCTGAACAGACATTTTTCCATAAAAGACATACAGATGGCCAACAGGCCAAGTAACACACTATTAACCAAAACCACTTAAAAAGTGGCTTTCCTTCTCCCTCCCACTCCCCTCCCCACACCGTCACTCATATTAGAAGTTAGCAACACTCAAAGGAAAAAAATCTGAAAACTACTAAACACTAATTTTTTATTTTATTGGACAAAGCTCTGAAAGCTTTTGATACTTATTCTCTAATTATAAGGCTGTTCAAGTTACAAATTTCCTCTTCTTCATTTCTATGACTGTTCTTATACTCAATACCAATAAGCAGTATTTTTTCATTGAAAAGAAACAATTCCCTGAAAAGCCTGGGAAATATCTAATTCTGACAAAAATTTCTGGCCCTTTAAAGTCAAGGGTCTAGTTTGGATGTAGTGGGAGCACCGTAACTGGTAAAAACCTAAAGATTTCCCCAAAGTTACATAGAGTCACTGGGGCTTCAAAGGCCTATCTGGTACCAGGACCAGGTTCTCTTGTTTGATGTAAAGTTATTTAAACCCTCATGACCCTGAACTGTTCCCCCATAGATGTGATGAGAATCAGAATGATCTGGTGAATCGGGCCCTCAATTGCTAGTCTTCCTTTTTGGAAAAGACCAAAGAAATTCCTTCTGGCCCCTTGGTCTGTTCTTCCTTCCTTAGACCCACTAGAGAATTAGTCACTCTGGATTACGGCAGGAGGACAAGTCTCCCAGGACAAGTCTGCTGCTCAGGCAGGTACGACCACTCTAGGGTCAAGGCAAATCCCTAAAGTTCCCCTTGGGATTCCCCCAAGATGGCATTTGTAGACAAAGTCTAGCCTCCCTCTGTATCACTTACAGCAAGTTCAGATGACTGTACATCACCTGTCCTAATCTGGGGGTGGAGGCGCTGGGGGCAGGGTGGGCAGGACCCTATGAATGATGGTCAGAAACTCAAAGGAATAAAAAAATAGCCTCTGTTTTGACTTTATCTTGAAAATTAATCCTCAGTAACAGACGAATTTTAATATTACAGACTCATACTTTCCCTAAAACTTCACTTTAAAAATAACTGATGAATGATTAGAAAATTAGAAAACAGCACAAAAACTCTACTCAGTGCTCTGTGGTCACCTAAGTGGGAAGGAAATCCAAAAGGAGGGGATATATGTATATGTATGGCTGATTTACTTTGCTGTACAGCAGAAAGTAACACAGCATTGTAAAGCAATTATACACCAATAAAAATTTTAAAAATCTATTTATGCCCAGGAAAAAAAAAGAAAAAAACATTGTTTTATTGATTTATAAACATTCTTTTAAATTCTTATTTTCCTTAACAATTTTAGATGATAAAAATTTTTTTGCATATACCTTTTCTCATCTCCTATATTTCCACTCAGTGGGAAAAAAACCTACAAAAACTAAAGATTCACCCAAAATGTAGAGTCGCTCATCATGTGCGGGAGTTTATGGCAGGTCATAAGTGCATGTTGCCTATCGTACGACCATATTGACGTCAATTATATATGCTTTTGTAACTTCTAAGTAGGGACCCAGCTGACTTTATTTACTGTATGCTGCACCTACAGGGGCACCGAGTGAATAAACAGGAATAAATAAATCACTGGTTATCAGTAATTTGCTGCTCCACCACCAATTAACAACCATCCTCGTTTTCTGAAGTTGCACCCTTGGCTCTCGCGCCCCCGTCCTCCCTGGGCGGCGAGCACGGGGCACCTGGGCACCTGTGAGGGTCTGCCGTGAACCGGCCACGTGGCTCCTTGACCGGGCGCAGGGCCATCAGTGCAACCCTCCTGCCTCGCCGGCCCGGGGCCTCGCTCGTGCCCAGCGCCTGTTTCTCTCCCCGCGCCCTCCTGCCTTTCTTTGCCCGCTGGCTTCCTCTAGCTCCTTGCGGCCTCCCTCCATCCCCCACAATAACCATGCAGGCCTGCGATGGCCACCGGGACCTCTCGGTCCTGGGCCACACCCCAGCGGTAGATCCCACGATAAACGAGCACACGCGCTGTGTCTTAGTTCAAACTTCCCGACAGAACACGACTGGCCCAGACAGGCTTTTCGATCCAGACATGCAGCATCTGACTTCGTAGGTCACCCCAATCACAATCCCTGCAGTGATTCCTAGCATCTTCTGTTCAAGCTCCCCCAGTGATTCTAGCAGAGAATCAGGGCTGAAGCAGGCTGACTGGGGTGGACCGTGCTTGAGGCCAGGACCCATGCCTGGTCCACTCATGAGGCTAGAGCAGGATATGTGTACAAAACACCACCACAGGGCTTCCCTGGTGGCACAGTGGTTGAGAATCTGCCTGCTAATACAGGGGACACGGGTTCGAGCCCTGGTCTGGGAGGATCCCACATGCCGTGGAGCAACTAGGCCCGTGAGCCACAACTGCTGAGCCTGCACATCAGGAGCCTGTGCTCCACAAGGAGGCCGCGATAGTGAGAGGCCTGTGCACCGCGATGAAGAGTGGCCCCCGCTTGCCACAACTAGAGAAAGCCCTCGCACAGAAATGAAGACCCAACACAGCAAAAAATAAAATAAATAAATTAATAAACTCTTACCCCCAACATCTTCAAAAAAAAGAAATAGCAGAAAATTTCGAATTAGGCATGAGCATGAATTTAAAAAAAAAACATCACCACGGCCCCAGTGGGGCACTGTTTCCTACTGCTGCTGTAACAGATTTTCACAACTTTAGTGGATTAAAACAACACAAAATTACTATCTTACAGCTCTAGAGATCAGACGTGTGAAATGTTACCACGGGGCTGAAATCCAGGCGCTGGCAGAGCTCTGTTCCCTCTGGAGGCCCCAGGGGAAAGTCCAGCTCCCGGCCTTTTGCAATGTACAGAGGCCACCTGCACTCCTTGGCTCGTGGCCTCTTCTCCTGTCTTCGGAGCCAGCAACGGTTGATGGATCCTCCTCCCATCCTATCACTCTGACACTCCTTCGTCCCACTTACAGGACCCCCGGGATTACACAGGGCCCACCAGACAGCCCAGGATAACCTCCTTCTCGTGAGGTGAGCTGACGAGCAGCCTTAATCCTCCCCTTGCCCAGTCACACAGCACATCTGCGGGTTCCCAGGGTGAGGATGCAGACATCCTCCGAGGGGCTGTGATCATTCCCTACACACGGACTCTACAGAACAAAACGTACCCTGCGGGTAGTTGCACTTAGAAGAGACTGTGGCCAAGCAGGCACCTCTGATGTAACACTGTGCACGAGACGTGGTGTGATTATTAAACCCTTAACAGTTCATGTCGGTTTTCATCACTTAGACCTTATGCCAATAGACGTTTCAGCCATAAGAAAACAAGAGACTAAAAAAACATTCTTACGGAGATACATGAATGCACAGAGAAATACTTTCACCCTTCAATAATTTACAAGGTATCCTCCTGTAATTATATGAATTTATACATTTTACCAACAACCATTACCAAAAATCAATTATAATTAGTTCAGATTCCAGAAGAAATCTATTTTGAAGCACATTTTAAGCAATTTCCAAATTACTTTTGTTTAGCCAATGATTATAGACATAATATATCAAAAATATATCAATAATGATGTGCTACAATTCTTTTAAAGAAAAAAAAATACTCATCCATAGTGTTTCTTCTTCAAAACAAATAAAAGCACTTGAGTTATTTTTAAAACCACTCTCCCCTGCTTGATGCAGCCAGGATGTGAAATTTCATGGAGGATTTTCTTATTATTAACAGAGGTTCTGAAAATTTAACTGTGAAAACCTGTCATCCAAAATGCAGTGTGAACCATCTAAACCGAAAAGGAGTGGGACAAAGTGAGAAAATAAGATCACGACGTAAACATAAAAGTTAGGGAGAAAGACTGCAACTTCAAAAAGCTTTGAAGGAAACGCATTTTCATGCATATGTGAGTCTTAAGATATGGAATATTTCTTGCGTATTTCATATTAATGTTCAAAATTAGAGTAACAGGAAGTCCTCTCTTCCTTACGCTTGCGTTTGCTTCTATTTCTATAATCTGTGTATGTAATGTGTACATGGCACTGCATATGTGTAACCATCAACTCATCTGCTGACCTCAATTTGGAAGTCAATACCTGCATTTTAACCTTTAGTAGGTTAAAATCAGCAAGTCTCACTAGCTTGGGGCTTGATTCTTTGATTTATTTGGAACATTATTCAATCAACAAACATGTACTGAGCCTCTCTTCTAAAGCCGGGCATATCATAGGTGTGACCTAGTTTTCAATTCATTACACTGAAAAAAAATTAGTCCTGTCCAAGTTTAATGCATAATTCACGTTTTTTAATATGCCAATTATTTTACCCTCATTTTTAATTAGCTTTTAAAAATGAACACTACTTTAAATCTACACATTTGGTGGTACCTAGTAACTTGTGAACTGGTCAATGCTAACTTCATCACACGAAGCTGGTATCACCAGACCAGTGAGGGGGCCACAGCTGACTGCACGCTGGGAAATTCAAGAGGGAGGGTGGGCGGGAGGGAGGCTCTCTCCTTCAAAGCTGCAGCCTCTTCTCTGGACAATCACATAACTATTGAATCGAAATCAATTTGCTAAATTTGTTAAAATTAATATGTCACTGGTAATCAGAAGAAAGGAGACCCGAGACAAGAGCGCTCACTCAGACTGCTCAGCTGGCGTATGATGGCGGCCAGGGTGCTGTTGGTCACACACTCGAGTTCACTGGGGATGCCCTCGGGCAGGGCTCCCCGGCACAAGTGCCGGGGTTCGATGTTCCTCTTCACTAAAGGCATGGCTCACAATCTGAAAATTAAAAAAGACAGTTTTAAAAGCTCATATTCACATTTTAACAAGCCTAGAGTTTCAACTCCCGGGAAAACTGACTCTTTTCCAGGAATCTGCATTATCCTATCATTTCTATGTGAGAGAATCGGCTCAATAAGCAACAGATGTCGAATTACTTACATGAATGCCATAGATTTCAAAGATATATGGACAGCACAATCCTACTTTTGTAGAAAAAGGATGTACGCAAGATTTCCAGTTAAGCATTAGCGACTGAATACGTGCATTTTTACCTTTCCCCCACTCCGCTAAAATGACAAGAGAGAGGAAAGTCACAAGCCCACGCGTACTAAGAGAGGAAAGGACACAACAGCCCAGAACCATAGGCAGAGCTTACAGACTAGGACACGGGAAAGGCCGAACCTGGGCTGCAAAGGGTCACCGGACACTCGGGAAAGCCTTCGCCATCACCCTGGGAGTTCAAGCCACTTCTCTCCTCAAAAAGTACATTATACAGCCAAGGACATCTCAGCTTTTCGTGGAAGGAGGTATATAGAATTTCAAGCCTACCACGTATGCAGCAAATCTACTGCCCCCTACAGCAGGAGAAAACCCAATGACTGGGACACACTGCCACCCTGACAGGGTGACCACAAGGCCCAATTCACAGGAGCAGCAACCGAGAAGAGCCAAGGAGCCTGGTGGCGTCTGAGCAATGAAACCGGCCCCGCAGCCGCAATCTGGAATTCTTGTTACAGGAGACAAATAATACCTTGTTTAAGTCACTGTTGCTGGGTGTTCTGTTACTGAATTAAATTTATCCCCAACTGGCACCAGGGCTCACCTCAAGAACCCGGAACTAGCGAGGCACACGGTAAATCTTTCTTTCCTTCCTCCCTTCTCCGTTACCTCGGTTCACACATCCCATAAACACCTGCTGAGCACTGACCCGACACCGGGCAGTGTGCAAGGTGACGAGGACCCAGTGGTGAGTGAAACAGACAAGGCCCCACTCCCCCGTGGAAGTGAGACATCGGTCCAACCACCCAGGTCAGTGGACTCAAGTTATGAAACCCCCTGGGGGGCCCTAGGCAGCCTCTCTGTGGACGTGACTGCTGACCTGAAATCAGAAGGGTGGACAGGGTCTATCTCACAAGGGCTCTAGCAGAGGGCGAAAGTCAGGGGCAGCTGTAGAGGAAAAGCTCTGCTCAACTGGCCAGTGTTTTTATTGACTATTTCCGCCTCTTGCCCATTAAGGTGCTGGCTGAGCTCACCGACCACACCTTCCAACCCAAATACTACTTCATCCACCAACCTAGGTGCACAGCCTGTGGTACATCACTTCACCCCTCCATGCCTTCCTTTCCTCCCCACAACACGGGGATCACAACGGGACCTACCTCACGGAGTGAGGACTTCATGTGTTATTACACAAGAAACCACTTAGAACAGGGCCTGGCATGTAGGGACACTCAAACAATGTGACAGATTATATTAATTTTATTATATCTCATACATTGTTATGATGTTAATTCTTACTCTGATTCTAACAATAAAAAAGGAACAGTTCACTGGCTGAAAATAAGGCTGAACCACAGAAGACGGATAACAACATCTACATTAAAATCATGTCTAAGAACATATATACACTATCATGTATAAAACAGATAACTAATAAGAACCTGCTGCATAGCACAGGGAACTCTGCTTCACTTTGCTGTCCAGCAGGAACGAACACAACACTGTAAAGCAACCATGCCTCAACTGAAAAAAAACAAAGAAAGGAAGGTAGAACTGCACGTAACCGCAGTAGCCATGGATCCATCAAACACTGAGCGCCAACTGCGTACCGGCCCGATGCTGATGTCTAACACCTTCACAAGTTCAAGTGGGAGACTGAGAGGTACCAAAGGAGAAGAGACTGGAATTATCTAGAAACGGGAAGAAGTGAGGAGGAGCCCCTGACCCTTTCAACTGAAAACCTGCTGGGCCTCCTTCCGTGCAGACATTGCGGTGTCCACTGGGCAGGGTGGGTTTAACAGGCCTCAGGATGCTCTCACTGGCCTTCCAAGGCCATCCCATTCCCCACCCAAATCCAGAACATCAGACTGGGATGTCCCAAAGCCACATCACTGATGGGAGAATATCTGAGTCCTATTTAGGGGACTACTTTGGGGAAGTCGGGCAGCCAAAGGAACTGTTAGAGTCTGGTTCATCTCAGTGATGTTAGCCATACTTCTACATCCGTTCCTAAAACTGTTTTTCTTAAAGTATACATATGCTGACATTAGGAAGACATAGGCACTGTCTCCCACCCCATCCTTAAACATCTCGTGATTATTAAGAATAAGAAAGGGGGGCGTCCCTGGTGGCGCAGTGGTTGAGAGTCCACCTGCCGATGCAGGGGACACGGGTTCGTGCTCCGGTCCGGGAGGATCCCACATGCCGCGGAGCGGCTGGGCCCGTGAGGCATGTCCGCTGAGTCTGCGCGTCCAGAGCCTGTGCTCCGCAACGGGAGAGGCCACAACAATGAGAGGCCCGCGTACCACAAAAAAAATAAATTAATTTAAAAAAGAATAAGAAAGGGACCAGGTGGTGACGAGAGAATCTTTATATGCATAAAAATAAACTAAAAATTTCCCAGGGTGCCAGAAAAAAGAAATGATGTCAAAGAAGAGGTACACATCCAAGGAAAGCGTGTTAAACTATGAAAATTCTAGATATACTAGTCTCTAGTCAAAAGTGTAACTATGATTTACTATGAGGTGTCATTTCTTCCTGGGAGAATCAATTAGAGCAAGAGGCTGGTAACTAGTCATAATAAACTAGAAAATCTCATAAGGCAAAAAAGAAAAATCATTAACAAACTTAATAAAAGCATAAAGTATAGGAAAGAAAAATACTGAAAACCAATCAGCAGAGACTGGAGAACTAGAAGGAAATTAGGCAACAGCAACTACAATGCACAAAGAGAGGCAGAGAGAGCTGCAGGGCGGGGCGGGGGCACCGCTTCTACAGACGCAGGTGAGCAAGGGATGCGGAGGGGCCCGCGAGGCTCTGCACCCACCTGCTCAGAACGCCGCTCGGTGAGGACGGCCCGCACGTGAACGAGCTCTCGAATAAGTTCTCACGAGAGGGCTGTACAGGGGCTTGCGGTAAACATGAGCTCGGAGCCCGTGCTGTGTATATAACATTCTCTTCCACGTCCATTTGTATTTATTCAAGATGGAATGTCCCTCTTTCCCCGTATTTTTCGACCTCTGACAGCCCCAAAACTTGCCAGTCTGACACCCCCCGGCCCACCACCCATATTTCTTTGGGTCCACCGTCGTTCAGATACACAAAATCCTAACTATACACGCACCCCGCAGACGTCCCACCTGCACGTCCAAAGCAGGCCAAGCGGTCCGCACCTCCCCCTCCTTCCCTGACTCTCCGACATCAGATGTGCCATCACGTCGTCGTCCTGGCGTATCTGGGGCTAACACGCCGTTTCCCACAAGCCGCCCTGAAAACCACACCAGCCTCTTCGGAGCCCCCCACCTGCCGCCCCGCCCCCGCTGAAGTCCTTCACGTTTACACTTGAGACACCGCCTCTGGCATCGGTGAGCTGCCTGGAGGCTCTGTGTGTCCCTGACAGACTCGCTGAAGGTGCCCCGCCTGTGATGCTATCAGGGCACAAAAGAGAAAAGCTTAAGTCTCTACAGGGGCGTTAACCACATCTTGTCCTTTCTGGATTCTGATGCTTCGACACCGGAGCCCACGCTCAGCCTGCAGGGGCTGCCCCCCCCACCGCCCCGGGACTGGCCAAATCCTGAACTCGCCTTTCCCATCAAACCCACCAGTGCAGGGCCCTCGCCACCACCTCCGCTGCTCTCAGCAGGCCACCTTCCACCTGCCCTCATCACCCAGGCGCCAGACACCAGGGGTGACCTCACACCCCGGAGCCCCTGAGATTATTCAAATGAGCTGCTCCTAAGCCCGCTCACCCTGCCTCACCGGTGCCTCCGTGAAAATCCACAAGACAGGCTCCTTCCCCCAGATACCCCCTGCCTCTGCCTCCCGACGGCCCTGGTGCTTCCCCGTGTGGCCCCCTCCCCTGGGAGCTGGGAGGGACTCACTCTCTTGTCAGTGGCAGTTGTCTCTGGATCCACTGGCTTCACTGTACCTTGTGTCTCCTATTAATACACCATGTTCTAAACAGTGAGAGGTCTGAGAAGGAGTCAGAAAAGGCTGCGTGTCAGACGCTCACACAGCTCCCCACTTACTACCCCAAGCACCCCACAGAGCCGGTGTGCCTGCACTGGGCCAGCGCAGAGGGCGGCTCTCCCCCCAGGGCAGACCGTACACTGCCCAGATTTCAGGGCTGAGTCTATCGACTGTTCCCCACGAAGCCCTTCACAGCCCACACCATGGCTCGAGCATCCCAATGATGCCCATATACACACACACACACATGTATGTCTATCTGCCCCTCCCTGGGCACCTGACCTATTGTTGTTCAGTATTTCAGCTCTAATTAATCCCAGCCTTCACTTCTCACTGTCATCACACCTAGATGTGGGGTCCCCACACCGGTCTAAATACACAAGACGACAGAGAGAGGACATGCTGCCGTCTGTATAATTTCAGAAGAGTTGCATTTCACAGCTCCTTTTGAAAGTTCTAATCACCCAGCAATGACTTTCATGGCTTTCCTGTCAGTGTGAAGTACTCTAACAGATGTATTTTTTCCCAGACAGCCGTTATCTGACACGAATCCAGTTTTGAATAAATGGAAGAGCAAAGAAGAGGTAAAGGAGAAAATGTTGAGTCAATGGATTCTCTTTTAAACGCTTTGCAATTACAGAAACAGACATGTAATGAGCGAATCCAACCAGTCACCAGCAAACAACTTCCATGTGCTTCACCATCCCATCCCTGGAACGTCCCAACCATTCTTCAAAGCCGCCCTACGTGCTAAGAAAAAAAACCTAACACTGCTAATCAAATGCTTAAGGACTATTCAAGGTAGCATAAGGTTTACTGTTAAGCCTGCAGTTTGTCCAACTTTTCTAGGAAGTGTCTCCGTTTACAGACACACCCTGGTTCACGCAACTGTCAACTAGATTCCAGGCACGATGGAAACCAGGCCAGGGCCCCTCCCCCGGAACCAGGAAGTGGGACCACCATGTCCAGATTAGTCGCTGCTCTTTGGAGCAGCGGAGATGGAGAACTCTTCACCACTTGAGAGGGAGGCTGACGGTCAGTCAGCAGCAAGGAATGAGAATGGGGCCGCTGAGAGGAATCAGCAAAGACCAGACGGCGACGGGGCTCCTGCAGACCTCAGCCCACCAGGACGGAATCTTCTCCTACGCCCCCACCCCGGGGTCGGACGTGCATCACGCAGGATGGCTCATCCAGCCTCCTCTCCTCTTTTCACACAGGCACATCCCCCGTCAAACTTCTGCAGGTGGGATCCCATAAGGACACAGAATAATACAAGTGGACATTAGACGTTGATTTTTGCATCACCTTTTCAAAATAACCCCGAGTCAGTGTGTACTAATTACACCTTCCGTGGCTTCCTTACAGGCTGTATGGAGGCTCACGTGAAAATGTGTGCTGGGCAACAAAATGTAAGATACTAATGATCTTATTACTTTAATATTAATATCACATTCATTACTAAAATAAGATACTTAATATTTCCCATCTAATAAGATACTTAATATTTCCCATCTAATTCTACTTATTGTACAATTAACCTAAACCTGAATTTTTCCTGTACTTTTACTCATTATGCAACTATATGTCTGCAAACTGGCATTTAACTTCTCCAAGTAGTACTCTTGTAATTAAAGTCAAAGGATTAAAGAATTTTAGAATCATGTCAATGTGCTTTCTACTTTCACTCAAACTTCCCTATCTTCCAATAACTTATTTACCCTCTTTTTAAAATTCCATATACTGAAACTCTTCAGTTCTCCTACAGCATGATTAATTGGAATGCTTATTTTTTCTTAAAAAAAATTATAGAAGCAATTCCACAGATGTTTAAAATAGTATGAAGTTCTCAGAATGTCCCTTTCCACGGCCATTCCTGTCCACGTGAACCATCTGGAAGATCTCTTTCGGGCAAGCAGTCGACTTCGTAATACAGACACAATGAGTGGATTTTTCCAGATATCCTACTGCTGGTGGTTTTCATTGTGTTCAGAGGACATGCTTTGTCTGACTTTAACTCCCTTAAATTTGCTGAGATTTGTTTTATGGCCCAGAAACGCACGATTGTGATCATTCCCCAGTTTATATTGCGATTGTAGAAAGGGTTGATTGGATGCAGAGTGTCACTTAAAGAAACTGCACTAAGTCCTTATTACATATTTAATACTATATTACTGATGGCCCTGGTTGAGTGTACAAAACTGACAAAACTGTGATGCATTTCTGTCTCCACCCTGCAGCCATAAGGACTTCCTGAGTCTGGAGAACACGCACAGCTCAGAGAACCTGACAGCGTTAATGATCCTTTCTCTTCTGCTCCGGATGTGCTGGTAACCTCTGCTCTGACGGCCACATGCCTGGCAGTTACAGCGCAGCACGTAGAAGAGGAAATTACAGGCCCAGACTCTCCTGCACACAGCAGACTACACGTGTGCCTACTGCACATGTCCGGAGTTTTAATCACACTGACTTGTATGTAGGAGCTGTGTCCTCAGAAAAAACGTGATCCCAGCACATGTGGCCCCATCCCTGCGCCCGCACAGAGCCGGGCCTCTGATGCCCACCATGCTTCCCGCTGCGCCCCTCTGACTGTGAGGGGCAAGCACCGTGTCTGCTCCTCCCTGGCTTTACGGGACCCCGCTTGCCTGCCGACGTTCCCCGGAAGATACCCCCAAGGCCGTCACATTCCCGCAGCCAGAGGAAGAGCCTGGGCTTCCTCCACGCCCACCCTGTCCTGTGATCTTCTAGAACGACACTGCCTCACCTCTTTTACGTAAGCTTCAGGGGAAAGTCGTGATGAAGTCGGGGGGCGAAGTGGGGGAAAGACTGCATAAGTGTAACAGTCGTGTTTCACTGGGATAAATGTCTAGGCTTTGTTACTGGAACACGGTCTGTAGGCTTCTGCGTGATGAGGGACAGAAAGGCACAGAGGAACTGGAGGACGTGGGCTCCAGGCCCAGCTCTGCCACTGGCTCTGCGTGACCCCGTGCAGGTTTCTTAACCAAGGTGGGCCTCAGTTTCCTCCTCCGAAAAAAGATTTGCGCTCACAGGGCCCCCGAGCTCTGGTGTGCTTTCCTTCCTTCCAGTTAGATATTCAGCTGGCTTCCAGAAATATCCATATTGGATTCGCCTGTGCTCCAAACACCTCGTGGATTTTTATTATACTTTAGCCAACGGAAACACAAAGAATAAACATCGAAAATAAGACAGGGCTTCCCTGGTGGCGCAGTGGTTGAGAGTCCGCCTGCCGATGCAGGGGACACGGGTTCGTGCCCCGGCCCGGGAAGATCCCACATGCCGCGGAGCGGCTGGGCCCGTGAGCCATGGCCGCTGAGCCTGCGTGTCCAGAGCCTGTGCTCCGCAACGGGAGAGGCCACAGCAGTGAGAGGCCTGCGTACCGCAAAAAAAAAAAAAAAAAAAGACAAAATCCCTTTCCTCGAGGAGTAATGGTTCAGTGAGAGAGGCAGGCATATCAATAAAGTTACAATCCAGGGTGACAAGCACTAGTTTAAGGTATTTCTCATACCTGGGAAATTAAAACACAACTGGAAAGACTTCACTGGGGGGTGGGGAGCTCACACCGCTTCACCGGCCCTGCAGTGCAGGCTCGGCGCACGGAGGCTACTCTGGAAACATCAGGCAGTGGAGGAATGCAGTTCATTCCCAAGGGTTGGAAAGTATCATCTCGGTTTTGCTCAACAGCCTCAACAAGTAAATAATAAGTACCCCAGGGGAAAAAAGCAGATTTATGTCTATGGAATAACATAGTGATATGAAACCCCTGTCAAGTGCTTATTTTTGGAGGACGCTCAGAGATAAGAAATGGTCGCTTGTCTTTTATGGGCTTCAAAACATCCCCTGGACATTTTTTCAGGTGGACGCTAACATCTGGTTCTAACTGAAAAGGCAGAGAGTAGAGGTTGAGGCTGAGCTTCCTCTGCACCAGCGTGTTCACCACTGGCTCCTGTCTTGTCGTCTGTCTGCTGTCGAAAGAAACCTCAAGGCCAGAAAAAGTGAAGAAAATAACCTACCACGAGTGGGATATGGAGAAGCAAGTGGTGAACAGCATCCAGTAAGTGAAGAACAATCCATGGTCTCTGCCCCGCCCTCCTCTCCTGGGCATCACGGGGGTGGCCATGGGGCTCAAGGAAGCTTCTCTTCTAGAACCTTCCACCAGTTATCTGGGTATCTATATTTAAATTGACTTTTAAGCTCTGTTATGTCCTTCTTTAGTTTGGATTGTTGTTTTTTTTTTTAATTTAAAGTGATGAAACAGAATTATTTTTAAGGCAGAACAAGAAAATTTTTAAACAAAATTTTCTCTGCCATTTGGCCACTACCCTCCCCCTTTAGTGTGCACTTTGCATCTGTATCACACATTATATTAACTGGATCCCCTTAAAGACACAGGAATGCCTGCTCACCCAAAAAAAGCAACTTCCTACTGGTGCCAGTGAGGCAATGGCTTAGGAATAACATTCCTTTCTCAATCCTGCAAGGGGTCACCATGACCCACTACTTGCCTTGTTGGGCTCACAAACTGTCAATATGTTCCTTTGACGTATGACTCTTTGTCTCAAAAACTTATATAACGTGTGCTTTGACCTCCAATGAGCAGAGTCCTCAGAGATTTCTAAAAGACTGCCTCCTGGGTTATAATCTTCAGGATGGCCTGAATAAAATTTTCTCTTTCTTTCTTAGATTGACTATTGATTAATTTTTCATCAACAAATTACTAAATTCCTTTTAGATGTAAAACGCTTTAAAAATATATTCATATTTTATTTCTAAGTCATTTTATAGTGTCTTGGTATCCATATAATCAGACACTCAGTACATTTGGGACTGTAGAATATACTTTATATTTGAGCCTACACCTGTTTTCTATTTCTCTGTTGCACATAAAAGTTTATTCTGATTCATGTTACTAATCCAGGAACCTCAGAGATGCTTTTACCAGGAACTGCTTTCCTTCCCTGTTTTGACCAGCCAGACAAAACCAGCTACTTAAATAAACTTTTTTAAAGATAAATGGAACCTAGGAGATCTAGACTGTAAAATAATCCCAGTCACTCCCAAAAGCTTCATTCTAGAGTAAAGGGGGGGAAATTGCTAATCAAATGGATGAAAGCGCAAATCACTTATTGAATGAAAGTCTTACATGCAAAACATACAAAGAACTCTCAAAACTCAATAATAAAACTATCCAATTAAAAACATGAGCAAAATATATGAACAGACACTCCACAGAAGACAGACAGATGGCAAATAAGCACCTCAAGGACAATTCACAGCATCAGTCATTACCCATGAAGGAGATGCAAATTAAAACCACAAGGCGATAGCACTGCACACCTATTAGAATGGCTGAAGGCAAAACCACTGACCACACCAAACATCGGTAAGAATGTAGAGAAACCGGAACTCTCTGCTGAAGGGAATGGAAAACAACCCAATCCCTTTGGAAAACAGTTCGGCAGTTTCTTAAAAAGTTAAATGCACACTTATCAGAACGACCCTAGGAACCATTCCACTCCTGGGAATTTACGCAGAAGAAATAAAAGCATATGCCCAGGGACTTCCCTGGTGGTACAGTGGTTAAGACTTGGAGCTCCCAATGCAGGGGGCCTGGGTTTGATCCCTGGTCAGGGAACTAGATCCCACAGGCATGCTGCAACTAAGGAGCCCGCCTGCCACAACTAAGACCCAGCATGACCAAATAAATAAATTAATTAAAAAAGAAAAAAAAGCACATGCCCACACAAAGACCTGTACGTGAATGTTCATACAGTTTGATCTGCAAAAGCCAAAAACAACCCCCAAAATAGAAACGACCCCAAAACCCATCAACAGGTGAGTGGATAAACAAACTGCACTTCTTTTTTTTTTTTTTTTTTTTTTTTGCGGTACGCGGTCCTCTCCCGTTGCGGAGCACAGGCTCCGGACGCGCAGGCTCAGCGGCCGTGGCTCACAGGCCCAGCCGCTCTGTGGCATGTGGGATCCTCCCGGACCGGGGCACGAACCCGTGTCCCCTGCATCGGCAGGCAGACTCTCAACCACTGCACCACCAGGGAAGCCCAACAAAATGCACTTCTTAGCAACAACATGGAATGAATTACTGATATGGGAAACAACAAGGATGAATCTCGGATGGCTATGCTGAACAAAGGCCAGACAATAAAAGAGTGCACACTGTAGGGGTCCTTCTATGTAACTATGATACTATGATTTATGATAACTAATACGTATTTGGTCTTCATCACCATTAATGGCACAGAACTCTTAAAACTCTTGGAATTTCCTAAGTGATAAGAGCTATAAAGGAGTCTTTTGACACAAACCAACCGCTTTGAACCACACCTGCGTATATTAATGAAGTGACTTCTGGACCTTCCCTAAGGATGGGGGCTGGTTGCCAGGGGAACCAACCCAGTGATTAGAAGGTTGGACTTTTCAGTCCCGCCCCCAGACCTCTGGGGAAAGGAGAGGGGCTGGAGACCAAGTTCAGTCACCCACGGCCAATGACCTAACGAATCGTGCCTGTCACGAAGCCTCCATAACCCCCCAAAAGGATGGGGTTCAAGAGCTCCTAGGCTGGTGAACCGGATGCATCCACATGGCAGAAGGGTGGTGCACCCCAAACTCATGGGGTTCGGGGCCTGCCAGACCTCACCCTCTGCATCTCATCATAGAGCTGCTCATTCACATCCTTGAAGGTCCTTGTAACAGCCTGATCATCCACCTAGTGGGTAAACTGGTTTCCTGAGTTCTGTGCACAGTCAAGCTCAGACAGGGGTCATGGGAACCTTGGATTTACAGCCAGTCGGCCAGAAGTGCAGGTAACAAAGGAAGCTGGGGGGCTTGGGCTGGGGTGGGGGGGATCTTGTGGGACAGACCCTTCACCTGTGGGATGGGTGCCCTCTCCACCAGATAAATGTCAGAACTGAGTTGAACTGCAAGCCACCTGGCCAGTGTCACCAAACTGCCTGCTGTGGGGACACCACACGTCTGTTGTCAGAGTGAAGAAGCAGGAGACACACAGAGGACTACTTTTCCTTTACAGTAACATTCTAGAAACGCAAACCAATCTCACGACAGAGAGCAGATCTGTGGTTGCCTGGAGATGTGGGAGGGTGACAAAGGCCGGAGGAACCTTCCATGGGCAACAGCGTGCGTGCTCACAGCTGTGTGCACAGGTCAGAACTCACCAGACTGTACCTTTCAAATATGCATCATTTACTGTTGGTCAATTACGCCTCAATAAAGCTTTAAAAACTGGATCCGTGGGGTTGGATAAGAGATAAGAGCAGAATACAAATTGGGAGATGCCTGGAAATGTATTTCCTATTTAGATTTTGACACGATGGTCAGGTAGAAAGAATTACTGTGAGCCACAGACATGGGACGAAAGACCACGACAGAAAAAAACAGAAAAAGATAAATTTAGCAACTCGTCAAGCGCCACAGTTAATGGCTCGATGAATACAGCAAACAGAAATGCTAACTCACTTCCTAGGAAAAGTTTTCTCCTACAGAGTTCCATCCTCCAAAGTGGATGTGTCCCCGCTCCACGATCAGGGAGCGGGCAGTGCAAACAGTGAGCACAGACAGCCGTCCTGAAAGGGGCCTGGCCCTGGCACAGCAGCCGAACAAGCCAGACCAGCGAGCAGAACCCAAGTTCTTCAGGATCTCAATCCCGCTACACCCCAGTCCTCACCTACAAGACGGAAGCAACGCCTGCCTGCTCCCCTCCGAGGGCTCCGATGAGACCTCCGATGAGATGGTACACCAAGGCCACGAACAGCGTAAAGTGGATCCCAAACCCCAGATACTACCCCTGTGAAGGAATCAGTGCTTACCTGACACATTAAAAAACTAACTCTGTACCTCCCTTTTCCCTTTAGTTGGACAAGAAGGGGAAGAATGGTTTACCAGCACCACAGTCAGGCTTTGATCACACTGTGATGCGTAGGAAAGGCTCCTAAGCTGCTCACCCCAATATTATTATCACTGTTTATGATCCACACTAAGTGTCTGTTCCACGAATGCCCTTTTAAATAAAACTAAAATTGTTAGCTTCTTATTCAAAGTACAATAAACATATGACCTATGGACACTTTATAAAACACAACATTAAACTGAGTGAACACTGCAGTATTTTCGTAACATGAAACACATGAATAAACCCTCAGAAGCTAAAACCATCCAGAGTGCTTTAGCACTTGTGAGGGTGAACTGCTCTCAAAGAATTTTCAGGGACTCAGACTCTACCTGTATGACCTATGACCTCAAGGTTTAATTCTCAAAAGCCTCTAGTTTTTGTTTCTAATTATTTACTTGACCATAAACTGAAAGTCTTCTCAAAGGTTAGGCAGCATCTCCTCTTTTTGTTAAGAAAGATGTAGCACTTATTTTTCTTTGCCCTACTCTTTTGCACCAATTACTTGAGAATAACATTCACCAAACAAATTAACGAAGAAAACCCAAAACGCATTAAAAATAAATTTAAGCTCCTAGGGGAAACAACAAACTATAAGATATAAAATTAGATCATTTACCAAGTGTGTAAAGAAAACACTACCACCAATAGCCTGAAATATCCACTTGAACCACATGGAATTACCACTTTTGTTGGTCAAAAATAGCCAAACGTTGGCAATTCATACGAACGACATCCTAAAATAAGGTCAAAATAGCAGTAAAGCTGTAGAACCTACCAACTGTTCCCTAGCAGACATGCTACAAATCTTGAGTCTGTATTTTTAGAAACCAAAAGCATCCTGATGGCAATATTTCTGGCAACTAGAAGCTGTGTTCATGAAAGATAGTTAAGATAAACTGAATGGTTATTTTAGTTAACCACTCCCAACTGTTTGCACTATGAAAGTACCAGAGAAATACTAGTAAAATGTCTAAAATTTGCAACACTTGGTCTCAAAACATCAAGCCTGGCATCCTATCAGCTTCATTCTTCCCAACATAGTCCAACAGGTGAACTGTGATCATTCGGGGTTTCTAGTTCACTTTATAGAAAATCAACCAATGGAACAAAATCATAAAGCTAACGATGGTAAACCCGTTAAAGGTGATAAATGGGAACATTTTACTTACCTAAGCATTTTACTATATACGTTATGTCATTCACACCCCACTACAACCTTATGGGCTGGCACTGCCCTCGCTTAACAGATAAAGAACTCAGGGCTCAAAAATTAACTTATCCAGGGCTTCCCTGGTGGCGCAGTGGTTGGGAGTCTGCCTGCTAGTGCAGGGGACGCGGGTTCGAGCCCTGGTCTGGGAAGATCCCACATGCCGCGGTGCGGTTAGGCCCATGAGCCACAACTACTGAGCCTGCACGTCTGGAGCCTGTGCTCCGCAACAAGAGAGGCTGCGATGGTGAGAGGCCCGCACACCACGATGAAGAGTGGCCCCCACTTGCCACAACTAGAGAAGGCCCTCGCACAGAAACGAAGACCCAACACAGCCAAAAATAGATAAATTAATAAATGCAACAGTGCTTACTAGATCATAAATTTTAAAAAAAAATTAACTTATCCAAAGTGACATGACTCGTAAGTATAAGAACTTAGAGCTCAAAACCAGTTCTAATGGGTGCCGAAGTCTTATGATGTTTCTGCAACTAAGACCCTCTACCAGCATCACCATCTGAGGGTCCATGGTCTCTCAGATGCTCTGAGGAATATTTTCAATGTTTTCAGCAGCTTATCAAGATTATTATCCTCCTTTTACAGATAAGGGAAAGGAGGATCACGGATTTACGTGGATTTTGCTCAAAAGCTTAATTAAGCCTCTATGTTTTTAGCATTTGAACCCAAGATCTTCCATAACTTCTAAATGTACACTCCTCCTCTGTGCCATACCAAGTACTTAGCACCAAGTGACAGGGCCGGTAACATGTAATGAAATGCACACAATTATTAAGTTTGTTTAATATTTGTAAGTATTCGACTTAGGCTGAAAGACAATTTCATTGCAAGAGACTTAGAAATGATTCCAGTAAAACCACCCAGAGACACTGTCCTGTCATATAATTCTCCCAGACAACTGGGACCAGGACTCAAGATTTCCTCGGTTCCACACTGCCAACCACCATAAAAAGCAGCAAGTACTTGGAAATTACATAGCAGCAATTAAAAGGCACAATATGTGTCTTGTATTATTATACAAAACACGTCAGTATATTCTAAGAACTGTTAACTTCTCCAAAGTTAAGTGAGAGTTGTAATAGATTTAACAAACAATGTTGTTTGCCCTCACAAAGTTTTAGAGGACATCTTAATATTGTTTCAGATAGCCTTTTTCTTTAAATTAAAAAACAAAGGCTATTTAATGAAGTTTAAACCAATGCGTAACTTTTAAATACTACACGTGGCTTTCCAGTTATATTAACGGAAAGAAAATGCTGAAATAAGACTCTCACAATAGATTATTTTGACTTTTAACTTTAAACGTTAAAGAACAGTAATTTAAACCCACAAGTGATATAAATGTTGCCTTGCTTTTATGATTTTCAGATCATGACCACAGAAACCAAAATGTAGTAGATTTTATGTGCTGGCATTCAACAGCTATTCCCAACTCCTGTTCTCCCTTCTATATCACAGAGGCTGGCAGGCTAAACCAACGTTTCTCAGGCCCCTTGCTAGGGGAGTTCTAAATTGCTTTTGCTTCTTTCCCTATCCATATGCCTTTTATTTCTTTTTACTGCTTTATTGCACTGACTAGGACAATTCTGAATAGCAACGTTGAGTGACTATCCTTGCCTTGCTCCTAATGCTAGGCAAAAGCATTCAGTCTTTCACCAGTAATTTTAAGATCAGCTGTAGGTTCTTCATAGATAGCTTTTATCAAGTTCAGGAAGCTCCCTTCTACTCCAACTTTTTTGAGTTTCCTTCTATTCTTAGTTTTCTGAGTTTTTAATCATGACTGGATGATGAATATTGTTAAATGCTTTATCTACATCTATTGAGTTGATCATAGGGGTTTTAAAAATTCTGTTGTTTAGTTTGTTGATATTGTGAATTATTCCTGCATTTCTGGAATAAATGATCCTTTGGCATGATATATTACCCTTTCTGTATAAACTGTATTTAATTTGTTAATATTTTGTGGAGAAATATCTGTTTTTTGTATCAGAGTAATACTGACCTCATAAAATAGTTTTCTGAAGGGTTTGTATATAATTGGTATTATTTCTTTCTTACTAGGTTGGCAGAATTCACCAATGAGACCATGTGGGCCTAGAGCTTTCTTCTGGGGACAATTTTTAACTACAAATTCAATTTCTTTAATAAAGAGCTATACAAGTTACCCATTTCTCTTTTTTTTTTTTTTTTTTTTTTGCTGTACGCGGGCCTCTCACTGCTGTGGCCTCTCCCGTTGCGGAGCACAGGCTCCGGACACACAGGCTCCGCGGCCATGGCTCGCGGGCCCAGCCGCTCCGCGGCATGTGGGATCTTCCGGGATCGGGGCACGAACCCGTGTCCCCTGCATCGGCAGGCGGACTCTCAACCACTGCGCCACCAGGGAAGCCCCATTTCTCTTTTTTTTAAGATTTTTTGATGCGGACCATTTTTAAAGTCTTCATTGAATTTGTTACAATATTGCTTCTGTTTTATGTCTTGGCCTTTTGGCTTGCAAGGCATATGGGATCTTAGCTCTCCAACCAGGATCAAACCCACACCCCCTACATTGGAAGGCGAAGTTCTTAACCACTGGACCGCCAGGGAAGTCCCTATCCATTTCTTCTTGAGTGAGGTTTGGTAGGTTGTATCTTTGATGGAATTTGTCCATTTATCTAAGTTATCATATGTATTAAGTGGCTCACAGTATTTCCTTATCTTCCTATTAATATCTGTAGGATCTATGTTGATGGTCTCTCTTTTCTGATATTAGAAATTTTTGCCTCTTCTCTCTCTTTTTCCTAATCAGTATGACTACAGGTTTGTCACTTTTATTGATCTCATCAAAGAAACAGCTTTTGGTTTCACTGATTTTTTTCCTTTTTTTTTTTTCCTGTTTTTTATTTCATTGTTTTCTGCTCTTATCTTTATTATTTTCTTCCTCTGCTTGTTCTGGGTTTAATTTGCTCTTTGCCTTCTAGTTTCTTTTTTTAAAATTTATTTTATTGAAGTACAGTTGATTTACAATGCTGTGTTAATTTCTGCTGTACAGCAAAGTGATTCAGTTATACACATATATATTCTTTTTCATATTCTTTTCCATTATGGTTTACCACAGAATATTGAATATAGTTCAATGCCTTCTAATTTCTTTTTTTTTAACATCTTTATTGGAGTATAATTGCTTTACAATGGTGTGTTGGTTTCTGCTTTATAACAAAGTGAATCAGCTATACATATACATATATCCCCATATCTCTTCCCTCTTGCGTCTCCCTCTAACCCTCCCTATCCCACCCTCTAGGTGGACAGAAAGCACTGAGCTGATAAAGTAAAAGTTTACATTATTGTTTCAAAACTTCTGTTTTCTAATATAAGCCTTTAACACTATAAATTTCCCTTTGCAGTACTGCTTTAGGAACATCCCATAAATCTTATTGTATTTTCATTTTCATTCAATTCAAGGTATTTTCTAATTTCCCTTGTGACTTCCTCTTTGACCCATGGGATCTTTATAATGTGATATTTAATTTCAAAATATTTGGTGATTTCCCAAACATCTGATACTGATTTCTAGCTTAATTCTGCTATGGTCAAAGAATTCATACATATTCCTAGAAAATTACCTGTAACATGGAAGTATGGGAATCAACATCAATTTTTTGATAGGAAGTTACTGGACCGCCATGGCCAAGGTCAAGGGGAGGCAGGATTAGAGGTCAAGGCTCCTGGCACGCCCCCCACACAGATATCGAGAGTAATGCGCTCTCTCTCAATACCATCTCAGAACCAAGGCTTGTCATTCTCCCTCTGCCCTTAATGCAAAAAAGGACAATTCCACAAACATCACGTGACTTTTTCACTCTGTAAAGCAGGCGAGACAGACGGCAGAATTCTGTACAGAAGGAAAGTGAGGTTCCAAGCAGGACCTGCCTTCCCAGTCCACCATCCTCGTTACTCTTGAGGCATTCCTCAAAGGTAGAGAAATACAGGTCATTCAAACCCGTAAATAATTCAAAACCTCATTTGAGCCACTGTTGGAATCACCACTCCACTTCAGAGTGAGTTACAGTAACACCTGAGGAGGTTTAAGTTTTATCATCTCAGCTTCTCATACCCACTCGTCATTAACAAGATCCAAAAAAGTAACGAACTGGTTAAACCTCAGGAAACAGAAAGTAAATGGGCAAGATATATAGGGGGGGAAATGAGACCCCAGTTTAATGAGTCAAAAACTGCATATCCATACTTGTTCACGTAAAAATTAATAGGAAACAAATATATCAAATTATAGTTTTTCTCTTTCAACCTCTCACTGTTGATTAGGACCAAAAGCTCTAAAATATTATCTGCTGTTAATATTTATATATTAAAATATATTGATATTTTAATATTTTGAAACACTAACATATTTTATCCTACTCCATTTCAAATTAAAATTCTAAACTATAATGTTATAGAAATTAAATGGCTTTAAGGGTAAAAGGCACACAGTCTTACCATGTAACTGTTGACTTATGGGTTGCAGAAATGTCCCTCAGGTAGCATCACCACTTTGGCTCAGATATCAGTAGTAACAGCAATCAAAATTAAAACTAAGAAGAAAGAAAAAGAAAAATAATTAAATACCAGCAAGCAAAATGCATTCACGTCTCCAAGAAAGTCTTAAATTCAAATTTCACATTCCAATAATTTCGTCAAGGGAGCTCTAGTCCCAGAACTAGTTCTTTTTAAGTTAGTTTAAGCAGGGAGCTAATAAGGAATGTGAATTCCGGTATAATTCCCAATCTCTATCCTGGAATAAGCTCTGAAATTAACTTTAAGGCATAGTAAATAACAGCCAAAGGGAAGAAAAACAAAAAAGCCCAGTATACCACAGGTCTATTCAACTGAACTGCTTACACACATTTTAGGTTTGTGACCGCCCACGATTAACTGAATACAGATCATTCGCATAAGAGCTCAAGTCAATAAAAATCTTGGTGATCACTTCACAAATATTTTAATAGTACAGGTGGGGATAAAACAGTAACAACGACTTAATACCTGCTGAACTGACCCTAGAAACTGTTTCCAGGATAACTGATATTAACAGCAACCTACAGAGTTATCTGAAGATAAACACTGTTTGCAGTACCAAAAATATAGTACAGTTTCCTACCCAAAGAGAGTTACCACTCACTTAGGAGAATACATTTAAGAAACACGTAGAGAACAAGCATTCGTTCATTCAGCAAAACATTTCCAAGTATCTTGCGTAAGTTGGCCCGCCTTTAAACCCTGCAGACACAAAAATGACTGAGAAAACGCCTGCTCATGAAAGAACTGGGTCCTGCAAGGGTGACTGATGCACGTAGATAATTATAATACAGTAGATGCAGGAAAGAGCCGGGCAGCCCAGAAGCGGGCTGGGGTACAGCAAAAGCCTCGTGGGAGGTCAAGGAAGAGCGGGGAGGGAAAAGGCCATGCAGGCCCTGGAAGGGAGGGGGTGTGATCTCCGTAGGGAAGAAAGCAACCTGAAGTCTAGAAGGGACTGTCTGGCTGTGCGTGAATTGTATGTGGGCCAGTGGATAATGAGAACGTCCACAGTTAAGACTGTCACCATCCTTTTGAAAGTGTGAAAAAAAAAAATAGAAAGGTCATTCGATAATACCACACAGTTAGAATTAAAAGCAGCACATAACTTTCTCCCACTTCCTTCGGAGCGGCTGGACAGCACTTGATGATGCGAAAGTGACTTTTTCCTGTCGTTTGCATAAGTGATCATCCTATCTCCAAATACAGAGAAGCATCCCTGGGTTTTAGATTATCCAGGCCAAATTTCACCTGAACCAGAGCACCTTATTTGCATGATTTTGAAAGTAACCAGCACTTTGTAACTATACAACTAACTGTACCTAAGGGCAATCCAAATGTGTGTGTCCTGGATGACCCTTTACATTCGCAATCATGTGTTAACTCTTCCTTTGGGAAACACAACTATGAATGTTCCCATTTGTGTGAAAGGCTATGGAAGTAGAATTCTGTTACTAGTTATCCCTTGGTGAATGCCTTACTGAGGACTAAGCAGAGTGCCGAGTCACCTAGGATCAACTTAATCTTCACAAGGCAGGACTGAAAAATGTTGCCCGCCATCAAGCTAGCAGCCACTGCAGCTGCCCTGACGGTGCGCCCTGAGGGGATTCAGGATGGAGAAAAATAGGATACTGGTCCTAGATGGTTAAGATGCACGTCTAAGGAAGAATGTCAAAGAGCCCAGACCCTTGCATCTTCCCATACATAGAAAAACACTAAAATCATTACCTTGAGATGTTTGGGTTTTGTGATTGGTAGTCATCTTTGGATGTTCCTCTACATGCCCCTCCCCCCCCACCCCCACCCCCAGCAAACACTCCTATCCTGGCTCCCTCCTCACCTCTCTGGAATACTTCCTCAGAGTATCTGAGAGGCTGTCTCCTGGGCTACAGTCCTCGGTAAATTCCCAAATAAAACATAACTCGAAGCATTTAGCTTGTGTGATTTTCTTCAGTCAACACAGGTAACATCTCCATTAAAAAATGAGGAAATTGGGCTTCCCTGGTGGTGCAGTGGTTGAGAATCTGCCTGCTAATGCAGGGGACACGGGTTCGAGCCGTGGTCTGGGAGGATCCCACATGCCGCGGAGCAACTAAGCCCGTGAGCCACAACTACTGAGCCTGCGCGTCTGAAGCCTGTGCTCCGCAACAAGAGGCCGCGATGAAGAGTGGCCCCCGCTTGCCACAACTGGAGAAAGCCCTCGCACAGAAACAAAGACCCAACACAGCAAAAATAAATAAATAAATTTTAAAAATGAGGCAATCGAGGATGGGAAGGTGACTTGCCCAGGCCGACACAGCTTGGAAGAGGCGGAGCCAGGACAGGGCTGTCCGGCCACCGTCACTGCTCTCAGTGACTGTTATCAGATGGCCTCCTCTGGACGTGCATACGCGCGCGTTTCTTTCCTGCTGAGCTGATAACCCGTCTAACCTAAGTCAGGAACCACCAAGGTCTTGAAGAGTTAACTAGACTCTGTGAACGTGCTGCTTCACTTTACAGGGGAAAAGCGTCTGTTGAACTCCTTTGAAGGTACAGGTTAAGGTTGTTAAGTGTGAAACGCAGCACCTCTACTAAGAGGTGTTGCATTAGGACAGGGAAACACGTTTATATGAAGCACCAGGATTTACATGGTTTCTGTCACTGGTTAAGCTCTGGCCATGGTGCTGAACATGCCACTCGGGCTGCACCTGGGAGCACAGCCACCCTTAACTTCCTGCCGACTGACTTGCATCTGTGATGCTCCCCTGCCACGAACGCCTCTCGTCGTGTGGCTTCTGTGCATCCAAACTGGCTCCAGTCTTTACAGCGCAACCTGTGAAGCCTCCTCCACCCACCGTTCCTCCCTCTGTCGGTTCAATAAACACTTGCCTGCTGTGGTGATGTGTCAGGCTTCGTGTGCCCTGGCCCTGGAAAGCCAAAACCCAATCCTGCACCCCCAAGAACCTCTTGATCCCCCAGAAGAAAGGCTGTATCAACAAGGAATTGGTATTCAATGTGACAACTGTGTGTGCCTGGTATCGAGAGGGGGTGGGGGGGTGGGGGGCAGCCGGGGGGGCGGGGCAGGGAGGCTTCACAGCCCTGGTAACACTGTGGCCTTAATTCAGATGACAGATGACCCAGACCTACAATAAGATGGGAGAATTTTTTAATGGGAATGAACTTGAGAGAGGTAGGCACTGAGTACTAGAGCGGATAGGCACCGAGGGGTCTCGGGGGTGGAGCCCAGGAGCAGAGGCAGGAATGCCAGGCTCAGCCCCCCGCAGGGATGGGCGTGTTCCACACATGGACGCCGGCCCACGTCGTGGGCCCAGTCACAGACAGCACTCGACTGACCACTTTACCTGTGCCAAGTGTGACTGAGGAACTGAGTTTTCCATTTTATTTCTTTTTAATTAATATTGACTTGAAGAGCAATACGTGGCTAGTGGCTACGGGACTGAACAGTGCAGCTCTTAACATCGCAGACTCGAGATTCTGAGCTGAGGGGCTGTCATCAGACCTGGGAAAGGATCACCAAGAGGAAGGCACGCGGACACGCAAGTACCTGTTGAATAGATGGACGAACAGGCCAACGGACAGAGTGACACACTGGGTGATCTTAAGGATTCCTCCCTTTAAAACCCCATCAAGAGGTGCCTGTCCTCGCCATTCGGGTCTTGAGTAATGCCCTCAACATGGTGGCATCCAAATGTACTCATGCTGGCTCCAGATCGCAGCCTAATCCTTAAAATACTACTACTAACTTAAAATTCCCTATACTATGAATTCCTTGTACTCTGAAGAAAACAAGAGAGAGAGAAAAGGGGGAAAAAGGAAAAACTATATTTTTGAAACCATAGTTTGGAAAATCATCATAGATTAAAGATAATCAATGAAGCCAGGATAAACTGCTGTCTAGTAAAATATGTTATTTTCTAAAAAAAAAATGAAAGAAAGCAGGGAGGGGAGAGGAGCGGCAGCTTTACCACGAGGTCAAGTAATTTCAGATACATTACAGACCCTTCAGCTCCTAAGCAGTTCAGCTGACATCTGGTCTACACTCTCCTGTACTCTGATGAGAGAAGAGACTGAATTCACTCATGAAATACCTTATTTTGTCCTAGAGAGCATTTTAAAAGGTCAATGATAGTAAAGTGTTTCCCAGGAATATGCCCTTTCCTCTTAGTTACCTACAACCTCCAAAGTCAACATGAAAGAAAGAACTCTGTGACGTGAAAACACGTGAAAACATTTAACCTGAGAACAGGCTGTGTCTAAGTAACTCACTGGTAATCTGCCAATATTATCCTAATCTGATTGTATTAGGATTTGTTTACTATTTTGGTCCTTGCCATCTCACCTAAGCTTCTGAATTCCAGTTTTCCAGAAACGGGAAGCCATGTACATACAACACACACACGTGGTCCAGGACAGCAGTTTCTGCCCTGCATTCCAGGGCCACCTGCTTCACCAGGCTCAGATCCTAAGTTCCTCTCCATCCAGGAGGTCGTGTCATCAATGCCTTCACTATGCACACAGCAAGCTCTACTTACAAGACCGCTGGACACTCTGCAACACGCAGACTCCATCATCTTCAGAGAAACATCTCATCAGCACATCTAACAGGAATGTTTATAGCTAGAAGCGTGTCTAACAACACGACAAAACAGCAGCTTCTGTGCTGCCTTGCTTGGCCTCTCAGGTCGGTTACCTGAGCTTCAATTCCCGTGGCTAGAATTGCCCTGCAGCACTTAGATCAGAGCCACAAGGAACACACTTAGCTGGCCCCGCAGTTCACCTCAGCGCGTAAGTGAGCTCTTACGTAGGAGGGATGAGGAATAAGACACGGTCTTGGTGCCCAGAGAGCTTCACCTGGTGAGGAAGGGTGTGTGTGTGTGGGGGGTGTGTGTGTGGGTGTGTACCCATAAAACAAGCAGCAGGAGGAATACTGCTGTACACAACACAGAAACAGTGTCAGCTGACACTGACTCAACACCTACATATAAGCCCATCCCAGCCAGGGACACATTCAGTTAACAATTAATAAAACCACATTAATTATTCTATGAGGGTGCAAATGAAAAATTCTCCCAGTTTGTTTTTTTTTTGCGGTACACAGGCCTCTCACTGCTGTGGCCTCTCCCGTTGCGGAGCACAGGCTCCGGATGCGCAGGCTCAGCGGCCATGGCTCACGGGCCCAGCCGCTCTGCAGCATGTGGGATCTTCCCGGACCGGGGCACGAACCCGTGTCCCCTACATCAGCAGGCGGACTCTCAACCACTGCGCCGCCAGGGAATCCCAAATTCTCCCAGTTTTAAGTAATTTGTTCATTTAAAAAGTATGTACCACAGACCTAAATACTAGCGTCATAAAACAATAGTTTCTTCCCCTTAACTTGATGAACAATAACTACCTAGTAAAGTAGGAAGACAAAATGATCAATTCTTGATATAATGTGGCTGTGCAGAGAGCCGCAGCTGGCCCATACCTCTGGGCTAACAGCCCCCGGCCAGAGAATCGAATGACGCAGATCAAGATCTGGGCCACATCAACCGCTCATGATCCATTCAGACACTCAGTACCTTTCTACAATACAGGAGCAACACAGCCATGAATCAGGCAGGAGGGACACTACGTACAGAAAGACAGCACACCGAGGTCCGAAAGTGCCAACTGGCAAGAGAGATCCGTGCACAGTGTCGTGGGAGGAAAGGACCAGTGCCGGCTTCAATAAACAAGACTTAAAACGTGCGTGCGGAGCAAAGCGACACCGAGAGACTGATTCCTGTCCTCTGAAACGCACAGAGGATGCGAGGTTAATATAAAGACACGTGCTACCTCACCACCTAAACATGAAGACCTCTCGAGGGGGTCCAAAAGCTCCCAGGTCCAGAGCTTGCTCATAAAATAAAGAGTGTGGACTGCCTGCCTGGGCCTGGGCAGCGACAGGACATGCACAGGCCAGAGTCGGAAGGGCCCAGAGACCCACCCGCCATTCAGCGCGGACTCCCGTCTGCCCCGTCCCTGGGTGTTTCTCGTGAACGCTGTCAGGGAGAGGCATGTGTAACCTCTCGTTAAGAACCCCGGCTCTGTATTCGGTTAAAGCCTGCGTCCTTAACACTTCAAACCAATGCCCTCTGTTCTGCCCTCTGAAACCAGAGGATCTACCAAAGCCTTCAACTCTGCAAGCTTCCAAGGCTCTGAAGGCAGGCGAGGCGTCCCAGTCCCTCGGGCCTTTCCCAGGTGCCCCAGTCCGCCCTTCACAGACGCAGGGACAGCAGGGGAGCAGAGGGAAGCAGTACACCCTCCGTTAACGCGGCCAGTTGGCCTGTTCCATCAGCTTCACCTTGGGGTCCCTGACACCGTCGCCCTGCCCCACAGGGACAGGCCAATTCCTGGGCAGGGCCTGCAGGCTTCCCTCCCATCACTCCTCCCCACACTGCCCTCATGCACACACCCTCCACACCTGCATCTCCCCACACGTGCATCTCCCCACACGTGCACCTCCCCTCCCCACACGTGCATCTCCCCACACCTGCATCTCCCCACACATGCACCTCCCCTCCCCACACCTGCATCTCCCCACACCTGCCCTCCTGCCCTCTACCTTCTGACCAGCGAGGGGTCACTTCCACCGCAAAGCTCTGCTCAGCTGCCGGCAGAGTCCACCCCCTCCTCTGTGCCCGCCAAATCAGCCAAGCGACACAGGATGCCATGGTGCAGTGGGCTCTCAAGCCAGGATTCAGCTCAAACTGGCCTCCCACTTACACCCTCTAAGGCAGGTTATTTAAGCTTAAATTCCCCGAAATACAACAATGAGAGCGAGAATCAAAGGAGTGATCCCTGGGACAAGGCTGGCCTCACACGTGATAACAAGCCCCTGAGAACATCCATCACTGACCCGGCACCACTCCTGCCTGTTGCCCGGGCACTGTGACAGCCCCCAGCGTGGGAAGAGGGTCACCCACGTCCTTATACCCGCAGGGCTTCACACAGAAAGGAGCTCCAAAGCCTCCTGCACAGTGTTGAGTCCAGAACAAAACAAACAGTGAATCAATAAACGAGCACACAAAAGCCTAAAACCAAGATGCCTGCAGAAGCCCAGATTTAGTTCTGGTCTTACCCGTTTGCCTGGTTATTCATTACTGCAACACAAAGTACCGAGCTGCTGAGAGATCAAAGAACTCAGAGGCTGAAAAAGTTCGGAAATTCATGGTAAACAATCAGTTTTCAAAGCAAAAGTGCATTTTCTAGTTATGTGTTGCTTCTGCCTACCTATGACTGTTAAGCTTTTATAAATATATATATATATTTTAACACTCGTTGCAGAGAGGTCTGGCCCTGGGCCGCCACCTGAGTCCTAAAACTGCACTCTTCACTATCAGAGACCTTTCTCATTTTCTTTTTTTTAATTCCTGGCTCAATGCCCGGTACACAAGCAACAACTCAAAAAACATCTGTCAAATAAGTGAACTTTCTCAAATGACTCGGTTAAAAAAATCATCATGCATCTTCATGACCTACTTCAACCAGTAGTGTCCTGTGACCTGGTGCTGGCCCTGTGGTCACCATTTCAAGGGCTGGGCTCCGCCCAGGGGAACAGCAGGAGAATTGGGGTCAACAGAACACCACTTTCAGTGCAACCAAACAGTTAATGAGCTTTTGCGGAATGGGCATAAAAAGATAAAATAATAATAACTTGCACAGGATAAAATAAGGCTTCCAGCTTGAAGAACGATTGCTGACTGGGAGCAAGTTTTCAGAAAGCTGTTTAGCCACGTTATGGAACAATCCACAGCCACTGAACACAAACGTGGAGTGGGACCAACTCACAGCAGCACGCCGTTTGCTTTCGCAAGATTCACAGGCAGCTGGAGAACGGAAAGAACAAAGGAGCGGCAGGACAGATGCAGGAGAGGGAGGGCCAGAACCGACCATCGGGAAGGGATGGGGGGCAGGAAAACGGGGGGGAGGCCTAGGGATCCCTGAACACTGCTCCAGAGTCCTGCAGACGACAGTTACAACAAGCTTACCCGTTAAGACAGCCCAGAGTTTTTAGAATTCCCTTCTTAGAAATGGGACACTGTGTCCTTGGCCGAGGTCCTGGCACCCTTCCTGTTGCTTGTGACCCCACAGGGATGACAAACCAACGATTCCGGAGGGGGCGGGGGGTGGCTGAGGATAATAGTCTAAACCCTGAAACAGATCCAACTCAAGTAAAAAGATTTTCTTGCCTAAACCATGTTATATTTTTCTCTGCTTTAATTACTGAATCCTGTAACTGGAATTCATCACTGATTCAAAGAGATGCTAAAAATAGTCTGTTCTAGAATGAGGAATGAGAAGCATCGTGTAATTTTGCTACTAAATGGACTCCTGTTTTTTTTCACAGCTCAGTAACTTACTCTTCAAATATATTTCCTCTTTTTATTAACCAAAAACGTAAAGCACTTCAGATGCACATTAAACATTAATTTTCAACACTAATTATGTATTTATAAGTTTATAAGTAAAATCTCAGACATACACCCACCTTACTTAAAAACAGTCTCTTTGACTCTTTTCCTCAACATCTGATCATGACCTTCATTAAACACCTTTGATTGCAAAAATACAGTCTCATTCACATATGATGAATGAACAGAGCTGTGATCCAACAGGCTCCCGCTGCAAATGGCAAATTATTAATAACACCTTACATCTGAATCCATGGTGCCGTTTACAAAGGGTTTTCACGTAAATCATCTCGTTTAATCTCTACAACAGCCCTGCCACAAACAAGGCAGAAATTACTTTAACCAGCTTACAACTGAGGAAGCAGCCTCCGAGAGTGAAACAGCTTGTAAAGGGGGGAGAAGCCCTCACCTACATCCTCCTCACGCTAAGTCCCACCTTATGTTCCAAACTCAGCCCCTTCTAAGACTCACACAATTCCCATCCTCCAGCTCCAAAGGAACTCAGGATGAGCAGAACCCAGGTGACACCCAACACCTCTCCTTTCCACTGAGGTTTACCTTCAATGCACAGGCTCTGTCTTCTCCAATCAACTAGAAGCCCTGGAGGGTAAAAACGGAATCTTACATTTCGTACTGTCTAGAATGATACCACACGCATCACAGGGATACACTGAATCACTGTCATGATGCCACCGATCAAAGAGTCATCAAGGAGACCAAGGTCTAACTTCAGCACCCCAACTATGGCATGACTCTTGGCTTTGGCCCACCTTGCTCACTGCAACTAGCTTAGAAAATCCTGGAAGTCTGTCCCAGGCCATCGTAAATAAATATAGAAGAGGTTTCCTTAGCAATGACTAAAGTTGCTTTACATCTTCAACTGGTTTGAGTCTTTGCTGCTTCCCCACATTCATAAACGGTCCCTGGATTCTGACTGTGTGTTGGTTCCTGAGCCCCCGGGAACGGGACCCACTGGGTGTCTCCATGGTGTCTATCCCCTTGATGTGCCCCGCCTTGACTCCCATATTCACCTGGCTTCTGTTCCCGCCAGGACCCACAGCTTGAACTTCCAGGCCCCACTTGGTTCTCTCGACCCTGACTTCCCAGCCCACCCTCACATCAACCACAGTCGGCCCCTACAGGGACCTGCGGAGCTTCTACAACTGACCAAGAGAGAGGTCCAGCCTTCTTTTTTATCTTCAGCTTACACCTGGAGTTCTGCATGTCCACATCTCCTTCAAGAGAAGGACAGACGTAACACAGGTGCCAGAGCAGTCACTCTGACCCCCCCGCCGGTGACACAATATCCTTCTCTCCTCAACCTCAGACTAAACAATATAACAGCCTCCTAAAATACCATACAGTCAGCAATCAACATGCTGTCAGATACCAAATAGATCATAACCAAATCAGGATTACTGTTTAGTTTCATTAAATATGCTGAATCTTAAATTTGGACCAAAAAATTATTACATAAATATACAAAAATACTTAGGAAATCTGCACATTATCAGATGGAAATAGCAGATGTAGATGCTGCATAGCAGACGGTTGGGTTTTTTTCCGATCACCATGACAATTTTTACATATTCCAGAATCAAAATCTATTTCAAAGCTTTCTGTGTAATATTAAACCTGACATAAAGATTACACAAGCAATTCACCAAGTAACCTCAGTTATTTTTCTCCCTGAGGAAAGTATAGCAGCAGCCACTGTAACAAATGGGTCCATAAACTTCCCCCCACAGGGGACCTGTGCGTTCAAACAAGACTGACACACGCAGCTGTCACATTCAAGGCTCCCTAGCCCCCAGTCACACCTTGCCATAGCTGCGTCTGGGGTGTGGGAGCTGAATGGCTCAGCGCACACGGTGACAAGGAAGAACACGGCCCACGAGAGGAGATAGAACAAGGGGGAATGATTACCGCCCAGAAAGGAAGGCAAGATTTCAGTCGCCTGGAGAGTAACTCATCACCACTGAATAAACAGGAAAAGGGAAGGACTGAGAATCACTCCCCCGCCTCCAACCTTAATCTGTCTCAAAAGGGAACAGAGAAGGGGAGAACAGGTCGCAATGGAAAGACAATAATTACACACTTGGAGGTGGAGAACTGACGTGCAGGGGCCTCCAGATCACCAGTGAACACAGAGCTGAGGCTGGAATAAGAAGTCACAAGCCTCCAGCGCTGCTGTAATTGAGGGAATGGAACAGAGACACGACAGATGGCAAGGCCAAGGGGAATGAACACGAGACGGGAAGAAAATGGCATCAGAGACCAAATTCCAGGGAAAAGGGGCTCTCCTGAAATGTCAGTGGGGCATACATTGTGACGCTTTTGTTGTCAGTATATGTTAAGAGCCTTAAATTATTTAAATTATTTAAACCACTAATTCTTTAGCAATATATCCTAAAGGAATAAACACAAATATGGGCAAAGATTTATACATAAAGATGTTCCCCTTAGTGTTACTTGTAATAAGAAAACACAAGAGAAACTAAGTATGCCAAACAGAAGAATTAATTTAAAGTAAATTATGCTAGATCTGTAAAATAAATTATTATGCAATACCTACATTGCATTTTAGAAGACTTTTAAATTATGTGATAAAAGTCTTATGACATGAGATTACATGCGAAAGCATATAAAATAGTATATACAGTATTTACTTATGAAAGAGTTATTTGTTGAATACCTTCTATGCACTAGTACCTAGGTACTGGGAAGAAAATGCAATAAAAGAAATAAGTCCTTGTTTTTGTGGAGCATGGATTCTACTGATAAGTGTCCCAGAAAAGGTAAATAAATAAATCTGCAAGAGAACCTCATAGGAAATAAATGCTAACAAGGCAAACATAACAGGTGATGTAAAAAGAATACTATCAACTATAAAAAGTACCTGAAATTGACTTAAAATAAATAAACTGCAAGATTAATAGTAAAAAATAATGTAACCTGAAAACCAAAAGCAAATTTCAGGTGGCTTAATAAATGGTCTAGAAAAACAAAGGTGGCCTTATTATAACCAGAAACTGTCTGGGCCCTTTATGGTTTACCCTTCAGCATCCCCAGGAAGCAGAACTTACAAGCTCTCACCTTTCTCAACCTCAAACATAAAACTCAGGAAGCGCACGAAAGCAACCCGCCTGTGGAGGCCTGTGCTCCTGCTGGGCTGCTCTGGACCAAAATGATCTCCTCCACGATCTCCTCCATAATTTCACAAGAGAAGTGATCCTTCCAAACACAAGCTAAAATGGTATTTGGCACCTTTCCATTTTCATGACAGATCAACGCCCCCCTCCAACACACACACACACACACACACACACACTCTCTCACTCACCTAAGTTTGTTCATTCATTCATTGAACCCATATTATAGGGCAGGGACTCCCTCAAAATCACAACATCCCCCATAGAAACCTAAGGACCAGTTCCCCAAATGAAAATGTTACATTCCTTAAGCATTTGTGAAAAGCCTAAACTGAGGGAAAGCACTGAGAATACTGACATGAGTTGTACAACATATTACACAGACACTTCTTTGAAAAATAATGTGTCTATACTTAAAACACACGCACAAATCGAATGACATTTACCCTCCAAAGAATTACCCTTCAGCAGATAACTGGTAAGAATGTCCTCATATTAGATATGGAGAAATTGAGAAAACCTTGTAAAGTAAGAATACTATATAATTCCATGAGGAAAACTACTGCGATTCACTCTGCAAAAAGCCACAAAAATATTCCCTGTATTCTGGAATATTTCCTGAAAAGTAAGATTTAAATGCATACTAATTACTTATATGTTTAGAAAGTCAAGTTTCAGAATGAGACATTATATTATGGAGATTGGTTAAATAAAGCATTCTGCAGAGGTAGGTGACATCATCAACTTCATTAAAACCATAATACAGGAAAGCTTATCCTATGGAGGTCAGGCAAAGCCCGGAGCAACCTAGAATCACTCTGATGTAGGAAGCAAAAGAGAAAAACAACTTCCTCTTCCCTTCTAGGTCCTTCTAAGCTACTCCCTGGTAAATATTTCCTTCCGTCAGCCAGTCAGCCACCCCCCCGAAAACGCAGCTGAGCACCCTGGGGTTCACGCAGAGCAGAAGGGCCCACAGCTCGGTCCCCGGACCTTTGCTCCCCTCCATCACAGCCCCTCCTCCCAGATCGCATCCAGTCCAGACAACGCCCAAGCTCCCATCACCAGACCAGACCACTGCCCTGAATTTCAAAGCAGTACACTCACTCTGCTCTCACCTATGGCTCCGCCAAGCCCCCCAACCTGGCCTCCACTCTCACCTTAACTCTGCTGGCGCCAACCCGACCTCCCACCTCTACCCTTGGCTCCCAATAGCCTGTTCTCCACTCGGAAGCCAGAGCAATTCTGTCAACAGGGAAGTCGGATCCTGTGTCTCCTGGATTTGAAACTCTCTAAGGGCTGGTCACCTCACTCAGCTAGTACACGGCACGTAACAGGGAGTCAATAGCTAGCGGCTGGAAGTTTGTGTGGCATTTCATTCCTACATTTTATACAGAAGAAACTAGGGAATTGTGAGATTATCAGACTTCAGATACACTTATTTGGAACTTTTCTTTGGTGATCTCATCTAGTAATCTCATCTATATCTGCCTGTACTTAAATCTCAGCCAGATTACCTTCCACGAGTAGATTTTTAGGGGATATTTCTGGTTTAAGATCTACATTTAAAGATGAGATCTGTAGGAAGAACATTTTAAAGGACAGTTTAAGGAGAAGGACATTTTAAAAGAATCATTAATTCTCCACCTTATGCCTCCTTTTAGTTTTTTCCTCAAATGAAAAAGGTCAACATTCAAAAAAAATTATTGAAGCAAAAGTAAATACCACATTACATCTTTATACACAGAGTGAGAGATGGCAATCTTATCAGTACAGAAACAATTAAAAACAGGTATCAGATGGTTTACCCTTTTTTTTCTGAATATGATTAAATGGGGAGGGGAGACCTTCTCAGCAGAGGATCACGGATAAGAAATGAACAGGATGGAAACCCAAGCATCCCGGCCTCCAGCCAAGAATACCCTGACAGTGTCTTGCAAGCTGTGGACAGACAAAGCATATTAATGAGAAATCCTGTTGTTACACTACTCAGATATGGGCCTTCAGCATCAGTCTCCCCAAAGGAACTGGTTTCATTCACAGGGGGAGGGAAAGTTACACACACAAGAGCAAAGACATGTTTACATTTTCCAGTCACTCCTGTAACCCGAGCTGATGCGGTCGCATTCACTCGCACTGGGGGTAGGCGGGGGCCGTCAAGGAACTAATGCAGAAACGGGACAGGACACTGCTTTGCTCTAATTCAGTATGAGAGGCACGACAACAGTGCTCGCTGATGCAAAAATCTAAAGAAACGTCTGGCCATGAGATTCTGTGTTCAAGACCATCCAAAGCACGAGGGCTAACATTCTCTCGGAGGGAGAAGGTCCACTCCAACCCGACCTCCACCAACGGGGCTGTTTTTAATTTAATTTCAAGAGAAGTACACACATAAAATTTGCCCAGCTCTGTGGTGCTCTGGAGAAATAACAAAAGGGAAGATTTAAATACCAGATACAGCAAAGTCATTCCCAAAGCATGATCGTGGTACCGCGCTGCCTCGTAGAATTCCATTAACGCTGAAGCAGCCACACCCCTCCCACACATCGTCTACTGACAACGCTGCACCAGGCTGGAATCTCTGACCTTCACGGAATGTTGTCACTTGAGATATCAGCAAGTGTCTATCTAGACCAGCGGTCCCCAACCTTTCTGGCACCAGGGACCGGTTTCGTGGAAGACAATTTTTCCACGGACAGGGGCTGGAGTATGGTTTCCGGACCATTCAAGCACATTACATTTATTGTGCACTTTATTTCTATTATTATTACATTGTAATATATAATGAAATAATTATACAAGTCACCGTAATGCTGACAGGAGGCGGAGCTCAGGCGGTGATGTGAGCGACGGGGAGCGGCTGTGGATACAGACGAAGCTTTGCTCACTCGCCCGCTGCTCATCTCCTGCTGTGCGGCCTGGTTCCTAACAGGCCACACACCACTACGGGTCCGTGGCCCGGGCGTTGGGGGCCCCTGGTCTAGACCATACAGTTCCTGAGGCCCACTGGGCTCAGTGTGTGGTCTACCGATCCACCCCTCACAGCGGTTCCCACCAGACAGCCTGCTCCCCGATCACTTCCTTCTGTGCTTTGCTGGCACCTGCCCACTCCCTCTGCCCAACGCAGTCTTGAGATGAACCATTCCTAGTGCTATATTTGATGCCTGATGGAAAAAGCTGAAACTTTTCCCAAACGATTCCTGTAACAAAACAGAAGACTCCCTGCAGCCCAGCGATTCAGCTGAACAGAAACAGAAGAGAACCAAGTCACACTCCATCCAGCGATTAACAAAAAAGCAGGCGTGAAGAAACGCCCGACCTCGTGTGACATCCATATATGCGAATGAAAGCCGCAATGCCATATACTCTTCACTTACCATATCAGCAAGGACTGAAACATGAAAACCCCCGTGTTGGCCAGGATGGGGTTCCTCAGGCACTCTGACACTTCACTGGCACAAGCAGAAGCTATAAATGAAGCTTTTTTTTAGACTGCAAAGGGTGCCCAAGATCAAATTAGAATCTAAGGAAAAAAATATGTATTTCCCAAAAGGTAGTCTGTGATTGACAGCTGACACAGAAGTCAGTTTGGGATGCTGTTTAACACTGGCAGAAACCGGAAGGGTTAGTGTGACACCCCCCAACTCCCCACACTTCCTGGCCACACGGTGACCAGGACGGACACAACCCAAAATGGGCCGGTCGGCTTCCCTCCCAGGAACAGGGATCTGAGAGCCTGATTCTGGTGGACTCCCAACACGTGAGCTCGAACGAAGGAAACTAAACTCACATCAAGAGCTTCATCTAAAGAAGTCTCGAGTTCCTGGCATATTCTCTTCCTGCTTAGCACGCAAACGGCATCTGGATTCAGTGAACTGACTTTCACTTTGAATTTTTCACATTTATACTCTAGGATTATTTTCTGCTTATGTTCTTGTTTTTCCTAAACTCCCTTCTCTAATCTTTCTAATTTCATAGTGCTGATTTCAACCAGTTTGACGACCATATTGACTTCCTGTTTAAGAGCACGATGATCTACGTTTCTTAAATAGACTGAGTCCGGTGTAGCTAGATTCAACAAATCCCAAAACTCGCCCTCCACTTCAGAATATTATTCTGATAGGATTATAGGATTTCTGGTAAATTTTTTTAGGTTTTTTTTTTTTAAGTCCTGTAACAATTTTAAAATCAACGAATCCTGAAAGTAATTTTCCAAAGGGGGCAAAAAAAGAATTATCGTCTCCTCATTTTTAAAACTCACTTTAATTTAATGGTAACTGCCATTTGCCAACAGATGAAGGCCAATTTTCTCTCATCATTTGTTCCATTATTTTCCAGTCTGTTACAGAATTCTACAGACTATAGATGTGATGTGCCCTTCAAAACGTAAAGTCTGACTTTAGAAAATTAACACAGCCTTGATTGTCTTCTCCCATAATCCTTCTGTCCAAGGCTCTCCCCCGACCTAACAATGAACACTCAGAAAGGGAAGAAGATATATACATACTTATTTCAATCATAATAGTCAACTATGACAACACAAAGAATTCAAGCTCTCAAAGCACTTAATTCTGCTGAAGATGCAATCATGTTACATGCTTCGAAAATAACGCACTCCCCCATCCTGTTTTTAGAGAACTTTGAAAATCTAGACAATATGCTTCCTTTCAAAACACCAACTGCTTCCAGAGAAAAAGAAAGAAACAGACAAATGATCTTGCCAAGAACCATTTCTGCAGTTTCTCTTGGTAGAGTAGCCCTTTCAGTGGCTACAATGATTTAAATTCAATCCTTGATTGGATTGATGATATACCACCTTTCATTTACTTAGAATTGAATTTTAGAACAAAAAAGAGCTTAGAGTCCTCTAATTCAGTTGTTTCCAACTTTTGCAAGGGCGAGGACCCCTCTGTGATGCTAAAAAATGTTAAGGATTCTTACAATAGTTGTGTCTAGTGATTGAGAAAGTAAAGAAAAAAAAACATGAGTACACAGTTAATTCTTTAAAAGCCACCTGCAAACACCTGTAAAATAGTAAAACATGAATCTAATTTTTTTTTCTTATTACAGAGCCAGTTAATGTCAGAACTAAGTCTAAAAACAAGTCTCCAGACTTATGACACAGATGGGGTTCTAAGATTCCAGAGCGTCATTCAGCACAGAGGAAGGTTTTTCTCTAAGTATCCCCAACAATCCTCTTAGGAACTAGACACAGCGATCTTAAAGTTCTTACGGAAAAACAAGCAAAGATACAGAATTCTGAAAAAGAAGACTAAAGAGTGGAGAGCATCCCTATCGGATACAGAGGCGCTGTAAAGCTACAGGGATTAATTAGTGTGCTGCTGACATGCAGAAATGACTCACAATACCTAGGAACTCAGTATAAAATGGATGTGGCATTTCATATCACTGGAGTAAAGATTATTCATTAAATGCTACTGTAACAATCCATGGGGGGGCGCAATCAAACGCAGTCCTTACTTACCACCCATGCCAAAAGAAGTTCCAAATGGAACCAACAAAGGACCAGAAGAAACACAGAAGATTTTTTTTTAATAATCTTGCAGTGGAGAAGGTCTTGTGAAACATGATTGTACAACAGAAGCCAAATGTTAAACTACTTGAAAAAATCAAATATTACTTCATTACTGAAAATTCTACAAAACAAAGCCAAAATCACTCACCGAATGAAGCCCCTTCAGAGCGTTACAATTCTGACCATCAGACAAACCCAGATTCTCTGCCACCCAAGCACAGTACTCCTTCTGTTTGCCATACAATCCCAGATTACTCAGAAGACAGTTTTAAAACAATAAAAAATTAAACCTCACAGAATCCATGGAAACAACCTCAAACCTTTCTTTCTCGCCTAGGCCTGTGGAGCGAGATTTCTACAGCACCACCCTCAGCTGTGACCTCTACTCACACCAGAAACCATCAGCAACGCAGTAAGTCTTTCATTAGGCGTTGGGGGCCACAGTTTAACTTTAGCAAAACATACACATGGCAAAGCAACAGGCATTTTTTCAGAATAAGTCTGCTCTGGGATGTATGGTCTGACAGTCAGCATGCAGACTCAGCAGTGAATGCTCACCTAGTTTACAACGTCAACAGACACTATTGGGCGCCTGCCGCATGTCAGCCAAACTCTAAGATGAAGAAGAACCAGCCTTCTGCCTTCCAGAAGCTTACCATCTAACTTATCAGTGAAACAAACCGTGAGGAACGGATGTCCTTATCAACAGCAGCAACATATGTTTCAATCTTCGTATTTCCCCACGTGACTGAATAAAGCAAAATTACAGTTATCTAATGTATTACTTATAAGCAAATCCCTTCTAACCATGGGATTTTTAAAAACTTAGTTCATGGGTATACCTAAGTGACTCGGCCCCAAACCAGAAGGCACCACGTAACAGCCCATCAGCTGAGTGGGCGCTCTATCTGGAGGGTAATGTAAACAGCTGCTATTTAAACTCAATCATTATTCAGTATCATACTGGTCCAGAAACCAGGCAATTTTTACTTCTTGTGGACTTTTCCCCTTTATCCCTATCTGGTATTTCGCCAAGTTCTCATCCATTCATTCTTTCTCTTTGACATGAAAATATTACCTGTTACAATTATGTACTCACTCACTTCTGTCATTTTTTTCAGAGTTTTTCTTCCTCTTTTGCTTGCCACACTGTCACTTGGGAGGACGTTATGTATTTCATGATGAAAGCTCTGATTCAGAAGGGACCTGCCCAGCCCCCCGTCTCTTCCCAGAGGCTGGATGCTACTTCTCCTCCATAACCTTGGCCAAACGGCACCAGCCACCAGGACTATCAAAGGAGGAACTGTTTTCACTTCGTTCCATTTACAAAGACTTTGAAACAGTTCTGACTCTCGGTAGGATCATCTACAGGGCAATTCTGACTTTGCAAGAGATTCCAAAACCCCTTGTCCTATATGTACCTTCAACACACAGACACTAGCAAGTAAAATTCCTGAATAATTATCTCACGTGTTTCTTTGCCGCCCATGAATGCTTCCCAGATAACATAAAACTGAAAAATATTTTATAAGTTCCTTATTTTAATTTGAGGAACGACTGAACTCAAGATAAATCATCCTTTTATCTGGTAATTATAAAGAAATGAATGAAATTATAAGTCAATCCCAATAAGCTGTCCTTAATAATTTCTGTAATAAATAATTCTTTGGTTAACAACCAGAGTCTCAGTATTCCGCAGTGAATATATCAAATATAGGTTAGGTTAACAGAGGCCATACAGTCTTAATTCTAGATCCTACGAATACTGTTTCATAAAAACTATGTTCACTGCCTAGTACTGGAAATTAACGTCACACTTTTACTCTAAAAATAAGCGCTCTAGAGAAGCACTCTTAGCAAGTATTTCCCTTGAATTATAATAAGACACCCTCATTTGCCACAGTCAAGGGTTTTCATAGTAAGATCTTTAAAATCCTGAGATGTTTCATTTGTATTCCAGCAGAAACCATCAGCCCTCAAGAAAAAGCAATAGAAAGGCTCCCCATTCTGTTAATTTACTGGTCCCCTGTGACTAAGCCATGATGAAGTGCCTTTGTTATAATGCTTGCTAGATCTCCATAACCCTGTAAAACCAGGGGTGTCTTTTTTTTCTTTTTTTTTTCCAGGAAGGGAGGGGGACGGTAGGCGAGCACCAGAGGTACCACTTAAAAGTTAGAGATTTCGGTCAACATCAGGCCAAAATGCAGCATCTTCCAGGAGGTCAGAGATTCACTGCCCTGAGCCCACAGTGAACTTCACTGAACTGAGCTCTCGGGATCTTTCCGAGCAGATCACCTCCTGGTGAGCCGTGGCTTCCGCCCTCCAAACCTCTTCGGGCTGCTGAGGTGGCACCACTCTCCTGAGGCCCGTTACCACCTGCTCCTACCATCTGAGGGGAAGGACACGGGCCTGACACAGCCTCGCGACCGCAAAGGCAGACGTCAAGAAAGCAAGAGTGGCTTCACAAGACTGTCACAGCTTTAAGAAGGAACATTCTACAGATTACAGAAGGATAATTTACAGACAGCCCCCAAGCCCCAGTGCAGTGTGTTTAGGGCCACTTTTCTGAAAAACTGCTCAAAGAAGCAACAAAAACAGGAAATAGCATCAAATTCATAATTAAAAAAATAAATGCTTTTTAACAGAATAAGGCATTTTTAATGAAAACACCACCTAACATAAAAGAACTGTGCCTGGGTTTGAGGACCCCTGGGCCCTGCTTCCCCCTCACCTGTGCCGACTCTGACTATGACCATGACCCTCTCCGCATCTCGTGTGTGACCGTTTTGGGCACAGACACAATAACAACAGGTGTACAGGAGAAAGGGCCCCCGCTGCATCAGGCCCTCAGCCGGCATTACCCATTCACCCGCTGCCTGAGGCCCAGGAGTACTTTTCTGTGTCTCATCCATTAAGGAAAGTCACCCTACTTTTCCCCATCCTTGCTGGTCTCTGTTGCCTCTGGAACTTGCCCTCACATGAACCGGGACCACCTGAGGGCTGCCGCAGAGGACTGCTGTAGACATCGAACTTGATCACATAATGAAGACACCTGACACGTAAATCATCAGACGTGCACCCTTGTGAGAGCTGACACACGGTGCCCACACGAACTCTGTCCAAGCCGCGGCACCTTAGCTGTCACCCTCTTCTCACTAAGACCCCAGGCTGCAGATTATCACTTAGCATTCACTTCTTTCTGCCCCGTTTTTAAACGTCCATAGAGGTGCCCTTCGACATCTTTCTTAGTGACTAATATGCCCTCAAGGTACGGACCCTCTTAGGAGATCCGTTGACAGCTGAGAAGGACATCTCGCTTCCAAGGTGTGGTCCCAGGACACGCGCACAGGCCTGAGGCTTCTTAGGAATTTTCTTGCTGTTGCTATTGCTCTTTATTCTGCCGATTCCTGGGCGATTTTTTACTCTCAGTACAGAAATCAACCCTGCGTTCAGTACTCACATGGCTTCCTTTACTCCTTACATCAGCTCTGCGGCGCAGGCATTGTTTTCTTAGACAAGGAAGTCAAGGCTCACGGAAGTTAAGAAATGGCCCCCAGGGGGCTTCCCTGGTGGCGCAGTGGTTGAGAGTCTGCCTGCCAATTCAGGGGACACGGGTTCGAGCCCTGGTCTGGGAAGATCCCACATGCCGCGGAGCAGCTAGCCCCGTGAGCCACAATTACTGAGCCTGCGCGTCTGGAGCCTGTGCTCCGCAACAAGAGAGGCCGCGATAGTGAGAGGCCCACGCACCGCGATGAAGAGTGGCCCCCGCTCGCCGCAACTAGAGAAAGCCCTCGCACAGAAACGAAGACCCAACACAGCCAAAAATAAATTAATTAATTAATAAACAACTTTGAGGAACTAATTCTTAAAAAAAAAAAGAAAAGAAATGGCCCCCAAAACCACACAGCTAATAAACGGCAAAGCCAAGATGTGACCCCAAATCAGTCTGGCCCCAAACACCTGCTCTTGACTGGGTTGCAATTCTGTCTCTCATCGGGTCTGAGAGGCACTCAATCATCCAGCCCTGTGCACATCCCACTGTGTTCCAGAAACAAGACAGCATTTATTGGAAGTAGGTGAAAAAAAGAAAAGAAAAATAAGAATAGAAGCATTAAATGAGCTACAAATGAGACACATACAGAAGGCATCCCCTAGATCCTGTACATCTGCTTCAGGTGAACCACAAATTTGGTTCAAGAACCTGTAAAGGGGAATCTAAGGTTTTACAGAATAGTGTCCACAAGCCACACATCTACCAGCTACTAAACGAAAGTGACTTTACTCCTGATTCTAAGACCTGGAAGCAATTCCAGCAAACATGGAGTCCACACCTACTGACATCCTATCCCAAAGCAGGGGCTGAATAATCACCAAGGCATATTCCTCTTTCTTCAATGTTCCAGATGGCCCCTCTGTTCTGATTCCAGAGCCTAGCTGGCATAGCATCATAGCAAATGACTGTCAAGGAAAGAATCTCTAGTAAATGGTCATTAAAAATAAAAAGCCAAGAAACTCTGATTGTCTTCCATTGATAATATAACTTGGGACCCCTTGCCCACAGAGCAGTGGTTTTGTAACTTTTTTTTTTTTTAACAAAATTTTCATCAGAATGCCAAGCAGCCAGAAGGGAGTAACTCTGGTTGGAACCAGAGTGAAAGCTTCCAACTGATATCTTCATCATAACTTCTCTGAAACTTAGCAAGTCACTCAGGACTGACCCCTGTCCTCACAGACACAGCTAACCCATCTCCTACTGCTTCCTTCCAAGTTTATCGCTTGTTTTCCTTCCAAAAGGAGCAATTAGCAGCAAAAGTAAAACTCAGGGTAGTAAGTCTATTAAATACATACATTCTTAAAACATACATACAGGATATCTCAGCAAATTAAGAAAACTGAAGCAATATGCAACAACTTACATATGGCAGCAAGGAAATATTAGTGACTAAAAAAGTTATAAAACTATGCTAGAGGGCTTCCCAGGTGGCGCAGCGGTTGAGAGTCCGCCTGCCGATGCAGGGGACATGGGTTCGTGCCCCGGTCCGGGAAGATCCCACATGCCGCGGAGCGGCTGGGCCCGTGAGCCATGGCCACTGAGCCTGCGTGTCCGGAGCCTGTGCTCCGCAACGGGAGAGGCCACAACAGTGAGAGGCCCGTGTACCGCAAAAAAAAAAAAAAAAAAAAAAAAAAAAAAAACTATGCTAGATTTAACAGTGAGAGTATTAAAATATAATATTAGGATACAGCATTGACCGTTTATACATCTGGGGGAGAGGGAAGGAAAACATCAAAAAGCTCTGGTCAACTCAAACCTCTCTGGGTGTCTATTTATTCAGCTTTCCTAAAATGTGATTTAACTAACTACTGTTCATATCCCTAACGCTTCAGAAATTCTGGGAACTTAAATTTAAATGAAATTTGCTGAATCTTATGATTTATTTTAGTACTTTCATGAGAAGACCAGGATGTATCAAATTTCACTCAATTTAGGAAAAGAAATCACATTCCATTCATCCAGATAAGGATTCCTCATTTCACCAATGACCAATGTCTGCAAAACAAACATCATCTTTAAAAAAAAAAAAAGAAAAAAAGAAATTCCAAAATTACCAGAAATAATTTGAGGCTGACAGTAGAATTAAAGGGGGGAAAAAAGTCAACAAGCACCAAAATGTATTATATGAAATCCAACACTTCAGAAATAATACTTGAATGCTAACTGGACCTATAAATGCATATACATCTAATGCTTGGCCGCTTTTACACAAAGCCGACTGAAAGTGGGATTTCATTCACTGAGGTTCTTTGAGATGTTCCTGACAGAAACAGAAACTGCACAAATCTTTAAGCTACTTTACGCTACAGCACTTCTGAGGGAAAAACAACATGAAAGCCAACTTTTGAACATATTCATATTAATAAAAACCTATCCTAATACCCTTCTAAATGGAAAAACTTAAGAGGTTATTTTTAAATGCAAATTTACATATTGGAAAGCCAAAAATACACAGTAAGAAATGACTGGAAATACAGGCATCTCTAATTTTCAACATCTAAGGTGTCGGAAATGCAGTCAATCTAGAAATCACGTGTTTTTCGGCATGATTCAGTTTCATTTTTTCTGGGCTCATTCATTCTTTTCTGATGACCACGCACAATCAGTGGGCACGCTAACCGTTAGGAATGCTGTCTCCTGGTGGAAAAGGGTCATCACAGGGGTGTATATCATGTCTAAAGATCACCGTAAGGTGAGGACAAAGAGGGAGCAAGATACAAAGAGAATAATGTTTTTCTTGTCTTTCATTCTTTTTCCCCCAAAAGTTCAAAGAGACAAAAAAATAATGGTAAAACAGGCACGGTGATAATGGATGTGAGATTTTGTTGTATCTGCAAAACAACCCAAAATATCAATGTCCTCAGCAAAAGAGAACTGTTATATTCAACCTTATTTCCTATTCTTGGCACTTCAGTTTAATGTTTGTCCGGAATCAGGCTACTCACCTATGTAATCCATGGAACATTAAAATATTTGAATTTTGTCTATCATCTCAAATTACTCAATAAAAGGAAAGCAAAAAAAACAATAATTAAATAATTTGCTTATAATGAATCATCACCAGCCTTCCCCCTCCCTAGCTTGGATATTTTATTGACTTTTGTATTTTAATCTAGTTTCTCTCTTCTTGTTGTTTCACAGTTTCACAATAGAAAGACAGTTCCACACAATTACCATTCTAAAATTCTATAGTCTAAAACACAGTCAACATAAATAGGTACATAGATGATTTCCATCATTTCCTTTAAACTCATTTCCGTTTTTCCTCTCACTTTTAACCTACCAAACCAAATTATTACTGAATAACATCTTAGCCTCAGATAAGCTCTCAAATGTTTCTTTGAAAAGATGAATGTTAATTTAAAACAAATGCTTTTCACCTCTCTTTAAAAAAATAAAAAGTAAAACACAGTCACAGATAATTTTTCGACAATTTTGAGGTAAAGGTCTACCTAGATGGTAGGAGATTAACAGAACTGGCAAACCTTTAGAATGACCACAAAAAAAACCCGAGAGAAATCACAGGCTGGTAAAATCAAGAATGAAGAATAGACATTGATCACTACCAACCAGAAAAACTTCACAAGGATTACGAGGGAATACTCTGAAGAAGTTTATGCCACCAAACTAGACAACGTAGATGAAAAGGAAAATTCCTGGAAACATACAAATTAACAAAACTGACTTAAAAAGAAAGAGATAAGCTGAATAAATGTATAGCAAGTTAAGAAATTGAATTAGTAATTAAAAATCTTCCCACAGAGAAAACCTCAGACCCAAATGACTTCACAGGTGAATACCTAAAAAAGAAATACCAATCTTTCACAAATTTTTCTAGAAGAGGAAACACTTCCTAACTCATTCTATGAAACCAGTTTTATGCTGACACCAACGCCAGACAAAAATAACACAAGAAAACTACAGATCAATATCCCTCATGAATTAGATGCAAAAATACTCAACTAAATATTAACAAATCAAATCTAGAAACACAGAAAAAGAATTACATACCATGAACAAATGGGATTTATCCAAAGAATGCAAAGTTGGTTTAACCTCCAAAAATCAATTAGTACTATATGTCATATTAATAAACGACAATACTACATGGGTGTCTCAATAGATACAGGTTTTTCTTTCAAAAAATCCAACACCCATCTGTGGTTAAAAACTCCCAACAAAGAATTTAGCATCTATTCATTCACGGTCAGGGCTTTCTATTTAAGACATTTTTCCCTACTCTAGGCCATGAAGCTACCCTGTATTATTTTTTACCTTTCATCTTTAGATCTACAGTCTGTCTGGCATTGATTTTTGTGTATGTTATAAAGTAGGGGTCAAATGTCATTTATGGACATCCATCTCAAGGATCACACACCAATGACCGAAAAGACCATCCTTTCCAAACTATTTTGCACTTAACATAATCAAATGTCTACACATGTTTGGTTCTGTTTCAGGGCTTTCTGTTCAGTTTCATTCATCTGTTTGCCCACACTTGTGACAATACCACATGGTCTAGAATATTACAACTTTATAAACTCTTGATATCTGATAAGTCCTGCCACCTGTTGTTCTTCAAGGATGTCTTGAAATTCTTTGCCCTCTACATTTATATAAATTCTAGAAACAGATAGTCAAGTTCCACCTCCTAAGATTTTTTCATGCTATGGACTAGGGTTGAACAGTATCTATATCAATTTAGGGTGAACGTCTATATTTAGTCTTTCATACCATGAACATGGTATATTCCCTCTTTTCTTACCTGTTCCTTAAATTCTCTAAATATTTTATGGTTTCCTATGTAAAGGTATTATAAATTTCTTGCAAGTTCTATTCCTATATATTTGGATTTTTAATGCTATTATAAGTAGTACCTTTATTAACTTCATTTTCTAATTGTTTACGGCTATAGAGAATCTAGCAACCATGCTAAAGACACACCTTAAGTCTAATAACTTACACGGATTCTTTTGGATATTTCTGCATACACAATAGTTTCGCCTGCATATACTGAATTTTTTTCTTCTTTTCCAACTCTAGTATCTTTTATTTCTTTTTCTTATCTTACTGCACTGGCAAGAACCTACAATATAATGCTGAATAAATGTGGTAATTACAAGCATCCTTATCTCATTTCCAATTTTAGAAGATAACTTTTCATTATTTCAACACTAATATGATATTTGCTCTAAGTTTTCTTACCGATACTCTTCCTAGTTTGCTTAAAAGTTTTTCATCATGAATAGATATTAAATTTTAGTGTTTCCTGCATCTAATGATGACTGTATAGTTTTTTCTCCATCGATATGGTGAGATGCATTGGATTTGTTGAATGCTAAACCGACACTGCATTCTAGAATAAACACAAATTGTTCATGATATATTATCATTTTATGTTGATAGAGCTAATTGTTATTTTTTAGGATTTTTGCAAGCATGTTCATGAATGAGACTGTCCTAAGGTTTTTTTCTTGTAACATCCTTGACAATATTAGATATTAAGATTATGCTAGGGCTTCCCTGGTGGCGCAGTGGTTGAGAGGCCGCCTGCCGATGCAGCGGACACAGGTTCATGCCCCGGTCTGGGAAGATCCCACATGCCGCGGAGCGGCTGGGCCCATGGGCCATGGCCGCTGAGCCTGCGCGTCCGGAGCCTGTGCTCCGCAACGGGAGAGGCCACAGCAGTGAGAGGCCTGCATACCGCAAAAAAAAAAAAAAAAAAAAAAAAAGATTATGCTGGCCTGGCAGGATTTTCAGGCTCAGAGGATTTTGTCCACCTGATTCCAAAGCTCCTCATACATTCTCCCTCCAAAACATACACAAGCAGAGTGACCACATATGATCCATGCCTTCCAGCATTAATATAGGAGGCAGAATACAACAGCCTTCAAATCATCTGTAAGTGGAGGAATAAACTAACTGAATTCCAACAGAGCTTCCAACACACACCACTGCAAGCCTAGAGATGCTTCTCGTGCTGAGTCACTGACACGTTGCATTATTCAAGTAAGCCCACCACATCTAAAACACCAACTTGGAAGGCTCAACCATCACTGAAAGTACAGGTTTTGTTGTTTTCATTCCTGATCCTCATGTAGTTTTTTTTTTGTTGTTTTTTTTTTTTTTTTTTTTTTTTCTTTTTGCGGTATGCAGGCCTCTCACTGTTGTGGCCTCCCCCGCTGCGGAGCACAGGCTCCGGACGCGCAGGCCCAGCGGCCATGGCTCACGGGCCCAGCCGCTCCGCGGCATATGGGATCCTCCCAGACCGGGGCACGAACCCGTATCCCCTGCATCGGCAGGCGGACTCTCAACCACTGCGCCACCAGGGAGGCCCTCTCATGTAGTTTTAATTATCATTATTTATATACAGCTTTATTATGATGAATATTTCCTATAAGTTCATTCAAATCTTTATTTAATGGGGGACAAGACAGACAAGCTCCCACCACTTACGTCCAATAAAATCATAAGCATCTCAAACAGTAAAAAATTGGATAAAATATACATTCCATTTAAAAAAACTGTACATGGAACTTTTACTTATACACAGTTGATCTAAGTTATATCAGTGTCCAAAAAGAGAAAAAATGCTGAGTAAATATTAAAATGCAGGGCAATATTGTCTCAAATGAAATTTGACTATCAGTAGCAACCAAATAGCCTAAGAAATAAAGCCACAAACTTCTGAACTGCATAGCAGAAAAAGTAGCCATAAATGTAGTTTAAAAGAAAAATTCTGTCCTAAACCCTTTAATGCCTAAACCCTAACACAATTCTTTCAAATGATACCCTAAGTTTTGTCATGGCCATAATTTTTTTTTTGGAGGGATAGAATGAAAGAAACTGGGCATATTGGAAATGGAAGAAGTCTTTAATTAGCCTATGTGATGCAATGGACAAACAGCACAGAAGCTGTGCATTTTTAATTACAGCTCAGGTAGGGACTTCATTATCGCTGATAAGCCTTGTAACCGTTCAAAATTACAATGCCAATTTTTAAAAAGAAGTAACGTTTTTTTTTGTTTGTTTGTTTGTTTTTTTTTTGCTGTACGCGGGCCTCTCACTGCTGCGGCCTCTCCCGTTGCGGAGCACAGGCTCCGGATGCGCAGGCTCAGCGGCCATGGCTCACGGGCCCAGCCGCTCCGCGGCATGTGGGATCTTCCGGGATCGGGGCACGAACCCGTGTCCCCTGCATCGGCAGGCGGACTCTCAACCACTGCGCCACCAGGGAAGCCCAAGAAGTAACGTTTTAATAATCTTCCTCCCTGGGATATCTCAAAGAGCAATTCCCACTTCAGTCAAGCCTTTGGAAACAAAGTTGTTTGCAGTGTGTAATTAAAATCTGAAGGCCGGTGACTGGGGAATTTGGGGGTTTCTGAGACTGCTGGTTTTTAAACCAATAATCAAGGTAGTTAACTCTAAAGGTGTACAAAAACGGGAGACAAATCCTATGGAAAACTAAGAACCAAGATATGTTTTAAATCTACAGGGTTGGTTATAAAACAAATGTTTTTCTATTTCTACTGAAACAGACGAATGTCCTAATCTGAAAAAGTACAATCATGCCCCCAAAATTAAGGTCTTACTTTGCAGACATGGAAAGTGAATCTATCCCTCCCCTTTCTAGGCTGTGGACAGCCTCGCACAGGATGAGACCAACATGAGCACAGGCTCTATCTCCCTGCAACCTTCTGGTTCATGCCATCCTCCTTTTGGATTGGATATTTTGCTCCCTCCTGTTTAGACACTATTCCTTCCATGCACCACAGGGAGTAATTCAAATCCATGGTCTCTCCTTAAGCATTCACTCTAACCTGAGGAAAGAACACCACCCAGCAAAGAGTTACAAAGTCAACTGAAAGCTGATATCAGCCTAGGTAATTCCCTAACACAAGACTACATAAGGTAATAGGCAAAAACCAACACCCTCTGTGTCATACACATATTTTGAGGGCAAAATGACTCAGATCAAGTTTTTTAAATTACATAGTAGGGGTAGTGTTCTGCTTAGGTCATGAATCAAAACTTATGACATATTCAGTCAATGAAAGAATATCTGTTGAAGCTCTTCTATGGCAAAGAATACACTATTTCATCCACTTAGCTGATAAAATATGGCTACATGGGTTGTGGTTTACAATCACATCCATACTTTTATATCACAACAGAATTTCACTGAACTGTTCATGTGCACAAAAACAAGTGCCAGCACTCAATGACAGGATGCTATGAGATGAACTAAAATGCAACGTTTGTAGTAGGCGACGCAATCTCTGGATTGCGCTGCAGCACAACGTTTACAGGTCCAGTACGGTTTTCAGAAATCAGAAGTACTCAGAGACCAAAGGTCACATCAGCTGGGGGAAGACAATGTGTGTTACCACTGCGAGCTAAGGCCATGGCCTAACGAGGTCTTTACCTGAGGTTATCTGACAAAGGCAGACACACCTACCAAACAGGCACCACGCTGTCTGGGTGTTGACCAGGAGGGAGTTTATAGTTAAGTGAGCAGGACAATGGACCCTTTGCCTCAGCTCTCTAGCTTTTGACCACAGGAGCTTGGCTGTATCAACACTGTTATCAGCAGTAACTAGCGTGATATATAGTAGGCACTCAAACACGTGTGGACCTCCTGAAAAGAACCAGAAAGCAAAAACTGAAAGAAAAAAGTTAAAATAAATAAAACATTGAAAAAGTTCAAGAATATATAAAATAGCTGAAGACGTCTTTACATTAGTTTCAAGACCACTGCTCCAGAAGGTCAAAGGGCATCCCAACAAGAGGAGCAAGGGACAATGTCACCCGTACAAAGTTTAGAGATGATCCCAGATGCTGTGCTCAGGGTCAAGGCCCAGAGGCTCTAGTAGACCTGAAAGGTGGGAGAATACCCTGGGATGTTTGGGATGTTTAAAATTAAAAAAAAAAAAAAGCCAACAGAAGCCAAGAGCTAACGTCAGAGAGAACAGGCCCAGGTCAGGGGACAGGAGACAGAACAGGGTGGCTCTACAGATCAGGACTGAAACCCGAGTATGGGAAAATATTCTAATCTAGGGACATCTACTAAGTTAGGAGGATAGGCTCTGACACAAAACAAACAAGACTGGCCTTGAGGTAAGTGGCTGAGAAAGCACTGCCAGGACAGGGCAGCAACGGAGAGGACGTCACAGATAACGTGACCGCAGAGGACACCAGGACCTGGAAAAAGACAAGGCTGTGCGCACACAAACCCACCCTTAGAAGGACCACCCGTCCTAGGAAAAGCATGCCTTAAAAGGAAAACAGCATCCTAAAAAGGTTGTTTTTAATAAGAGAAAATAAAGTCACTGTTAAAAAAATTCCACCCTGCACCAGACGTTCCTCTCTAGTGAATGCCCCTCTCTCCTCTTCAAAATCCAGCCTCCCTTGACTGGCTTCACCCCCTTAGCACTGTCACCCCTTAATCCACGGCAATAAGGCTCCACTGTGATGCCTCTTGCCAAAATCAGTAATTACATCCTAGGGCTAAAACCAATGGAAATTTTGAAAGCACCATCTAGCCACCTCTGTCTAGCAACCTCTCTCTCTCGGTACTTTAATATGCACAAATCCCTCCCTTAAAAAAGAAGAAAAGGGCCCCCTTCACCCACCCTCCTCCGTCACCCTTCAGCACCAGCACACTCTGTGGCCCCGCTCACTAGGAAACCCTCTTACAAACCAGCCGTCTCACTCCTGTCCCCATCACTGTGGCATCACTGCCGTCAGCTATGTTACAATGACCTGGCTGTTACCATCCCTCTTTGCTGAGGTTTTCCTGGACCGTGGCTTCCCAGACACCCATCCTTTCAGTCTCAGTGTGGGAGCCTATCTTTTAAACACAAGAGTCCTTCAGATCCCATCCTCCCCACTCCTTCTCTTCACGCATGCTCTGCACAAGCTTCTTGAACCTACTCCATTAACAAAGGCAGAGGTTCTAGAACTTTCTCTTCTCACTGCACCCGTTCACTCAGCCCTGATTGCAAGGACAGATGCCTACTGAGTAATGGAACCATTAGATACTGCAAATAACAAGTATCTATGTCCTAGCAACTTAGTACCCATTTGAAAACAGCACACTTCAACTGAGAGAAAGTGGGTATTTCACTTCTCTCTTCAGTAAAACACAAACAGCATAATTTCTCACACCTTGGAGTCAGACTGGATAGCACCTCCCCCGTTCCCTGGTCCACACCGATCTGCACGCACAACAGCAACCAGTGAAACCCCAGCTTTGCAAAGATGACGTCATCAGAAGGAACGTGACATAAACTCCTGGAGAAACTGAGCAGGCAGGTCCCGCAGGGCTGACAGCTGTTTGCACTGCTGAGCATCCTTCATCGAACTCATACTCCCTGCGAGTTCACTGTGGCAAGCAGTTTGGGAACCGGTGCTGAGAACTCTCACACGCGTGCCTCCAGTCCAGACACCTCCCAATATCCGGATCCCAGTGCAGCCACTGACCGCTGCGTCCCGCAGGCACCTTGAACTTGACAAGGGCAGCATCTTTCCCCCAAACGGCGGCTGCTCGCTGTCCTGGTGCCTAAGGACAGCCTCACCACCCACCAGCCGCCCGGCCACAACTCGGCACTGCCCTGTCCCCTCGCTCTCCCAGCACACGCGCGCGCACACACACGTGCACACACGCGCGCCGACAACGCCGTCCTACCCCCTCAGGCGCCCCTCCCTCCAGCCTTGCCCCGCTATCCGTTTTCCAAGGGCACGTCTGACTGCGTCCGTTTGGGTCACCCAGCGGGGAGGCCAGGCCCCTCCTAACGGGCCTCGCAGGGCCCCGGAGGCCCGGCCCAGCCCTCCTCCTCCCACGCGGCGCCCTGGCCCCCTCCCCCCACGCCGCCCTAACCTCGGCTCTAGCTGCTCCAAAGCCTCGTGCCCCCGACAGGCCTCTGTACTCTCTCCTTTCCCCCTGGCACTTCTGGGGGCGCTTTCCTCGTCTCTCCGAACCGTCCCCAGGCTCGGGTTTCTGGTCATCCCGGGAGCTCCGCGAGGGCCCGTTCGGAGCACACTGCGCCGTGACCAGCGGCTCCCACGGTCGCAGACGCCGGCGAACCGGGAGCTCATCCGGGGCCCACAGAGGCACCTGCCTTGTTCCCCTGTGTCCCCGAACACCCCGTGAACCCTGGAGTTCGCTGAATGAATAAGGCGGGCCCATGAGTGGGTCCGGCCAGTCCCGGGATGCTCCACGGCCCTCTGCTCTGCTTCAGCAGCCGCCGCGTCGCACGGGAACTCGGCGCACCATGAGCATCCTCAGAGCTGTCGTCTCTTATTTCTGCAATCCCAGTACTGAAATAGCAGCGCCCGGTACTTCGCTGGCATCCACTGAAGGGCTTTTGAATAAAAAAGGTGACTACCCCATGGCATTAAGTGCGGTCACCCCTGGAGAAAGAAACAGGACCAGACGGGGGGCGACAGGACCAGGAGGAAGAGGAACTCAGACTTCCTGCTCCACTTATCTCTACAGTGATGGTAAATGTATGTTACAACATGCGTTATTTACGCATTGCTGGTCTACGATACTCCTGCATTACCAGCCTAAAAGGAAGTCAGGGGTAGAGAACCAGCTGGGAAGAGGCATGCATGGGTCCCAACGCCAAGAGCAGCTCCTGAGAACATCTGACCTCAAAGAGGAAAAACAGGCCCTGAGAAAAAAAAAAAGGACTGAAAAGAGAAGTCGAACATCTGCAGTCTGTCCAGCCATATGGAGGCGCTCCCAAGAAAACATAAGGAGTTATAGCAGCCTGTGAGCGGAAAACACAATCTCGAATATTCTTCAGAGAAAGTCCTGGGAACTCTAAACGACCATAAGCAGTGGCCCATGAGCTATATGTTGAATACTTATAACAGGCAACTATTTCAATCAAAACGTTCCAATAACCAGAAGGTTCCTTGCCACATGAAGGCTTCCATGGGAAGGGTAAGGCGCGTCTACAAGGACACACTGAGAAGAGATGGGTGCTATAATATGTTGGCAGGACCGCTCGGCAAAGTGTGTTTTTTCACCTTTATTTTCAGAATTTTGTAAAAATGGTGTAGCACATCATTGCCTATTAGGTCATAAATCTGAGGCAAACAGAAAACAGCAACCAGAAATGCAAGAACAATTTTTATAAGGAGATAGTTCCAGAACGAGCTTCTTTTCACTGTGTTAAGAAAACAGAGACTACAGGTCAGACGGTAACTATATAAAGCCAACCAAACTTTCCAACCTAGTGAGCTTGAAACATCTGAAAAGACGCAACTCTCATGAATATCAATTAAGGAGGTTTTTAAAAAATGAAGAAAAATTAGTATGACGTGGACTACGCTCTTAGGAAGGAGACCAGACACACAATGAGAACTGCCTATGGGAAAGGCCAAACCCGGCTTTCTTTCGTTTAACCTCTCAAGTAGATAAAAGAACTAGCTTTAAAGAATCTCTGCATTGTTTCACTGCTAGAAAAGGAAAGTTGGGTAAGGCACGTAAAAAAAGAAGCAACCAGCGTTCAATAGAATTTGCCGTAGAGGCAATAGAGAAGTAAGTCAATTATAACACTTTGAACCTAGTTTTGATAGAGAAGCAGACATTTTAAGTTTTAGACAAACCTAATTTTTTTTAAGGTGCAAAACATTTCTAATGGCTGGCTCCTGCCCTTAAAAAATGTGGATTCCGATTCTTAATCTTTCATGCCTCACGATGCATTTGATTTGAAGAGCCTCAAAGCAAAAACAGGTCTTTTTAATTGTCAGTTGTTAAAAACTTAATAATTACTGCTGGTAATAACTGAGAATTTAAAATTCATCCCCAAATGAGAAAGAATTCCTATTGCGCCCAATAGCAGCTAAGAAACGAGATGCTCCATTCATCCTTAAACCCACAGCTGAGTTTCTTAATAATTAAGAACTCTGCTCTCCAGTGGGGAACTCTCCCTTGCACAGAAGCTGAACCAAGAAGAAATCGCCATTGCCGATTAAGCAGCACACACGGAGAGGCAAAAGCTTTCCCCTCGCCGAAGGCCCGGCGCGGAGGAGGCGCGAGAGCCGGGCCCCGCCGGGAGAGCCTCCCGGGAGGACGCATTCCGGCCCGCGGGCCCCGGAGCGCCCAGTCCCCGCGCCCCGCAGCGGGCCGCTCGCAGGCTGCCGACCCCTTCCCGGCACCCGGAGCCCAGCCCGGCTACCGAGGCCGGGACCGGGACCCCGGGCGCCCGCAGCCCCGGGGGAGGGGGCACCGGCCGCGGGGAGGGCTTAGCCGAGGGGAGAGGGCCGGACCCGGGCGGCGGGCACGCGGGGACTGGGCCAGGTGCGGCGAGGTCGCGCGCAGCCCGGAGGGACGCGAGGCTCCCGGACGCGGGGCAGCCCCAGGCCCATGCGTGCGGCGCGGGCCGAGGCCCGGGCGCCACCTGCGGCCGGGATGGCGGGCGCCTGCCCCGCAGCCGGGCGGCGCACACCGAGGCCGAGGGTCGGGGGGCGGCGCGGGCGAGAACGGCGCCGGGCCGCGCAGCGACGGCGGGAAGCCCGGGCCGGCGCGGGAGCCGGCGGGGAGGATGCGCCAGGCTGCAGGGCGGGCGCGGGCGGCGGCGCGGCCGCAGTGGGCCCCACCGCCCGCCCGAGCGCCCGGGCGATGCAGCAAGTTCACTTGGCCGCGGGGCTGCGGGGCCCGCGCCCGCCTCTGCCCGCGGGGCAGCCGCCCGACCCGAAGCCGAGCAGCGCAGGGGTCAAGGCCGGACACAGGGAGCCGGCCGGCCGCAGCCCGCACTTACCGGTCCGCGGTTCCGCCGCCGGCGCCGGCGCCGCGCTCCCAGCTCCATGGTCCCGCCGCCCCGCGGCCGCCCGGCGCCCCCACCCCGCACCGCCCCGCACGCAGCGGCACCAGCGACGCCGCCTCCAGCCCGGCCACGGCCGCGGCCACGCCCCCTCCCGGCGGGGTGCCAGGCCGGAGCGAGAGGGGGGCCCAGCGCCGGCTCCACCAACCAGGGCCGGAGAGCCGGCCGCTGCTCCCGGATTGGCGAGCGCCTCGGCCAATGGGGGCGTGGCAGGAGCGCGGCGCGTCGGCGCCGGGGGGCGGGGGATTGCGGAGGAGGCGGCTCTAGCCCTTCGTCCTCCGCCCCGGGTCGGGCTGAGGCTTTGGCCGGAGTCCCTCCCGGAGTGGACAGGTAGGGACTCTTGGGGCAGTGTTTAGCCTGGGGGCCGTGCCACACCTCCGCTTACGATGTACCACTGCAGTCCCTTTGGGTTTCCACCCATACCCTAACCTTCCCTGGGTTTGAGGGCTCTTGGAGACAGAGGTCCATCTACCTGTGTGCTGCAGAGTTGAGGGTCCACAACCCTGAGAGGATTACAGCCATGCCCTCGGTTGGTCTTATGCCCTTCTCAAATCCGTCAGCATTCTGCCTGCAGAATCTTCTCATTCCCTCTGCAGATTCCTCTCTTCTTTTCCCCCCGCCTCCGACTTTAGTCTCCCTCCGCCCAGATGTGAGAGAATCCACAATACCTCTTTAAATACAGGGTATCCCTTAAACTACCCAGCCAAGCCCCCTGGCAGTGGGACTTGATTGATGACTCGGGGGTAAGCTTAAGGAAAGAAAAGGGAGGAGGAAAAGGAAGGAAAGGAAGACAAGAAAAAAAGGAGAAGCCAATTATGTTCTCCTAGGTCCTGAAGGAAAAGGGTTTAAAAACATCAAACAGAAGTGTTATCTTTATTTCACTTTATTTTACTTGCCTTTATGCTTTTTGGTTTACCAATAAGGTCACTAAATTGAAAAGCTTTTAGGAAATAAGTTCAAATCCCAATAAAGAGTCCTAGAAAAACTAACTCAGGTTGTCTTTATAGACATGTGATAACTACCCACATCTGATCCGGCTCGTAACAGCAACTAAATGCTAGGAAAAATGCATAGCAGCTGATAACAATTTTAGCAAAGTTTGCAGCACCAGAAATGCAGAAGAAAACGCATGCATCACTCTTCATGTGTAATCTATTAACCTACATTACTTCCAAAGGAAGCGTCTTTAAAGCTCTATTTTAAGGTGACATATTTAGTTTCCATATCATGTCAACATGAAATATTCTGGTCATTAATAAGGTAAACAGGATTTTAGTGAAATATTACAGTACTCTGTATTTGTAGTATTGATACTAGGGTGATAAATTTCTGTTGCATGCAAAGCTGACTTGTTATTCAAGTTGAAACGGCTTTCCTTCATTTTATCTTCATTTACCCAGGGGAATAGCTTCCAGGTCTATATTTAGGTCATTGATTTAGAATTCAAAAATGTGAAGGTGTAAGATACCCAGAGTCTGTTTTCAGGGTTGCTGATCACATTTCCCTTGCTTCTCCTGTCTTCAGTGACCCCCCCAACTTTATATGAACTGCTGCAACACTTAATTCACACCCACTATTAGCCCTTAATTGTACTGTCCTGAAGTGTTCAGGATTGTTTCATATAAGTCGGTTTTATCTCTAATTAGATGGTAAGTTCCATAAGGGTAAGGTCCTTATTTTATACTACTGTTTCCTTCCCCCGTGCTGTCTGGTGCAGTGCTGAATATGTAGTAAATATAACCCTACCCTTAGTATTGTGTCCATAATGTAGAGAATTTTCTTCAAATATAGTACTTCTGTGAACCAGCCCTTTAAATAAAATTGCTCAGAGCAGTTGCATTGAGGGGCTAATGCCACATACTTAGCTGGAAAAATGTTGCCAAATCAGGGAGTAAATTGGTTGCCTGTAACAGAAACTTGAGTAAAGTGCATACCAACAGGGGTTGCTTCTTACCACGTGACAGGAAGTCTGGAGACAGCCTGGAGGGTCTGCAATATCTCCAGGGTGTCAGTATATCTCAGGCTCCTTCTCCCCGTTGGCTCTGCTGTCCTTGACATGTGACTTTGTCTTCCTCTCACAAGATGGCTGCTCCCCTTCTGGACATTGTATCATATTCTGGAAAATGGTAGGGGGATGGGTAAAGGACGTAAGATCAAAGAGATGCCCGCCAACTGAATCTTCCCCTTAACAACCTTTCTGGGAGGCCCTAACCAGCACCTTCTGTTTGCTTCTTATTGGCCAGACCTGTGTCACACTGTGACATACCCCTGAGTGCCAAAGAGTCTGAAATACTAAGTAATATAAGCCAGACACCTTGTCTGCACCAATGTGAGGGTTCCGTTAGTAAGGGAAAGGGGGAATGCAGTTTCTGCCACAGTTGCTGAATAAATGACATTCCCTACTCTCTCCTGTTTATTTATTCATGAAATGACCCACTTTTTTTTAAGCCATTCAAATCGCAGTAAGAAAACAACCCAGTATAAAAATGAGCAAGAGATCTGAAGAGATGCCTCATCAAAATAGAGATGGCAATATTCAGATGTCAAATAAGCATTATATGTCAGAGAATTGCAAGTTAAAAAAATGAAATGCCACAACATACCTTCTAGAATGGCTAAAATCCAAAAAGCTGATAATACCAAATGCTGACAAGGGTGGGGAGCAACTGGAATGCTCATTCATGGCTGGTGGGAATGCAGAATGGTACAGCTGCTTTGGAAGACAGCATGGCAGTTTTCCACAAAGCTAAGTGTAGTCTTACCATACAATCTAGCAATCGAGCTCCTTGGTATTTACCCAAAAGAGTTGAAAACGTAGGTCCACATGAAAACCTGCATACAAATGTTTGTTTATAATTGCCAAATACTGGAAGCAACCAAGATGTCCTCCAATAGGTTAATGGATAAACAAACTGGTACATCCAGACAATGGGATGTTATTCAATGATAAAAAGAAATGAGCTATCAAGGCATGAAAAGACATAGAGGAATCTGAACTATATATTACTAAATGAGAGAAGCCAGGCTACATACTATGTGACTCCAACTATATGACATTCTGGAAAAGGCAAAACTATGGAGACAGTAAGAAAAAGATCAGTGGTTGCCAGGGGTTAGGAGGAGGGAGGAATGTACAGGCAGAACACAGAGTTTTTTTGTTTTTTGTTTTTTTTTTGCGGTACGTGGGCCTCTCACTGTTGTGGCCTCTCCCGTTGCGGAGCACAGGCTCCGGATGCGCAGGCTCAGCGGCCATGGCTCACGGGCCCAGCCGCTCCGCGGCATGTGGGATCTTCCCGGACCGAGGCACGAACCCGTGTCCCCTGCATCGGCAGGCGGACTCTCAACCACTGCGCCACCAGAGAAGCCCAGAACACAGAGGATTTTTAGGGCAGTGAGACTGCTCTGTATGCTGTTATAGTGGTGGACTCGTCATTATACATATGTCAAAATCCACAGACTGTACAACCCAATGTATAACACAAAATGGGACCTTCATGTAAACTATGGACTTTAATTAATAAAAATGCATCAGTATTGGTTCATTCATTGTAACCACACCAAAGGAAGATGTTAATGACAGTAGAAACTGTGTGCGGGGCTAGAGGGGTAGGGGGTGGGTATATGGAACTCTATGGACTATCTGCCCAATGATTCTGTAAATCCAAAACTGTACTAAAAAATAAAGTCTGTTAATCATTGTTTTAAAAATGGGAATCATAGTTACCGTAATGATGTCAACATACTGAGGTTACCATAATAAAGAGAAAAAATTTGCTTTGGAGGAGTCACCTTTGTTTTATTTATGGACCTTGAATGCATTCACAGACAAATTCTATTGCCCTTCAACTATTGCTAAATCTTAAAAAATTCTTCACATATACTGTTTTTTCAGTTTTAGCTCTGGGTAAAAGATGCACCAATTGTCTGCACATTGCCACTTTTTTTTCCCTCAATCTTTTTCAGTCTCTGTCTCCCCCCGTCTCCCGCTGCTACTTTATCTATCCCTGTCTCTCTACCTCTCTGCACACAAGAATTTTTTTGTTACTCAACCACTGAAGGTGAATTGCAGACACCCAGACACTGTACCCTAAATATTTCAGCATGTATCTGCAAGAACAAAAATGTCTTATTCTATAATAAGAGACAAGCAGAGCCTACGAAATGGGATCACAGAGACTAGGTATCTCTAACTTCTCAAGACTTCATTACTCCCTTTTTTTCCCCCTCTAAATATTTGTCCAACCTGATATATAGTGCCTTTATCCCCAGGAACTGATATCATGTTGAAGCAGGAAAATTAAATTTGGGAGCATGGGAGGTGATGATAAAGCATCGCGCTAAAGAGAATTCTGGTGATGTGAAGCGATCAGTCATTTCGTGTTCCGTGAAATGATGTGTGTGAAGCACGTGGTGCAGCCGCTCCTGACCCGCCAGTGAGCTGAATGCATGCTGTCTGGTGTTATTATAACAACTGAACAAGCTCTCAAGCACATTCCTAATGAGATCCTCACAGCTATATTTTTAAAAACCTTTTGAAATGTGCCATCTTTGTTCCACTTCACCCTTGCCTGGTCAAAATCTTGGATAAATTCCCAAAGTTAAAATGTAGGCAGCTTTAGTGTCATCTTTACTTCGAATCAGATGAATCTGGGAGTGATGACACCGTGACTTTTTCAAGATGCTTTTTAAAATGAGATACATACTCAGTGATTTACTTAAGTTCTCTTTAGTGGAAAAGTCTTTAGTGGAAAAACAATTGTCATTCTTTTTACTTAATAGCATGTCATCTTACATAAAAATTACAAACTGTTTTGCATTAGGAAGTGAGTTCAGTCTCACTTCAGGGGAAGCAAAAGAACAAGAGTGGGGCCTCCCTGGTGGCGCAGTGGTTGAGAGTCCGCCTGCCGATGCAGGGGATACGGGTTCGTGCCCCGGTCTGGGAGGATCCCATATGCCGCGGAGCGGCTGGGCCCGTGAGCCATGGCCGCTGGGCCTGCGCATCCGGAGCCTGTGCTCCGCAACGGGGGAGGCCACAACAGTGAGAGGCCCGCATACCGCAAAAAAAAAAAAAAAAAAAAAAGAACAAGAGTGGTTACTAATTAAAAGAATATAATTAGAATATGTAAGAAATCAAATTATAAGAGCCCAATAATTGTCGGCATTTTTGACATGTTCATCTGTACTTGTTCTTAAATGAAGTGAAATAATGACTATAAATACCTCAGTTCTCAAGAGTTAATTTAGCCCCGTACATAAATCTTTATAAACACACTTCACTTATTTAGCTTTCTTTTGAAGGATAGTATCTATTTTTATCTTGACACTAGAGCGAGATAAATACACATATCTACATACCCACATCTCACAAGAATAAAATCTACCCCAGAAAAATGAGGAGCTTTATCTTCAATCGGAATATTAGCCCAATTATCTCATGAGAGCAGGGCAGTATATTGATATTAACCTTAGTTTCAAGTGAGGAAAATTATGGGAAGGTGAAAATAATTCACACATAATAACAATTCATAATTTGCAGTATGATGTGCTTGCTATACTTAACATTCATAACATCTATTCAGTACATGGAATTACGCCCATTTTACAGATAGGGCACAGAGGAATTACGTTATTTAACCAGGGTCACTCGAGTCGGTGACATTTTCGAGGGAAAGCTATTTTTCCAATGAACCAGGACATCTGTGAAAACGGCCACGTGTACACACTCTTCTGCGACCACAGCAGGTATGTCCCTTGTTTGTTCCCTGCCCCCCTTTCCTAGTGCCACTACCCAAGCTGAGGTCACTGCCACTGCCTTCTGTGCTGTAGAATATTTCTAACACGTGTACCCTGGCTTTATTCCTCTTCAGCCTGTCTTCACACTATTTTATGGGTGATTTTTAAAATTCATATAGATCTGATTGCACCTCTCTGCTGCTCAAAAAACTTCAGAGGCTCCTACTGTCTACAAGATAAGTCAAATCATTTTCCAGCTCCAACCAGTTTCCCTACAGCATCCTGAACTGCTAGCGTTCTCCCCATGTGCCTGGGCTGTCTGAGTACCTGTGGTGCCCTTCCCTTCAGCACCCGGGAAGCTCACCTTTCACAAGGCAGCTCAAATGTCACCCTCTCCGGAGCCTTCTTGCATTTATTCACGTCTGCCTCTGCGCTCACATTGTACCTCTCCACCTGCCTTTCCTCCCACAAGTATTTCACTGTCCCCCACCAAACAGGGAGTCCCTATAGGGCAGAGGCTATTTCTTATCCATCTTGAATTCCCAGCCCCTACGGCATGCTAGGCACATAACTAATATTTGTTGAATGGATTTCATGATAGCAGAGGAATAACTAATGTCCGAGCCATCCAAATAGCACTTAAAGACAGAGGGCTCCAAGGCATCAGTCTTACAAATTTCCATGGTGAGCGCGTGGGAAACAGGCTTCCATCCCCCGCAAAGGCCATGAAGCTGATCACAGCAGCAACAGGAAGAGGGAAGGTGTCTGGGTGGTGGGCAGCCTGGCAGCGTGGGCCTGTGTGTCCTGCCTCCTCCACACTGCCCCAGCCCGCGACACTGGTCAGCTTCTCCTGACCCTCATCCAATAGCCTCACAGTCTGACCTTGCTGTGGGGAAAGCATCTGGATCTGAAGTTATCTGGCTGCCAAATGCGTTACAGCAAGATAAGCACGGGCCATAATTAGATGCCATTTATTGTCTGCTCACTCTGGGCCCCAGAACTTTGGGAGGCAGGGGGATGGGCTGCAGACAGCGTGAGCTCTTGAATGGACCCCTCAGGATCTGCACTCCACACCCCTGTTCACTTAGGACAGTAACTTAGTGTCTCTGAGCCCCCAGTTGCCTCAGATAAAATGAGCATAAAAGTGGTTGTACCGGGCTTCCCTGGTGGCGCAGTGGTTGGGAGTCCGCCTGCCGATGCAGGGGACACGGGTTCGTGCCCCGGTCTGGGAAGATCCCACATGCCGCGGAGCGGCTGGGCCCGTGAGCCATGCCCGCTGAGCCTGCGGGTCCGGAGCCTGTGCTCCGCAGTGGGAGAGGCCACAGCAGTGAGAGGCTCGCGTACCACAAAAAAAAAAAAAAAAAAAAAACACTTCCCACTCGCTTGCCAGTGGAAACCAGGAGAAGAGGTCAGGCTCAGCCAGGCTGGGGAAACCAACAGTGCCCTATGATCTTTCTGAAATTCCAATTTTTTTTTAATTTGAAAGAGAGAGAAGCTTCAGGCAGGTGCCATAAAACATGGCTCCAGACACCAGGACTGAGGACTTGAAACCATCAAGCCTCTGGGACCTGGCAGCTCTGTTTGTTTAGTGCTGCCCTGGCTTCTTACCTCGAGTCCACACACTGCCTCTCTTCCTTGCCCTAGGGTTGGGTCTTTAGAGCTGAAATTTAAAACAGCATGAATCTATTCCTCTCCCCATCTCAGCGCCCCCATGCAATAGTGATACTTCTCTTCATATGATTCAGAATGAAGTCATCATCTCTTTGAATGATCCCTATTGTATTTCTTCAATTATAACTGAAAGCTAAAGGCTTTCTGAATCAATAAGTGATCCATCTTCATTCCCAATAACTTTGTCCATTTGACCTACATAGTTTCCCAGTTTCCCATGTTTGTTTTCAAACTAAGCAGACAGCCATCCATCCACCCACCCATCCATCCATCCATCCATCCATCCATCCATGATTTAACCCCTCCCACACATGCAGAGGAGCCCCAAGAGTCCAGGGGAAAGGCAGGAATGCTTCCAGAAAAACAAAGACCCTGGGTCAAAGCCAGGACAGACACCTTCCCATCACCTCCGCATCACTCCAGCGTCCTGCTGCCCAGACGTGACTCAGAGAGGTGGGGCTCAGGCTTCAACACAGGAATCCACGAGCCGTGACGTCCCAAAGCCCTGTGCTACCTTCCTTCACGTCTTCATTTTCTTTACCTACTTTACAGGCTCACACCTTCTAGCCCAACTCAGAAATTATTTGTCCTGTTAAACCCATACGCTCCTCATGCATAGACACCGTTTCTGTACCCTCCAGACATTCAATACATGTCGCAAGGCAACCAATCTATAAGCATTTGTTGAGCACCTATTCTATGCCCAGGGCAACAACAGCCCTTGCTGGTCAGTTTTCAGTGGGCTTTGGGCAGGAGGTGGTGCCGAGGGCCAATTAACCCAGACGAAACGTGCTCGTTGTGTGGCCTCGAACCCTTATGCTCACGTCAGTGTGTGGTTAACACACAGCCTTGGGCAAAGAGGTGCCCTCCTTGCCGACCACTTCTCACTAGCAGGTTTTGCTTTTGGTTTTTTTTGAAGTTTATTTTATTAAAGTACAGTTGATTTACAATGTTGTGTTAGTTTTCGCTGTGCAGCAAAGTGATTCAGTCATACATTCTTTTTCATATTCTTTTCCAACATGGTATATCACAGGATATTGAATGTAGTTCCCTGTGCTCTACAGTAGGACCTTGTTGTTTATCCATTCTCTATATAATAGTCTGCATCTGCTAATCCCAGGCTCCTACTCCATCCCTCCCCTCCCCACCCTCCCCCATGGCAACCACAGTTCTGTTCTCTATGTCTGTGAGCCTGTTTCTGTTTCATAGATAAGTTCATTTGTGTCATATTTTAGATTCCACATATAAGTGATATCATATGATATTTGTCTTTCTCTGACTTCACTTAGTATGATAATCTCTAGATCCACCCTGTGATCCACCCATGATCTCTAGATCATGCAAATGGCATGATTTCATTCTTTTTATGGCTGAGTAGTATTCCTTTGTATATATTTACCACATCTTTATCCACTCATCTGCTGATGGACATTTAGGTTGCTTCCATGTCTTGGCTATTGTGAATAGTGCTGCTATGAACATAGGGGTGCATGTATCTTTTCAAATTATAGTTTTGTCTGGGTATATGCCCAGGAGTGGGCTTGCTGGGTCATAGGGTAGCTCTAATTTTTTGAGGAACCTCCATACTATTCTCCATAGTGGCTGCACCCATTTACATTCCCACCAACTCACTGGCAGGTTTTGATGCCGTCCTACAATTAAGATCCTGCGGCTCCCCGGCAGATGGGACACAAAAACATTTGAGAAGGAAGTATGGTCTAGATGGAGAACAACAAACGACTTATAGTTTATTTGCCGAGAAGTGCAGGAGGTTAAGTGTCAAACACAACTCTTAGCAAGTCTAGCGTTTTTCTTCTCCAAATATAATGCAGCTGACTGCGCAGCCCCACCTAAACAGCCCACTTCCTCGCGCTAACATGGGCCAAGAATGACAGGCCACCACTGCTCAGCACCGACATGCCATCCCAAACATTTGCAAGTTTGTGGCCAGATACTGGTTTACTCAGTCAACCTGCAATCTTATCTGCAACCGGCCTCGCAGATAGCAAAGATCTTAAGGGTGGAACCCTTTGAAACGGCTAGGCTTTACATGTGACCAACGATCATATTTTGAACGTGCAATTAATCTTCCTTACAGGTGTGTAGCTACAAGGGAAGGACAGTTGCCTCAAAGCAGCAAACATCAGCGTTTCACAGGTGCCCAGCTGGGAGATTCAGGTAGCATTTTTGTAGGGCCAACTGGTTGTCTTCAAAACGTGAGATTCAACTCAGAAAATTCATGTGTACTACAGCCTGGCAGGCATGCACAGTTTCCCGGCATATGGTTCCAAAAAGGAATAAAACAAGTGCCCAAATGACTGGCAGAAGGCAGGCACATTCAGAGTACCTGGTGTAGCGTGACAGACGGATGCAGGGGAAGGTTCGGCCACTCCTGGTCAGAGGCTCGGAAGAGGAAATCTTGAGTAAAGGATGTGGTGTTTGAGATGGAGTTGAAAGGCTAGATGGGGGACTTCCCTGGTGGTCCAGTGGTTAGGACTCCGCGCTTCCACTGCAGGGGGCGAGGGTTCAGTCCCTGGTCAGGGAACTAAGATCCTGCATGCTGCGTGGAGCGGCCAAAAATGAAATAAAATAAATTGCTTTAAAAAAAAAAAAAAAAAGAAAGGCTAGGTGGGACTTCGGAGATATAAAAAGGAGGAACCTGAAGGGTGTTAGAGGGCCAGGTGGGTCCTCGACCCAGCCCTGCCTGCCTTCTCTCCCTAGGAGCTAACATTGATTGCATACTTATTGTATACCAGACACCATTTGAAGTATTTATTACATAATATGATCCATTTAATCCTCAAAATATCCCTCTGAGATTATCCATAAAATAATATTATCCCATTTTTCTTATCAGAAAAGCAAGGCGCAGAACGGCACGACATTCCACCTTGTTCTCATTACCCAGCGAGGCTTGACAAGCAGTCCCTCTAGGGCTGCAGGACCACAGATCCCTGGCTGGGAGCCGGCTCTGACCTGTGGACTTCCTGTCTATTGGAACCTGAACATTTCCACACATTCCCCATCACGGGACCCCTCCGAACCTTGCTCTGGGTTTCAGTGCGTTTGCTCACATGGCTTCAGACACCGTGTTCTGCCTGCCAGATGGGCTGTCCTCCCCACACCTGTACCTTACCTGGGCCTGTCCCACCCAGGGCCTCCGCACGGCAGGAGTCAAGCAGGTTCCCCCCATCGCGTCCAAGGACACTGCGGGAAAAACAGCAAGACGGGCAGTGAGAGGAAGGCAGGCAGGCCACTGGCGCCAGGGTGGAGGTGGGCTCAGCCAGGACGTCCAGGGTCTCAAAGGACAGGACGAGGAACCCGGCCAACTCAGAAGCCAATGGGGAGCCATAGGAGGTTCTAAAGCGTCACTACAAAGGTGCATCTGGAAGCAGTATGGAGGACGGATGTAGGGCCAGAGGATCAAGTAGCGCTTAATTCTGGCTTCTCTGACGTCCCCTGGGAAGTTCCTGGTTTGCCCATCTTCAGAGACTCTGGTGTAACTGGTCTAAGAAAGATTTTTTTTTTTTTTTTGGCGGTACGCGGGCCTCTCACTGCTGTGGCCTAGAAAGATATTTTTTAAATACCATGAGGGTTTTCACTGGGACTGGAGAGTCTTCGAGAAAGGCCATATCCCCAAAACACAGCTGAGCGGTCTACTCATTTGTTTTAAAAAGCCGTCAGCAGAAAGCTGTTTCCAGGATCAAGTTCCTCCTTGGGTTTCTGGTTCCTGCCCTCTTTTCTGCGTTTGTTCCTGAGCCTGGCACCCACCCTCATCCTCTGCCACCTTCACCCCTCCTCGACAGTCCCCGCTCACCTGACTCTCGGTCGGTCACCCCACCGCTCGGTAATTAGCCCTGGCTACGCTTCCAGACTCTGCCTTTGCCTCCAGAGTTGATTTGACGTCTGCCGTTGTGTTCCCGGCAAGCCCACACCCGCAGCCTGTGTGGAGCGGATGGCGGGGGAGGGATGTGAGAGGCTTGAAGCACACAGGTCTCGCAGCTGACTGACGCTGACAGGCTACCACTGAAGAAAGAAGAGCGAGGTTTCATTGAACAGCCATGAATTCCGGCAGCTTATTAGCATTTCCTGAGAACACAGAGTGCGAAGTGTGTAGGAAGGAAAATATCTCCTCGCTTGCGCGTCCTGGGCTGTAGGAGGGTTTGCGTTTCTGGCAACAACACGGTGGTGGTGGTTAACGATGGGAGGGGGGTGAATTGACAGGTGTGGAGAGCACAGCAGGAGCCCATCAGGAGGGAAGGTAAGAGATTAGTAAACCCACGGTGGGTGGATTAGAAACACGCAGGAGGTCCGGCTCCCGAGAAGCCAGAGCAAGGCCAAGGCTCGGCGGCGTGAAGGAGGGTCCGGGCTTTGACTCGAGCCATGATTTGAGTAGAATGAGTATCTGATGAGGATGTTCCCTCCTGGTATAAAATGAAATGATTAAGAGGAGTGGAGCCTTAATGTTTAGATTTCCTCTGTGAGCTTGATACTTCAGATGGGCTCAGTTTGGAACTGGCACATCAGACAAGGAAGTTCTGGTCTGATGGGAACAGAGCTGGGCACCCATGGGTGGAGAACCCCTAGTCCGCTCTGAGGTGTTCCAGGGAGTCCACAGGCCCACACGGCCCCCGTCCAGAGACCTCAGCCTGAAACCTAACAGTTTGATATTCATTTCCTTATGTGCCTCCCCCTTGGGTTCTCTTTTTAAAATTCACTCTCATTTAGAGAAAACACGTTCATCACATTTGCACCCAGGTGTTAATGAGTTCTCAGATCTCCTTTCCTGAGGACAGGATGTTGAGTAAAGGGTGAAATCACCAGAAACTTGGATTATAAATCAGAAAGCAGGAGAGGGAGGGAGGGAGAGGAGAGAGAGTTATTTGTATAGATGTTCAGAGCAGCATGCTTCACAGCAGCCAAAAGGTGGAAGGAACCCACGTTTCCTTTGGGGGATGATTATAGATCAACAAAATGTGGTGCCTCCATACCGTGGAATATTAGGCAGCCTTGAAAAGGAAGGATATCCTGACACACACGCTACATCATGGATAAACCCTGAAGACATCATGCTAAGTGAAATAAGCCAGTCACAGAAAGACACATACTGCATGATGCCACTTATATGAGATACCGAGAGCAATCAAATTCATAGAGACAGAAAGTAGGATGGTGGTTGCCAGGGGCTGGGGGAAGGGGGAGGGGGAGGCCAGTGTTCCATGGATATGGAGTTTCAGTTTTGCAAGATGGAAAAAGTTCTGGAAATTGGTTTCACACCAACGTGAATATGCTTAACACTACGGAACTATTCACTTTTAAAATGGTTAAGAAGGGAAATTTTATGTTATGGGTTTTTTTTTTTAATTCAGGGTAGTGAAAGACAAAAATAAATTTTGCCTATTTTGAAATTCTGCACAGAGCAGGCCCTGAATGGAAATTTCTTGGTTTTATTTGGGTTTATTTTGGGGTTTGTTCTTTTTTTTTTTTTTTTTTTTTTTTTTTTTTTTTTTTGCTGTACGCGGGCCTCTCACTGTTGTGGCCTCTCCCGTTGCGGAGCACAGGCTCCGGACGCACAGGCTCAGCGGCCATGGCTCACGGGCCCAGCCGCTCCGCGGCATATGGGATCCTCCCAGACCGGGGCACGAACCCGTATCCCCTGCATCGGCAGGCGGACTCTCAACCACTGCGCCACCAGGGAGGCCCGGGTTTGTTCTTTTTTTAAGCGACAGAAGGGAGAGATGCATTGTCCTCCTTACTGCTTTTCTGCCTGGAGCTCCCAGCTCGGAAGCCTCGTTGGCAGGTGTTAGGGTCTGTTTCACCATCGTTGTCAAGTTCAGTTCCTACAGACTGGATACCTCCTACGGCGTCCGTGCCCCAGGCAGCTTCTCTCTTGTGAGTCCTCACAACAGTCCTAAGAAGGTAGGGACCACTACTGTACAGCTGGAGAAACTGAGGTCCCTAATCCTCCAGGATCCAAGAGCTGGTGTGCAGAACTCATTTTGGAGAGGTTTTTGTCTTTGTTTTCTTGGCCCTAATCAGTGTTTGTATTCCCCACATCTTCTTTATTCACCTCTGAAGATTACAGAAAACCTGGAAGGGGAAAATAAGAGCCTTCATAGATCTCCTTGAAAACAAGTGGGAGACGCAGCGTGAGCGGAGGAGTGCAGTTCAGTGACAGCCCACTGTGAGCAAGCCTCCCAGCCTGCATCCTATGGCTGCACGTCCACACCATGCATCCAGTCAAAGCGCAGAACAGGCAAACGCCCCTCAATGTGGAGACGCGCGTACCTGCAAAGTTAGCAAACATCCTTGAGATCTTGTGACATAGCCTGCGGGCTGGGAGCCAAGGACTTCTGAGCTGGTGGTCTTCCCTCTTCCAATCTCGTGAAGAGCCTTCCGCAAACAGCCGTGTTTCCTTGTGTTTACACTTCAACACCCGCGGGTAGAGATGGCTCCTCCCCTCTCCCCCCCTCCCCTCCATCCTGCTTTCACTCCTATCCCAGCCAGACCTTTCACTGGTTCTCTCTGGACTTAGGTCAGAGCCCAAACGCTGCCCTACGAGGCTCTTTCGAGGGGGCCCCGCCCCCTTCCAGCCGTCTTGCTCTTGGCTGACGCACACGTGGCCAGATCCACGCTTGTTAAGTTGCTTGTAGTTCCCTGAACACATGACTTTGTCATATCTTTTACATGGTAATAATTGTCTCTACTTACCGAGTGTGTTAAAGCCCTCACATATGTTATCTCCTTTCATTTGTAGAGCAATGCTGCAAGGTATTATTGACCCCGTTTTACAGATGAGGAAACTGGGGCTCGGAAATATTCAGGAGTTTGCCCACGATCACAGAGTTTGTAAGCGGCAGTAAGAATTTGAAACAGGGGACTTCCTTCGTGGTCCAGTGGGTAAGACTCTGTGCTCCCAATGTAGGGGGCCTGGGTTCTATCCCTGGTTGGGGAACTAGCTTCTCACATGAATGCTGCAACTAAGAGTTTGCATGCCTCAACAAGGATCCCGCAACTAAGACCCGGTGCAGCCAAAATACATAAATAAATAAATATTTTTTTAAAAAAAGAATTTGAAACAGGCCTGCCTGACTCCAAAGCCAGTGCTCTCAAACACAATCTGTCTACACGGCCAAGTGTGCTTCTCAAAATGCTACAAATCCTTCTCCAAACCCTCCTTGAATCCCTGCCTGCCCCGCCTGCAGGCGCATTCTGTGACGGATCCTTCCTGCCTTCCTGGTTAACGCCTGTGTACTGAGCGCCTGCCGTGGGCCAGGCCTGCGTGGTGTGCGGGACAGCCATTCGTAAGTGTCAGTCCCTCGGGGGCAGGGCCTGGGCTGTGTTTTGTTGCTTGCCCTCATTTTGCACAGTTCCCCGGTTGTTGAATAGATCGACCTGATTGTCAGCCTGGAGGCCAGTGGCTAAGAGTATTTTACTCATGGAGTAAACCAGCTTTGTAAGTTTACTCAGGGGGGTTCTTCTTCTCTCCAAATCCTTCGGGACCCCGCCCCCCCCCACACACAACAGGGCTGTTCAGGATTAGGCTCAGGGCAGCAGGTCATGGACCCATTTCCCCCGCCCCCAAGGTGTGTGGTCATCATAATCCCCAACTAATCATTTCCTTTAATAGATCCTTTCAAAATTATATCAGTCCCAAAACAATCTGGCTGCTAGACGACTTCTAAGAAATATTCTGCTTGAACTTGCCATGAACCAATTGCCTGAGCATGGGTGACAAGGAGAGACAGCCAGGTGCTCTCTCCTCCAGAGGCCATCGGCGCCAGGAAAGCACAGGACACGTGGCGACTGGCTTGGCCTCGAGTCCTGCCAGGGCGCTCAAGGTGCCGTCTGTAAGAGCAGGTTTATCCGCCACGGGCACCCGCCCATTCACTGTTGACTCACTCCCAGGTCCGTGAAGGGATCCAGTCTCCTCTCCTGACCTCCGGAGAGCGGCCAGGTCACCCATCTTGTCCATCTGGTCAAAGGAGCGAGATGCCCGGTGCCAAGGATTCTGCCCTGGATGGTAGCCAGATGGAAGCTGCGTGAACTCTTTTGGGCCATGAAAGTACCACTTACCAGATTAGAGAACGTTCAGAGCACCTGAGTTGTGGAATTACATCCCGGTAGTCAGTGGTTCCACTAAAACATGTGAAAAAGGAATTAACCAGCACACAGAAGCCTTGGCTGTTTATTCTGTGCCTGGGGAATCATGTCTGCTTTGTGAAACACTGCAAACCAGGGGATTTTATCATATTTTATGAAAATCCAGTCTCCTGATACACTGTTTACAGGTCACCCGTGGTAGGTGCCATCTGTCTACCTCTCGCCTAACTTGAGTCATCGGTGTGGAACACTAAACAGCCTTTGGGAAAAAGTGCTTAGAAATTGGCAGAAGCCTCCTTATGTAGATACAACATCAGGACTGAGATTCATTCATTCATTCATTCATTCATTCTTTCTTTTTCTTTCTTTCTTTCTTTTCTTTCTTTCTTTCCTTCCTCTTTCTTTCCTTCCTTCTGCTTTCTTTCTTCCTTCCTTCCTTCCTTCCTTCCTTTCTCTCTCTCTCCCTCCCTCACTTTCTCTCTTTCTTTCTTCCAGGAAACACTACGGAGGGCACATCAATTAGTCATTTAAGCCCAAAGCTTTCACGCCATTTTCCTTCCATTGAGACATGTTGAATTTATGAGGCTGGGCTTACAGAGTAAATGTTTCCAACATCTCATGGGAAGCTCTTTTTTTTTTTTGCGGTACGCGGGCCTCTCACTGCTGTAGCCTCTCCCGTTGCGGAGCACAGGCTCCGGACGCGCAGGCTCAGCGGCCATGGCTCACGGGCCCAGCCGCTCCGCGGCATGTGGGATCTTCCCGGACCGGGGCACGAACCCGTGTCCCCTGCATCGGCAGGCAGACTCTCAACCACTGCACCACCAGGGAAGCCCCTCTTTTTCTTTCTTTTTTTTTTTTTTGCCATTTTGTATTGTCTAAACTCTAGATATTTCAGGTGTTTCTTTAAAAAAAAAGACAATATTAAAACTTGTATTCTCACTGAGTTTCAGTCAGTAATTTTTCTTCTGGAAAAATGTTCCATAATATGGCAGGAATAACTTGTGGTTATTTCTGGAGAAAGGAAAAGGGAACCAGGTTTAGGGGTGATAACAAATGGGATTCTACTCTTTTTCTAACTGTTGAATGCTTTCTAAAGAAGTATATACTCATGCACTACCAACATAGTTACAAATTAAAATTTAAGTAAGTATAAACAATAATGTGTTACATTTAGGTCTTTAATCCATTTTGAATTTATTTTTGTGTATGGTGTTAGGAAGTGTTCTAACTTCATTCTTTTACATGTAGCTGTCCAGTTTTCCCAGCACCACTTATTGGAGAGGCTCTCTTTTCTCCATTGTATATCCTTGCCTCCTTTGTCATAAATTAGGTGCCCATGTGTGCGTGGGTTTATCTCTGGGCTTTCTATCCTGTACCATTGATCTATATTTCTGTTTTTGTGCCAGTAGCATACTGTCTTGATTACTGTAGCTTTGTGGTGTAGCTTGAGGTCGGGAAACCTGATTCCTCCAACTTCTTGTTTCTTTCTCAAGATTCTTAGAGGAAAACATAGGAAAAATACTCTTTGACATAAACCACAGCAAGATCTTTTTGGACCCACATCTTAGAGTAATGGAAATAAAAACAAAAACAAACAAATGGGACTTAATTAAACTTAAAAGCTTTTGCACAGTAAAGGAAACCATAAACAAGACACAAAGACAACCCTTAGAATGGGAGAAAATATTTGCAAATGAAACAACAGACAAAGGATTAATCTCCAAAATGTACAAACAGCTCATGCAGCTCAATATCAGAAAAACAAACAACCGGGCTTCCCTGGTGGTGCAGTGGTTGAGAGTCCGCCTGCCGATGCAGGGGACACGGGTTCGTGCCCCGGTCCGGGAAGATCCCACATGCCGCGGAGCGGCTGGGCCCGTGAGCCATGGCCGCTGAGCCTGCGCGTCCGGAGCATGTGCTCCGCAACGGGAGAGGCCACAACAGTGAGAGGCCCACGTACCACAAAAAAAAAAAAAGAAAAGAAAAGAAAAGAAATGATGGTACAAAATTCAGTAACTAGCCATGATTTACAGAGAAAAGTATGGGTGGGTGCTCATCTCATGTTTTCAACATTCCTGTATCCACTACATCTTTTTTTTTTAATGACATGGATATTACTGCTTATACAGTAAATATATATCCCTTTACAGAAACATATCTATGTGCATAAATGAGAGAAGCAATGAAAATATTCTAAAATAAAGGAATTTATTTGATTTCTTAGAGAACTCATTAAATTAATCTCACTTTGTTCTTAGGATGGCTAAGCTTGGAAAATCAGGTCCAAGAACATATGCTTCACAGAAAAAGAATCTGTAAATCAAGGCAAAAGAATACAAAAAGGAGACAAAATGTTCTACAGCTCATTTGGCTGGAACACACAGCCATTTCAGGTTTGGGGGGGAAAGGAGTGTGTGTGCACATCTACCTGCATCTTTGATTTGCAGAGGCTTGGTTCCCGGCATAATCCAGACACCCAGCAGTAGGAGATGGCATGCTTAATTACTTAAAAGACCCAGAGAATAACAGCAAGTCTTTATTAATGGAGGCGTTTTTGACTTCTTGTGCTCCTTCCTTTAATAGCTGATTATTGCATTATTGGTGCCAGTCCCGTCAGGACCATGGACAGCTCCATCACAGCAGGGAGCCTCATCACTGCCTCCTTCTCCTGGTAGAATTTTAGAGGAAAATAGACCTGAAAGGTTAACTGTTTTCACACCTCACTGTACAGATGCCAAAACGGATGCTCATAAAAGTTAAATGACGTCTTCAAGTCACATGTTTAAATCCAAAATGCAGTCTCTCCCCCGACATAGCATAATTTAGGGAAGTGGGTTTAAATCCACATTCTGCGGAATTTGGGCTTCAGTTTCTTCATTCTGTAAAATGGGTGTAAGGATGCCTTCCGTGCAGTGTAGTGAGAATCAGAGGTGACGCCTGTAACACGCTGAGCTCAACGTGACAAAAAGTAAGGGCTCCATAAACAATAGCCAGGGATAAAATCAACACAACCCACATACCACACTGAGAAACGAAGAAGTGCAAGATGCCATCCAAGGTGCAGTTGGCACCCCAAAATGAGTAAGACTGGATTCCAGAGAGCCCAGATTTCTACCTGACTTATCCTAAGTCGTATGCTTGTCCTTTAAGGCAAAGAGTTTCAAAGATGACCACACTTCCTCTTTTTTCCTCAGGTCATAGGTTTAAGTAATAACAAAAACATGTACATAACTGAGTAGTTTGCAGCCAGATTTATCAGCCTTAGCAAACTGGGACCTTCTGTTGAATCTCGAAAACCTGTGCTATCGCCTTCGGCACTGTGTGCTCCCCGTCAGTCTCTCCTGCTCGCTTACACGGCACTAACATCGTTAATATCTGTCCTCACTTTGTCTGCACCCACCTCCTCCATCCATATCCTTTGAGTGGGGTGTTTGCTGAGCACCTGCTGTGTGCCAAGTACCAAGTGAGAAGGCAGGCAGAGCTCCTGGCTTCATGAAGCAACCATCCGAGGCAGAAGACCAACATTCAATAGGCTGTTACCATAAAGCAGCAGTGTTATCACCTGTAAGTGTCTCCCTGTTTCAAAGAAGTGAAAATATTGGGTTTGGCCGAGAAGTTCGTTCAGATTTTTCTATACCATTGTATGGAAAAACCCAAATGAACTTTTTGGCCAACCCAATAGCTCTTTCTTATACAGGACTCTCATCCAAACTGAAGAAAAGTAACAGAAGAAGTCACCTCTACGTTATAATAGTTGTCATGTCTACAATGGACACATATGGCAAAACCCAGCATTTCAAATCTCATAAAATGAAATATATGAATTGTTTTTTAGTGCTGTCAACTTTTTCCTTCACTGGAAAAAAACATCAGAATGGGGTCTTTCTAATGTATCTAACAAAAAAAGGAAAATCTTCTAGAAGTACATTAAAATATACATCACAAAGCCCTACCCTGGGCCAACAATCATATTGGAATGCACACAAAGGATTAAAATTCAGATAATTGGCAGTCCAGTCTGGAGTGAGCGTTTGGGAGTTTTTG